>NW_026606781.1:527500-1042500 GCF_029890125.1 Rhinichthys klamathensis goyatoka
CCGATTCACGTCTAAGCAGCGGAACGGAAGGCATCAACAAGCTTATTAGAGCGAAAGAAACACAGTATCTAAATGAAGTACCGCGCTACTGTTGCATTACAGAGCTATAGCCAGCTGCGTTAGATGTTCAGCATACAGACCCCATGCTAGGGTGAAATAATCTGGTTCAAATGGTTCTTGTTCTGGAATTTAGCGTAGGAGCTCACTTGACAGCTGGAATGTAACTGGGTTTCTTATGAGCTGGCTAACACAGCTAGCTGCCTATAGAGGTCTGTGAGTCTGAGAAAAAGATGCATTTCATTACGAGCACACAGCAGATGCATGCTTAGGTGTATATAGAAGTATGCTAGGATGTTCAAAAATGTGTTCGGATCAGGATTCCTGGTGAGGACCGCTCATGTCATCTTGACATGGGTTATAACGTTGATTCTCTTCCTCCACGACACCGGTAAGTGCTCTTAACAGATGCTGATTGTACTGTGAGTATATCATCCGCATCTATAGACGTGTTATTTTATGTCTACAGCTGCCTTATAATGTATGCTACTGCACACCGGTATCTGCATCACTGAGTGTTAAAGGATCAACGTTTACATGATCCCTAACTATTATACTCTAGCACACTCTGTTACATTATATTTTCTGCTATGAAAAAAAAGTCAAAATGATCAAATACTAATTTATTGTGATATAAAAGTCAAAATGATGAGACTCATGACGTAAAAGTCTCAAAATGATGAGATACTCATGATGTGATTAAGTATATGAGGTAGATCAAAATTATGAGTTACAGAATTGAGATACTAAATTGTAATTATGAGATAAAAAGTTGAAATTATGACACACTAAGTCATAATTATAAGATTGAGTCACACTTACAACAAAAAGACATAATTACTACATAAAAATTAGACTTTTGTCATCATTATAACTTTTTAGCTCATAATTTAAACTTTTTATCTCATGAATTACTTATGGCTGGAATACATTATACAACTTTTGCTAATTCTTTTTTGGGAAATCAGTGTTAACAGATTTAGCTGAAAATCACGTAGTGTATGATGGGCACAGACTAACTTTTTAGCTTCAGACTATGATTCCATCCAGTCAGAGGATATCAAGCATGTTCCATATTTTAAGCCGATTTTAGAGCACTGTTACAAGTATGTTTTCATTTCTCATGCATATTGAAGCTATAAAGCACATGTCTGTTGTGTTTGGAATGACTTGAAAGTCTGTAAGTGTGTGATCTTCAGTCGTTTAGATTATCAGGGTATCCGCGGGGTCTTGAAAAGTATTAAAAGGTGATAAATCAATTTTGGGAAAATTAAGACCCTTAAAAAGTATTAAAAAGTCTTATCACGGCTTTATAAAGTCTTAAATTTTGAAAGTATTTTTTCTAGGGATGCACCGAATATTCGGCCACCGAAAATAGCCCAAAAGTGCATTTTCGGAAAGACTTTTATCACCGAAACAATACGGCCGAAATGTTGTGATGACGCAAACAGAAACCGCGACCTGCACGTGCTTGTCTGAAGCAACCTTTTACTGTCTATGGAAGCAACATGTCTGCGGTGTGGACGTATTTCAGTATATCTGAACCCGCGAGGAGACGGAAGCCTTGTTTATACTTTCGCCTGCCTCTGCAGCGCGAGTCTCCACAGACAGCGCGCGTAACGTTACCTCTCCAAACGGTCGAGGCGTTTATACTTGACGCGCTCGCCGTTGTACTATTCTTTGAAACGACAGGGGACGACTCAAGTAACTGTCCTCTAACCATCAGGAATCGGTGAGAAGAAAGATAAACACGTGACAATGTTTATTTTTTAGTAGCCTACCACCACCAATACAAAAATAATCATGTAAAACCCAGTAAACCCTGAGATTATTACTTGTGACATTACAACAAAATATGTATAGGAATATGTACTAAATTAACGCTCTCTTAAATATTTTCTAATTTCACTAAACATATTTCATTAAGTTTCGTGTACATTTGTATTAAACATGGACCTTTGTTCATTAAAAAGGCTTTTTATGCTAGTGTATGCTCATTTTTAAAATGTAATCAACTAATTTAGACGTGCAAACTGGGTGCTGGTGTGATGAGAAGTTCGTGCTCGGCTTTGTTTTTATGAGAGAACATTTAATTTTAAAACCTTTCTGCAGGCCAGCAGATTATTATTTAATGTACACATGAGTGGGGTCAAGTTAAACATTTTAGTTTGAATTTTATTTTATACTGTGCAT
Source organism: Rhinichthys klamathensis goyatoka (assembly GCF_029890125.1). NCBI lineage: Eukaryota > Metazoa > Chordata > Actinopteri > Cypriniformes > Leuciscidae > Rhinichthys > Rhinichthys klamathensis. The sequence goes on from NW_026606781.1 coordinate 529,751, forward strand.
TGTGCTAAATACATATTTGCATAATTTGTAATTGATTTATTCTTTGAAAATGTTAATTTATGCAATTGCAATGCCTTGATTTTAGTATTAAGTTTGTACACAGTCATAACCATAAATGCAATGGTACTTATAATTGGCATAATTTCTTTCGGTGTTTCGGTTTTCGGTTTTTCGGCCTTGGGTTCCTCTTTTTCGGTTTTCGGTTTCAGCCAAGAATTTTCATTTCGGTGGATCCCTAATTTTTTCTGAATTAGCTGTCCAACAGTTTGAGTCCCAAAAACATCGTAAAAGTGTGTGAATTTAGTGATTTTTATTTTTTTAAAAACGAAGAACTGAGGCACATGTCAGCATGATTGTTGTTGAGGGTGGAGCAAAGTTTTGTTTTGTTTTTTAATAAACTTTGCTTTAATTTACTATCCCAGCCTATTTGATTTTTTTTTTTTTATCAGAGTGGTCTATAGTCTTTATCACAAACTAAAACTGTTAAGTTAAAAGTATCACTGTAAATGGTTACAGCTTGAAGTGGCGGTGAGGTATTACAAAATATTGAGAAGGTCTTGAAAAAGTCTTGAAAAGGTATTAAAATTAACTTCAAGATTCCTGCATATACCCTGATTATGCTGCCCATTGTTTCTCTGTAACTATTTACAAAGTCGGTGCAGTATGATGCAGTGTTTCAGCCTTTGGTATGTCATAATTTAAACTTTGTGTGCCAATTTTGTGTTGACTTTGTGGCGTAAATGGGATTCCACAGTTCTGCACAATTCTACTCTGTTTCTCTCTATTATACTCTATTCTAATTTCCTTCACTCTGTCCTACTCCACTATGTTGTATTCTACTTCACTACTGTGCTCCTTGCCACTCTATTATGTTCAGTTATGCTCCATTTTACTCTTCCACACAGACCTGCGCAAACAGGAGGAGACGGGGGAGCTCACACTGCCGGTTCTCTTTGTGCTGATGGTCCTGGTGTCCGTGTTGCTGTACTTTGCGGTTTCACTCATGGATCCTGGTTTTGTCTTGTCTGATGACTGTGATTTGCAGGTCAGTAAATATAGGGATTCTCAAACTTTTTGGTCATCCAAACTCCTGTGACCTGAAATATTTACTTGAAGTATCCCCTGCAATTTTAAGTTAATATTATAATAATTTAATAATATGTCGGTTAAAGCTACAATATCAAAGTCAAAGTATCTTTATTTGTCTCCCCAAGGAGAAATTAGTTTTGGACCTAGAGAAATTGCTGCAAGGGTTACAACAGAGACCCCACAAAAACACAAGATTAAGACAGTTAAAAGACAAAAAGTACATAGAACATTTGGGCTACTCAAAGGAGCTGTGCAAATTGCGAATGACCCTTTTCTATAGGCTACTTGTGCAAGAGTAATATTATATCATATCCATACATACGTACATTCAATCACAGATATACAGTGCATTAATGAATTTATGGTCACACGTTCATCGCTGCTCATTTATGAGCTTAACCGAGAGAGGGACAAATGAGTGCTTATACCTGTTGTATTTGCACAGAGGAACCCTGTACCTCTTTCCTGAGTTCAATAACACAAACTCTGAAAACAACACATGAGAGTTATCAGATAGAATGATCTTAGCCTGCCTAATTGTTGCCTGATCGAAAAGCTCCTGCGGGTTGAGAGGTGCTGGTGTTCCCATAATTTTGCCAGCCGTCTTGACCAGATTGAAAATCTGAGTTTTGGATTTGACTCTCAAATTTCCAAACCAGCTGGTAATACCATACCGAAGAATTGGCTCTATTGTTGCTCTGTAGAAAATGAACATAATATTTTTACAGACCCCAAACACTCTAAGTCTGCGCAAAAAATAGAGGTGCTGATGAGTTCTTGCACAGACATTAGTTACATGTGTGCGCCAACTCGGATCGTTGTAAATATACACTCCTAGATATTTAAAGGAGGACACCTGCTTGATGTCATGACCATGGATGGCCACAGGGCTCTGATCTCCAGCTGATCTGGGGTCTAACAGCATTTCAACAGTTTTGCTTGTGTTGATATGAAGTTGGTGTAAATCACACCAGTTGACAAACTTGTCCACGGCAACTTGGTGGATGCTTATGTTGCTTTCTTTAGTGAGTAGAAAATATGTAATTTTTTTCGCCGCTAGGGGTCGCTAACCTCTTACAATAACAAAGGCGTAGCTTGATGACGCAGTGATAAGCGGAATGATGGGACTTGCTGTCATGCTGATGGATCTAATAATGTTTATGGATGAGTGAAAACATTCATGTTTTTTAAAACGACTGTGGTATGAAGCTGGGCGTGATTGCTAATGAGAGACAGATATCAGCGCCACACGCGACTGCGGATATAAAGGAATAAGGACATTTAATTCTACCGAACTAACGTACCCGCAAGTGCTGAATTACTACTCACACAGGTCAGTTTATTTGACGAATTAAACTTGTGAGGTAACGCAGCGCTGTTTCACTTGGTCTAACGTTACACTATCATACTAAACAGCATTTGAGTGTGTTGAAAGTTATAATGTTCTATGTGTTAGTTTGTTGGCTGTATGAGACAGTAAGCTAGATCAACATTAGAATAACATACTGATCATATTCTAACAGTTCATCATGTTGAGCCATATAACATTGATTTGTTTTATGTACATTTGCTCACCTGTCTAATAAAGTACATGCAAGAGCAGCTCTTGGCATCTCGAAAACGCCACGCCGATATTGATCCTCGTTTTAGTTCCCCTTTTGTCCCAAAGTCTGCTTGCCATGGTCCATAATGTTGGAACGAAACAACAACAGCGTTTCGCTAAACATTACGCAGTTGTCCACATCTGTCGCCATGGTTACTATGGCAGTACAAGCGGAAACCAGGGATAACGCGGATATTACGTCACTGACAGGCGACAAGTGACAAGGGACGGGCACTATTTAAAATTGTGAATTTCTCTGACTTTACAAATTCCTGGAAACATTTAGGATAATGTAAGTACACAATTGAAAGAAATATAACACTGTGCAAGTGGGTTTTGGATATTTTGATACATATTGTACCTTTAATGATCACATGACATTCAGGTAAACAAATAAAATATTTCTTCTTTTTAATACGTGATTTATTAGCTGCCTCTATTCACAAGCTCCCTGCATTTCTGTTTTGAATCCTCAGGCGTTTACAAACCCCAGTTTAGGAAACCTTGAGTTAATAGAAATACAGGCCTCATAAAGTTTACCAGTTTTCAGAGTGAAGTTTACCTCCTCTACACAGTCATCAGATTTTTTCAGCAATAAAAATGCCCCATTTGACTGTATTTCAGTTCACACTTGGTATTGCAGAAGAAACGCAGGATATGATTCCACAGACTACCAAGTCCATCCGGCTGCGGCGCTGTGGACACTGCCTGGTACAGGTGCGCTGTCACTTATTAAACATGTGATATACACTCACCGGCCACTTTATTAGGTACCCCATGCTAGTAACGGGTTGGACCCCCTTTTGCCTTCAGAACTGCCTCAATTCTTCGTGGCATAGATTCAACAAGGTGCTGGAAGCATTCCTCAGGGAGTTTGGTCCATATTGACATGATGGCATCACACAGTTGCCGCAGATTTGTCGGCTGCACATCCATGATGCGAATCTCCCGTTCCACCACATCCCAAAGATGCTCTATTGGGTTGAGATCTGGTGACTGTGGAGGCCATTTTAGTACAGTGAACTCATTGTCATGTTCAAGAAACCAATTTGAAATGATTAGAGCTTTGTGACATGGTGGAAGTAGCCATCAGAGGATGGGTACATGGTGGCCATAAAGGGATGGACATGGTCAGAAACAATGCTCAGGTAGGCCGTGGCATTTAAACGATGCCCAATTGGCACTAAGGGGCCTAAAGTGTGCCAGGAAAACATCCCCCACACCATTACACCACCACCACCAGCCTGCACAGTGGTAACAAGGCATGATGGTTCCATGTTCTCATTCTGTTTACGCCAAATTCTGACTCTAACATCTGAATGTCTCAACAGAAATCGAGACTCATCAGACCAGGCAACATTTTTCCAGTCTTCAACCGTTCAATTTTGGTGAGCTCTTGCAAATTGTAGCCTCTTTTTCCTATTTGTAGTGGAGATGAGTGGTACCCGGTGGAGTCTTCTGCTGTTGTAGCCCATCCGCCTCAAGGTTGTGCGTGTTGTGGCTTCACAAATGCTTTGCTGCATACCTCGGTTGTAACGAGTGGTTATTTCAGTCACTGTTGCCCTTCTATCAGCTCGAACCAGTCTGGCCATTCTCCTCTGACCTCTGGCATCAACAAGGCATTTCCGCCCACAGAACTGCCGCTCACTGGATGTTTTTTCTTTTTCGGACCATTCTCTGTAAACCCTAGAGATGGTTGTGCGTGAAAATCCCAGTAGATTAGCAGTTTCTGAAATACTCAGACCAGCCCTTCTGGCACCAACAATCATGCCACGTTCAAAGTCACTCAAATCAACTTTCTTCCCCATACTGATGCTTGGTTTGAACTGCAGGAGATTGTCTTGACCATGTCTACATGCCTAAATGCACTGAGTTGCCGCCATGTGATTGGCTGCTTAGAAATTAAGTGTTAACGAGCAGTTGGACAGGTGTACCTAATAAAGTGGCCGGTGAGTGTATACATAAATAAAGAGCTTTTTATAATATTAATTCAAAGGTTTAAGGACAAGCTGCAACAAAAACTAAATATTATTTACTATAATTTTTTATGTAATGAAAATTTTATTTAATTATTACATTTTTTAAATATTTAATTTCATGAAAATGTTATTTAAATTAAGTCTTTTGTCATTTTCCTTTTGGTTTATGATAATAACCGTATGTATTCATGCATAGGAAAAAACATCTTTGTTCATTTATAACAATGAATCCATTATAAAAATGAATGCACACTTTGACATAGCAACCCATGAGATCCAAACACTGCCAGACGTGTCAGCACTGTGTGCGGTGCTATGATCATCACTGCCCCTGGATAGAGAACTGCGTCGGGGAGAGAAACCACCGCTGGTTTGTGCTTTATCTGGCTGTCCAGCTTGTTGTCTTACTGTGGGGACTGTACATGGCCTGGTGAGTAATACTTGAGGCCAGTTCACCCTGCGCCGACAGATGCAGACCAACAGCAACAGACACTTCATTAGGTTTTGTCGGTTCAGTTTGTTACCCCTGTTGGTGTTCGTTTGGTCGTAAAATGTCTGAGAAGTGGCGTACTGTAATCTGGTGATTGTCTGCGTTGGTCAGCGTCTGTCGGTGCGGTGTGAATTGGCCTTTATATATCATGCATGCATGGGATGTCCAGAACTGCTAATGGACAATAGTCCTAAATAATGTATTCATTTTCATACCTTTTCAAATCTATAAGGTGTTCTCAAACCATTTCATCAAAATTAAAGCATCCAGAAAAGAACATCTTGCAGTTCAGTGTTTACCATTAAAGGGGTCCTATTATGCCCTTTTTCAGTCTTTATTTTGTTTTTGGGGTCCACTAGAATAGGTTTTCCTTCTTAAAGTTTCCAAAAAAAACCCATTATTTATCACATATTTTACATTATTGCAACACCTCTTCTCCCAATCTTTCCCAACATTCTGTTTAGTTCCTGTCACTATTAAGCCCCTCCTTCCGAAAAGCTGAATGTGCTCTGATTGGTCAGCTGGACCAGTGTTTTGTGATTAGTCAACCGCTTCAAACGTGTGTTAGGAATTGTCACGCTTACTAACGCAACTCAATCGGGACATGCCTCCCTTTTTTTTTTTTGTGTATGCCTTCGGCAGGAATTATTTAAATGAGGAATATTGTGACGTTTCTGAAAGAAAACTCAAGACTACAATCAAGGGTTTTCAGCGAGTTCAGTTCTTCTTACTGATATAGGGAATAACTCCCTTTAGAGTGGTGCTTTGTAACTTCACGGACCTTTTTCATGCTTAAACAGCAACATTACACACTAAAGAAAGTTGAAAATGGAAAAAAAAATCATAATAGGACCCCTTTAAATCTTGTACAGGTCCGGCTTCAGTCACGCTCCCACCTGGCAGCTGTGGTTGAGGACCAATGGTGTGCTCTTGGGAGCAGCAGCGGTGGTGGCGGTCCTATCCCTGACCGTACTTCTCCTCCTGGGCTCTCACCTGTACCTGGTGTCCCTAAATACCACTACATGGGAGTTCATGTCTCGACACAGAATCTCTTACCTCAAGCACTGCGGAGTAGACGAAAACCCTTTTGACCGTGGAACCCTGCGCAATCTCTGGGGCTTCTTCTGCGTTTGGGAACCAGTGGTTTGGGAGCATGTGTATTTCAAGCAAGGCAACGATCCCATTTAATTCCCTGAATCCCTGGGAGGCATGACTACCGTGACAAATAACCCATTAAATGGAAGTTGATGTTTTGGTGGAAATTGCTCCAAACTGCATCTGCTACTACATCTAATCTACTTCTTCCTTGTGAATGACCCATTCCATTTTGAAAGTGATTCTTTCTTTAATGCATGAACTTGTTATCAAATAGTTTGGAATGAAGACCATTTCTATTAAAGTGTTTTGTGAATACTTTGCCCAGATATTACTTTGACAATTTGTCTGTGCTGATTTTGCACATTTTATTAGCAAACGCAGAACAAAAAGCACAAAATCACAACAGCATTTTGGAGCTGTATTGTGGTTTCCCATTAATGCAATATGAGATTAATTACAATTTTATAGGCTTATTAATTATTATCTTGGCTCTGCTCGAATCATCTCTTTCATGGTACTAACAAGCTGTCGGACAAAAGTAACTTGACTAAACACAGTCTGTCAGCTTGTTTTATAGCAGCAGCAAATGTTGTATTCTTACATCAGCAATGATTTTTGTGCAATTATTGAACTTGTGAAATACAGTCAGTTGTACACATTTTTACATGTTTTTTGGAGGGGGAGGGGGGGAATTGACCCCATTTAAGATCAATTTTTAGACAGGGTAATACGTTTATATGAAATAATTTCCTATAGCACTTTATCAGTGGCGAAATTTCAATATGCTTGTAATGTGATGTTATCATATTAATTGTACTGGTTTATCTTGACAATCTATACATTAAACATGAGAAATTAACATATTAGAAGACAGATTTAGAATACAAACATAATCAGTGCAGTACTGTTCAACATTACAGATTTTTTTTTTTCTGCAAAACTTTATTTTTATATAAACAGGGTATTTCTTATTACACGGCTTAAAGAGAGGAATATGTAAGTGAACGTGACACTCCTTTGACTGTTAGATTCCGGGCCAGTAATATGTTTGGTTGATAAATGCAGTATAATGAATTGTTTTCTTCAACAAACATTAGTTAGAAATGTATCCGCATAATATAGAGGCATAAAAAGCAATAATTGTTTCTTTTACTTGATTTCAGTTTCTTTAAAATGTTACTTTTGCACTCAAGTGTTTTTAACTCCATATAATGCTGAGATTTCATGAATGATTTGTGCCGTTTTGATCAAAGTTATGCAATTTTTTGTTCCTCTGTAATATTTTGAAACGTCAATATTCAATAAACTGAACAACATGATCACATTGTATTTTATTTCTGAAAATACATTCATCCCGTTCAATTACATTTACTTAGATATTTTATTATCCTTCATGTGGCTCATAGAAATGGCAAATTTCATTTCAATATTTTAGTGTCATTTTATTCACAGTGTAACCTATCAGTAGTAAACCACATTGACAAAGATGCAATGGTGGCCTGATGTAGAAAAGTAAAATTTAGACAAACATGTTAAATAAGGAACAATGTAATCAGCTTCTATAATACGTGATACAGAGAGCAAAACAGTTGGACTGTTTAAATATCAGCTTAGTGAGTGAATGTGCTAACCGTATCATGCTAAGACATCGAGTAGAATATGCCTAGTCTAATTCAATAGTCCTACATTTGTCCAGAGGAGGACTATAAATAGAAAGGCAGGGATAGAGCAAGTCGCCGTTTAAAGCCCAAAACTCACAAGACGTCTGGAAGTACTGGGTTTGGAAGGTTGAGAACTGGTCCAAAATCAACAAGCAACATTTATCTGGGGCACCAATCCTAAATCAAATCCAGATTAGGGACAACCAGAGATCAAAATGTGAGGGTTTAACATGAACATACATCACATAGACTGAGCGTGGAAGAATTTGCATGATCTAACACTGAGCACACAGTCCCATAGTTACAGCCTGGAACTTAAGGAGCTTAAGATGTATCGCTCGGATGGATCAGCACTACATCAGAAATCTTTCAAAACGGCACAGCGTTCGGACAATTATTATCTGTTCAGAAACAGTGCAAGTATATTTTGGCATCATAGTTCATTGTAACAGGAAGACTTCTCATTATTTTAACAGCTGACTAAAAATAAGCATCTGCACACGATAAACAGTATAAGATCCCAAAAATAACATTAATATACGTTTATAACTGCATGTATAAATATCAGGGATGGTCGGAGCAGGTCTGAGCTTACTCACAGTGGTGGCCGCAAAGTTTTGGTCGGGGGTGATCACATGGTTTCCTCTTGGTTTTAAAGTCCAGTCTGGACAGTCTTTGGAGTTTAAGCACAAATTTGCAGCCAGTTTCACGGAAAAAGCGTACAGCTTCACTTGATTCGACTGCATAACTCAAGGGAGAGAATAATTGGATAAACAAGACAGAGAGAAAAGAAAGCAAAGATTTGATATGTCACAACCCCTTCCGAGTGTAATCGAGTGGAAGTCAGTGCAAAGCAGAGAAGTCAAAGTCTGCAAAGAACTCCTGCTGCTCGGCGGTGAGGAAGAACGGAGTCTGCGGAGGGGTCAGGACTGGCTTCAGGCGCGTGAACTCCTCGTCAAAGTTACTGACGTCTGCTGGTGCTTTAATGGACGGCAGGAACGGAGGTTTGGCTCTTTTGGCCAACAGGGCTTCCCAGTCCATGCCCTGTGGAGAGGAACGAGCCTTTTAAAAAGAACGTTTAAAAATAAGCTTCTCTAAGGTAGTCCAAACTATTAGTGACTGTCACCTGGAAAAACCTGTGTTTCTTCACTTCATTGGCATCTTGGTCTCCTGCTCCCAGTCGTTTTTCAGGGTTCTTCTGCAACAACTGCAATGAAAAGATACAGAGTCAGAGACTGAATTTCAATCTCAGTTCTTCTATTTAAGGGATGAGCTGTTACCTTTTGGACCACAGAGACCGACTCAGGGGACAAAAACCTGGGGTAGCGCACTTCATCGTTCACTATGCTGTCAAACACCTCCTCCTCATCATCACCGGGGAATGGAGACTGGAATAGAAAGGATACAAGTATACACTCAAACGTTTGGGGTTGTTTTTGAAACAAGTCTCCTCACCAAGGCTGCATTTATTTGATCAGAAATCAAAACCGTAATATTGTGAAACATTATCACAATTTAAAAAAACGTTTCTATTTTTTTTTTCAATGTAATTTATTCCTGTAACGCAAAGAGGAATTTTCACCATCATTACTCCAGTCTTCTTCAGCAATCATTCTAATATACTGATTTGATGCTCAAGAAACATTTCTTATTATTATCAATGTTGAAAACAGTTGTACTGCATAATATTATGGGGGGAAACTGTAATACATTTTTTAGGATGTATTGATGAAAAGAAGTTCAAAGGAACAGCATTTCTTTGAAATTGAAATGTTTGGTAACATTATAAATGCCTTTACTTTCACTTTAGATTAATTTAGTGTGCCCTTGCTGAATACATTTAATTAATTCAAAATACATTTTTTACTGCCCTTAAATTTTTTTAATATTTTTTTTTAAATACATAAACAACATTACAACACATGGCCAAGAGTTAGTGATGCTGTATTGTGAGTCTGAGGACCAGAACTGACCTCTCCCACTAGCATCTCATAGATGAGCACACCCAACCCCCACCAGTCCACTGCGCGGGTGTAAGTGCTGTCCGTCAAAACCTCCGGGGCCAGGAACTCTGGGGTTCCACAAAAGGTTGACGTACGATCGCCATGTCCCATACCTAATTGGAGGCAAGACTTTGGTGACTCTGCTCAAATAGTAATTTGAGATGAACAAAGAAAAACGTTTTCCACAGGACAAATTATATTATGTTTAAATATACCTTCTTTGCAAAGTCCAAAATCTGCAATTCTCACAAAGCCATCAGAATCCATTAACAGATTGTCCAGCTTTAGGTCCCTACAAAAAGGAAAGAGAGAAATCATACATGCATTATTATTCCATATATGCATATAATATGGGAATTTAGTAATAGTTGAATAATAAACTGAATTTCAATTTCAGTACTTCTAATTAAAGAGATGAGCAGTTACCTTTTGGACCACAGAGACCGACTAATAATAGTCGTAGTGTAGTTACCTATAGACAATAATAGTAATAGTGTAGTTACCTATAGACAATCCGGTTTTGGTGCAGAAACTCCAGGCCCAGTAATACACATGCAGAATAAAACCTGCCAGAAAAACCCTCGGTTTACAGTCACAGACAGATGAACGTGTCAATGCTAAAAATAACAATGCTAAAAATGTTCAGCGTGTGCGTCTGACTCAGAGAACATGTGAACAAGTGTGGCACTTATGTAAATGCTCTGTAATAAAACACACTGTGTGTGTGTGTTTGGGGGGGTACCTGGTAACCAAATGTCCCCACAAAGATAGTGATAGCAGAAACTAAACATACTAAATATGCAAGATAGCAGAAGCTAAACATACTAAATTATGTTTTTATGAAAATGTAAAAATGCAGAACGTTGAGTGAGGGCTGAGATTAGGGGATAGAATATACAGTTTGTGCAGCATAAAAATCATTATGTGGAAACCCAACGTATGTATGTGTGTGTGTTTACCTAGCCTGCCGTTCAGAGAAGATGTTATTGTGGATGTGGGTCATCAGGTCTCCTCCAGGTGAATATTCCATCACAAAGCACACATGGTCAGGTGTCTGGAAACACCCATATAGGTTCACCAAGAAAGGATGACGGGACACATTGATGGTCTCAAAAATCCTCTTTTCACACATTAAACTATAAAAAGAATAAAATGAATTCACAATATAATACAAGCCGAACACAGCTAAGGTGTCCACTAAATCAGAGCTTTAAAACATTTCAATTACAAGAACTTACAAAATAATGATACCCTTACAAGCATCCCCTTCCTAAAAATATAAGAGGCAGCTATATATTGTCATGTATATAGACCCATTTATACGGTGTAAAAAAAGGTGATCTCTTAAAGAAGTTTCCAGAATTATTGCCATTGTATTAAACAAATAAATACTATTTTTAGGCTTCATTTACTTTTGATTTTTTTTATCCTAATATAAAATACTACTTAAAATAAAAATGTAAATTTATTTGTATAGAACTTTGAACAATAAATCTCAAAAGACTACAAATTACCATATCCAATTCATGGTGCTATTTGCACAGGAAGACATTCCCGACACAGGGATACAGAACCTCACCTGTCCACTTCATCCCGGGTCACAACGTCCCCTTTCTTCAGAGCTTTGATGGCATATAGTTTCCCAGTTCTCTTGAACTCAGCCAGCAGGACCTTCAATGAAAGACAATAAGATATTGCGTCAACACCACCCCACAGAATCATCTGATTACAGTACAGAAGGACATCTGCAGTTTTACCTTTCCAAAGTGCCCTCTTCCTAAAACAGAAATGCAGTTGAAGTCCTCCATCTGCATCCCCTCTTTCCTCCTGTGAAACAGGATATATACAACATACAGTGAGGAATTGGGGAAAGAGAAAGAGACAATGTGAGAAGGGTTATATGTTGAAATTTGAGACTTAAGGTTAGGGATCTTCCAAAATCTTCCTTAATCTAAGATATGAGGAATAATAATAGCATTAATAAATAAAATATTGACTTACTGAGGTGTAGGCTGGGATGCAGGTCTGCCTTTGAGAACTTGCCGATCCTCACAGGAATTCACTCTGGTAGAAGTCTGGGAAACACGTCCCAAATCACAATTACAACTTTAACTTGACCAGAGCAATATATAGAACTACAAATTAAAAGCAAGTCTTTGTCCACAAAACGTACCCCAGAAAGTGATTCGTCAGTTGTAGGGTTCTTTGCCAAGAGGAGGCGCGGGGGCTTGGCAGGACGCTCCTCGCTGAAATTCAGTTTAACAACTGCTGAGTCTCTGTGATAAACAGCCACAACGCAGAAAGAGAATCACTTTCTACACTGATTAATGGACATATTTTCCACAAACAAATCTGACTCGACCAAAACCCCAGGGACACCTGTGCAAGTCTCACCCAGAGGGAGGGGGCGTGAACACAGATGGAGGGGACGTGGGTTCAGAGCCGGGCAGCGGAGGGCTCAGGGCGGTGATGGTGCTGTTGCAGGGGGGCAGCACACTCATCATCAGACGCCCCCAAGTGGCAAAGTTCATATTCATTTGCGCTGCCCGCAGGAAATTTTTCCCTGAGAAAAGCATTAAATCAGCTATTTAATATACAAATAACGACGCATTACTCTGAAACATCAATCGCTGAACTTCACAGCACTGCCTCTACATGTCATGTTAATAGCTCCATAATGTCACTCTTTATAGTTTTGAAAGCATTCAAGTGCTTATGAGAGAGATTATGACAATCACTTATACAGACCCTCTATGAGGACAATACTGGAGAAAATGTGTCAAGCAAGCACACCTTTTTCTTTTGGGAAAATCCGTTTCTGTCGTTGTAGTTTAGGATGCCGCTCAATGACAGGGTTAATGAATCTCACCTGAAACCAAACGGCACAATAAACAGCTGACTATATGCATTAAGCTCTAAACTGTACCAGACTCGGCTCCGTGTTTTAGCATGATTTGGCACTAGGATGAAGGTGTTGCGAGGTTCTCTTACCTCCGTGAACAGTGTGCCCTGTGGCTCTAGATAAAGACACATGCTGTGTCGCTGGTTGTCTAGGAAGTCTTCTAAACGCAGGAACTTTACGGCACACAGGGACCTCCAGTCTCGCCAGTACACTGCAATCTCCAGCTCCCGAGACTACAGGGGTCAGAGGTCACATGAGACGCAGAAAAAACACACACACACACACACACACACAGATATCAACTGTAGTTGTAGTTCAGTAAAAAGTAAATTTGGGAAATATTACAATTTAAAACAACTTTTCTATTTTAATATATTTTCAAATGTAATTTATTCCTGTGATAGCAAAGCTGAATTTTCAGCATCATTACTCCAGTATTTAGTGGCACATGATCCTTCAGAAACCATTCTCATATGCTGATTTAGTGGCCAGGAAACATTTCTTTTCATTATATTATCAATGCTGAAAATAGTTGTGCTGCTTACTATTTTTGTGGAAATGGGGATAAATTTTTTGGATTTGTTGATAAATAGAAAGTTTAAAAGAACAGCATTCATCTGAGATAGGAATTGTAACAGTATAAATGTCTACCGTCACTTTTGATCAATTCAATAAATACTTGCTGAATAAAAGAATTAAAAATAAATAAATAAATTCTCACAGACCCCCATTGAATGGTATTGGTAGTGCATGTTCACTGACATGGCAAAATAAAAATTATGGCAATTACAATGATTAAAACTGAAACATGCCTTTTAAAGGGATAGTTCATCCACAAATTATGTCATTTACTCACCCTCAAGTTGTTCCAAACCTGTATACATTTCTTTCTTCTGCTGAACACAAACGAAGATATTTTGAAAAATGTCAGTAACCAAACAGTTGATGGACTATGGAAGTCAATGAGGCCCATCAACTGTTTGGTTACCCATATTCTTCAAAATATGTTATTGTATGTTCAGCAGAAGAAAAAAATTCATACAGGTTTGGAACAACTTGAGTGTGAGTAAATGATGACATCATTTTCATTTTTGGGCACACTATCCCTTTAAGTATTGTACTATTAAAATAAGCATTTTGAGCTGTCCCCCCCCCCCCTCTATACCGATTGTTTCTAAAACAATCAAAACTGAAGCACAGCCTTTGAAAGAAAAACTGCAACAGTAATCCAGAAATAATGAAATAAGTTCTCATTTTCCGCCGGAAACGCTGAATCAGCTTGGAGACAGCTGCAGGCTGAATTGGCCAGTATTCAGGCTGAGTGTTTGTGTCCAAGGGGTGAGCAAAAGATTACAGTAATGTTGCGGGATTAGTTTGGATTACTCTGGAGGCGGCTGATTGCACTCTGGGAGAAAAGCTGCGTTAATGAAGGTGAGGAAAAGATTTCAGCCAATGCCATCACAGGCACTTTCCATAAAACAGACGTGGCAAGTGTTGCCTGGGATGACTGACAGTTATAAATTGCAAGCTGTAAAAGCACTCAGACCAGGAGTTTGTGATATCCATTAAGGGTGAGCTCCTTATCTGAATTCAAAACTCTTATTTATTTACTAGATATGTCTATGAAATATGCAGTAGAATTTGTTGGCACTGACCCGTTCGAGTTCAATGCTAAAGCTCTGATTCCAAGCCTCCTTACTCAGCGGCCGCCAATGTGTGCGACCAACTATCTTGTTATCCACCTTCAATACAGCACTGATCTCAGCTGAGAGAAAACACATAAAAAGAAAGAAAACAATTAAAGAAACATCTTACTGGGGGGGGGGGATAATACATAATACATAATTTAAAGTCACTTAAAAAATTAAGTAATTTGAATTCTAATGACTAAGTGAAAAAATGTCTATTAAATTCCATTCAGTCTGTTTATTTGAACTATTTTGAAGTCATTGGACAAGGTAGGAAAATACAGATTCCTTATGTCACTCTCAACAGCGAGATGGAGTTTACAGTGAAATCCATTATATTTCACTCTGCATCCCCTGAGATACTCACATGAGAGCTCGTCCGTCTTGGTGGTCTTGCCGTTGGTGCTGCGGGTGGAGAGACCAGTTCTCATCCTTAGTGATTTGGACTCAGAGGGACTTCCAGGGGCAGAGGACATGTTGCTTACCCGACAACGGCCTGGAACTGACTCCAGCAGGTCCTGACATCCCATCAACCTGACCTCCAGTCGCCCTGAAAACATGCATGCGGGTTTTACACAATACAGCAGCCATACGTATACATGACACATCAAAAAAACCAACCTGCACAAAAACAAAGATTAGCATACATTCCACTTTCATTGCCTCTATACTTGTGTACTTTGTACAATTATACCAATCAGAAGTGCAAATATGAATAAAATTGTTATGATACAAGCCCAATGGCAAATATAATTATGCATAAGTGGGTAATAAGAGGTCTGATAAGAGCCCTATCAGACCGAGCAAAGTGACCAGTACAGTTAAACAAGTCTCTTATGCACAACCAAGGCTCCATTTATTTGTATTAATAATACAGTAACTGCAATGTTGTGAAATATTATAATTTTGAATGACTGTTTTCTACTATAATATATTTTGAAATGCAATTTATTCCTGTAATGACAGCTGAATTTTCAGCATCATTACTCCAGTCTTCAGTGTCACATGGTCCTTCAGAAATTATTTTAATATGCTGATTCGGTGCTCAAGTAACATTTCTTATTATCAATGTTGAAAACAGCTGTGCTTCTTAATATTTTTGTGGAAAAATATTAAGAAGTTGTGTTCTTAATATATACAGTATATATATATATATATATATATATATATATATATATATATATATATATATATATATATATCCCTCTACTGCACGCATTATTATGCAATCATGGGAAAAAAATTTACAGTGTTTTTTTATATATAAAATAGACTCAAATTAACATTTCTTATTTTATTTTTATTTTTTTGGGAGGGGTACTTTTGGGTACGTTGCCATATGGCAACATTGTGCGACAATGGAACAGCCTGATGCGTTTTCTCCCAAAATGATATGAAATTCATAGATGATTACAGACCTGTCTTTTAGAAATGAAATTGTTTTTATTATTTAAAATGTTTTCAAGAGCTTTGTGTACAAAATATGAAACTAATTTTCAAAGTATTATTTCAACAATATTTACAAAACATCTGACGCAAACTCATAAGAACTGTTCAAGTGAAACTACTCAATGTGAAACGATTATTTCAACAACATTTACAAAACATCTGACGCAAACTCATAAGAACTGTTCAAGTGAAACTACTCGATGTGAAACGCCTTAAAGCAGTTGTTCTCTCCGTTAAAGGTGGGGTATGTGATTTTCTTTTTTGACCATTTTTTCAAAATCACTTGAAATCCTATTCCTAACCCACTTACAGCCACTGAGTTAGAAGCACTGACATGAAAATTAAAAAATTTAATCATCTGTGGAACGGGCAGGACTCGAAAAACTCCAGCCAATCATTTCCAAGACCACCTAGAATCATTGGACAGTAAGTGCGTCAATCAGACGGTCGTACCATACCCCCCTCCCCCCATGCCCCTCTTCGAATGGGTGGAGTCAGGGCCAGCGTTGGAGGAAAGAAGGTAGGACCTTTTGAGTTGTGTATTTTCAAAGTCTGCCGGCCGTTTTGCAAATCACATACCCCACCTTTGAGGCAGAGGTGCACCTTGCACTTAGAGCAAACCCCTCTGACGATGCCCTTGCAGCCAGGATTCTGGCACCTTCCTTTTGGTGCACCCATCTCTGGCCAGTGATCAAAGCGGTCAAGACGGATATATATTTTACTTTTATACTTTACTTTTACTTTACTTTATAAATATATACAAATATATATAAATATATGAGTATAATACAACCATCCAACTATATCAGTGCATCCATGCATTGTCATTCATACAAAGCTACTCTGCATTAGCATGGGCAAAATATTGTTCCATTACCGCACAATGTTGCCATATGGCAACATACCTATTTTATTAAATAAAAAGGTAATATAAGTATCAAAACAATGTGACAATGATTGAAAAAAGATTAGAACTTATCCCAGATGCTTGATGTATTTTTTTATTCCGAAGAAATATGAAAAAAATGAGGAAAATCTTCACATATACACGAGCACTTTTTCAGCAGCTGGAGTCATCAAAAGTGTGTGAAAAGAATGACGTTGCAAGGGTGTGTGTAGTGTCGTGATGTCATCAAAGCATATCATTGGTTACCACCGGGTTCTATTATGAATTTAAGATCAATCAGAGCTCATGTTTATTTTCAAATTTCAAGAAATGTCCAAAGAAAGGGTATGTTGCCATATGGCAACACTGTGCAGTAGAGGGATATACACAGTATATATATATATATATATATATATATATATATATATACACACTACCGTTCAAAAGTTTGGGGTCAGTGAGAATTTTATTTGTATTTTTTGGAGGAAAGAAATCAATACTTTTATTTATCAAGGACAGTAAAGACATTTATAATGTTACAAAAGATTCTATTTCAAACAAATGCTGTTCTTTTGAACTTCCTATTCATCAAAGAATCCTAAAAACAAAAAACAAAACAAAACTGTACAACTGACAGACCAACAACTGTTTCAACATTGATAATAATAATAAATGTTTCTTGAGCATCAAATCCTCATATTATACTGATTTGTGAAGGATCATTTGACACTGAAGACACTGACACTGGTGATGCTGAAAATTCAGCTTTGATCACAGGAATAAATTACACTTTACTATATATTCACACAGAAAACAGCTGATTTACACTGGAATAATATTTAATACTATAACTGATTTTTGTTGTATTTTTAATCAAATAAGCGCAGCCATGGTTAGCAGAAGAGAATTCTTTTAAAAGTATTTAAAATCGTACCGACCCCAAACTTTTGAACTTGAGAATACTTTTTGTGTGCAAAAAACAAACAAAAATAATGACTTTACATGAGTACTTAATGACAGAAGTTAAATTTTTGGGTGAACTAACCCTTTAATATGCTCACAGAAAGTAGTACAACAGGGCCTTCAGTCTCTAAAAGTAAAGACACTTTTCACTAATTTAAATATCGTGACATCACAGCTATATTTATCTTGACATCTTAACACCATAACCTTCCTGCTAACTTTCAACTGTGTCAATACCTGTCAGGCTGGATGGTTTGAAGAGTGAAGAGGACGCTGAAGACGAAGAGCGCAGGCGATCTCTATGCAACCCAACGACAGGCGAGGACCCCACTGTCAGCTCCTCTTTAATGGCAGCTCGTTTGGGATGGTCATGTGGAAGGTCTCCAAGCCGCTGCTCCAGAGACAAACGTAAAAGGTCCAGTTTCTGAGAGGACTCCTGCAAACGGGCCTGAGCCTGGACACAGAAAGACATGCTCAAAAATACAAAAGAGGCTCAGAGCTAACAGATATGAGCTACATTTATGAATGACAGTAGAGTGAAACAAGGCCACTGACAGTAACTATATAGACAGAGTATATATTATATTTCCTATATCAGGAACTCTAAAACTGGCTTTTTGAAGGTATGACAAGTGATACAAATTTATGTAATCGTTATCGTCCCAATAATAAATTCAGGCCGATATATTAAAGCCGATAAATAATGGATTATTTCCTTCAGCTGAGACACTTCAGATGCGTGCTGTTTGCCATGATGGTTGAATTTCAAAGTGATTCCAATCATATTTCAAGAGAAGGATAAGTGCAGTGTAGTGCAACATGTGCAGTGCAAATCTGTTATATAGGCTACATAAAATTCATTCAATTCATAAGAGTCACGTCACGTGTCATTATGAATACCACATTTACAGTCACATCCGTTACTGTAAACCTTTATTTTTGCATGATGCTGCATGCACGCCAGTAGGTGTCAGTTTACCATACATAAGTGTAACATTGGTCAGCGCAAGATAAACCAAAACTTAAGACAGTTGAGGAAGATCCATGGGAGGAGTATTTATTTGTTTGTGAGTTAGACGTTAACAAGTAATCAGAGTCTGATATTGATCTAAAATATAGATAGGCCTATAATATAATATGTGGTTAGTAGTTCTCATATGGTTTTAATATTTCGTCGTAATGGTCGTAATATTATGTAATAAGAAATAAAACTTTTTTTTTTTTACGGTGTGTGAACATGCATTCCTTCTTGAGATGCCAGAATTTGACTTGATGTAGGCACATTATAATAGACATCCAGTTTAATATAGTATCTACATAACTACATTATTGCATTGTGAAGAGCCAGTGTCAAGATCCATCACACTTTAGAATGGTTGGTGCCAGTTTTCATAATGCATTTCGGATTGGTAGGTGTCACTTTATAATGGTTTGGGGCATTTTATCTAATACTAGTTTACAATTATACCGGTATGAAATACATTAATAACTATGATTGGGACTCTCATATTACATAATACATAACATTATCATGAGAGTGTATCCACAACAGGAGTTACACATTCTGACTATGTAACTTAGTTCAAGTTTACTTGTGCTTTTGCATACATTAGTTGGAGTATATACTAATATTACGTTTGTTGAGTTTCGTTGAGTTAATTAACCCGCTAACAAAGCACTTAAGTTTCTTGGTGTTCATGCAACTCAAACAGCAATGCTGTTATTTGAAAAAGTACAATTCATTTTAGATGTTTCTTTTTTTCTTTTCTTTTTTTTACAAACTGATGCATTATTAATAATAACTAGAACTTTTATTTCTCTCATATTATTATTTTTTATCAACAATAAAATTATTTAATTATTGTTTGTGCATAGGCTATTCCATTTTATTTAACCATGGCACGTGCATTTGGATTCTTTATACTCAAGTAATATACGTGTTTGCATTATTTTGGCATGATTTTATTTCTTTGTGAGGCAATACTTTTTTGATAAACAAAGTTGGCCATAGGAGTGTAAAATTAAAACTGGTTCAAACTAGGCTACTGTACTGTATATGTTTGATTTATGTTAAAGTTCTTAGGACATCTCTTTTAATCATGAGACATTTGTTTTTGTAATCAGGCTTCTCAGATGTACATTTAGATGTATCTGCGTTATATGAATTATCGGTTATCGTATCGTATCTTCATATCAGGGCATCCTTAGTTATGACTGGACAGGGAAGGATTGTAACCTGTTTTAATACAAGCTAAGTGATTGAAAATGCTTCTGGTCTTCAAAATGCAAAGTGTAAATCGAAAAAAAGAAAAGAAAAGAAAAGAAAAAAAAGATTTGTGAGGCCATTTCAGCAGCAGGTTATCTCTGAGCAACGTTAGAGCGCAAATTTCTCATTCTATCACTCACAGTAGACTCTGTCTTGTCTGTCTTAGTGACAAATCATGTGCTGGGTGTGCTACTTCAAGGTCAAACATGCATGGCTGAGCAACACTGCAGGTACACGCTCAATTCTCAGGAGTGAATCAAAATACTTCCAAAAACCACTTACAGGTTTATCACTGTTACTAATTCACATGCATAGATGTTAGCCAATACATCTCATTATTTAAAGTCCCCCTGTTATGCTTTTTTGGATATTACCTTGTTGTCAACATGTTAAGAACACGCGGTTTTCTGCGCTGCGTGCGAAAGCAGCGCAGAAAATACACTTTACATGCACTTCCAAAGGATGAGGATTCAGGCTCAAGTTGATACGGTAAAACCTGACGCCATCGTTACTGTTCGTGTCACTGAGAAAGAGTCGGCTCTCAGAAAGTAGGAGTTTAGAGAGACCGAATCCTTGATCTACCGTTTAGGAAACTTTAAAATGCACTTTACACTTTACATGCACTTCCAAAGGATGAGGATTCAGGCTCAAGTTGATACGGTAAAACCTGACGCCATCGTTACTGTTCGTGTCACTGAGAAAGAGTCGGCTCTCGGAAAGTAGGAGTTTAGAGAGACCGAATCCTTGATCTACCGTTTAGGAAACTTTAAAATGGCACAATAGGGGCACATTAACTAGGGATGTGCAATATCACAGTGAATGTCTGCACAATCTGCCTTTAAAAAAAGAGATTGTAGTATCATGCTATCAGATGCAGTTCTGGCGCCCCTGTCCCAACATACAGTACAACATGATGTACATTCACATCATGTTTAGAAACGCAGCAATAGGGTTACGCCCATGTGAAATTGCAGTTCTTCACTATCACAAAAGTTTATTATTTGCATGGATTTTAAAGCCTTACCAGTTCAACTTTATATTCACAGACTGTTCTGACATAGCTTTCTGAGCGAATACACACTGTCACACAATGCAAGTATGGAACTAAGTTCTCTTTCGAGTCTTATTGCGCTAGCCTTAAACTGTCAAATACACACAAGGTTACACACAAACACAGTTGTTTATATCTTAAGTGAATGTTAACAGTTCGATTACATGTCAGTATATTATGATACTCATTTGTATCAATTTAATTCATTACATTTATATAGCGCTTTTCTTGGCACTCAAAGCGCTTTACATAGAAGGGGGAATCTCCTCAACCACCACCAATGTGCAGCATCCACCTGGATGATGCGACGGCAGCCATATTGCGCCAGAACGCCCACCACACACCAGCTTACT
Source organism: Rhinichthys klamathensis goyatoka (assembly GCF_029890125.1). NCBI lineage: Eukaryota > Metazoa > Chordata > Actinopteri > Cypriniformes > Leuciscidae > Rhinichthys > Rhinichthys klamathensis. The sequence goes on from NW_026606781.1 coordinate 551,232, forward strand.
GGTGGAGAGGAGACATAGTGATGAAGCCAATTGGTATATATATATATGGGGATGATTAGGAGGCCATGATGGACAGATGCCACTGGGCAAATTTGGCCAGGATGCCGGGGTTAGCCGCGGTCTTTCGAAAGACATCCTGGGATTTTTTGTGACCACAGAGAGTCAGGGCCTCAGTTTAACGTCTCATCCGAAGGACGGAATCAGTACTGCTGCTGTCTGTGTCATTAATGGAAAACCACTCACTGCTCTTGACTGAGTAACTTTAGTAGCATTAATAAGAATCAGTGTAGGGGTGGGCAATATGACCAAAATCTTATATCACAATATGAGTAATTTTATTTCACGATAACGATATATATATCACAATATAGTTATTTTTGCTTTAAATAAGGTTATGACATCAAAATGTTTGATACCATCGAAATTCTTGCCACTTTTTTAATATAAAAAACTAATACTAGCCTAAGTTTAAAAAAAAAACCCTCAAACTTACTGAAGACAAGTAAAGTGATAAAGAAAGAACAATGAAACGAATTACAAGCATATAGGAAAAACTACAATAGAACAAAGACACAAATGAAATAGACCATTCAACTCCAATGGGTTTTTAGTTCACAACATTCTACAAAATATCTTCTTTTTATATTCCACAGAAGAAGACAGTCATACAGGTTTGGAACCACATGAGGGTGAGAAAATGACAGATTTTTCATTTTTGGGAATTTTTATCTCTTTAACAGTGGAACCGTCTATTGTTCCCTGACAGTAAGTGCATTCAGAATGAGTCATGCATGCGTGTTGGTTACTGAAAAGCCTTTACGTCAAGTCCAATATATACAATTACCTCTGCTAGAGCACGTCGGTCCTGCACTTTGCGTACTCCAAGCTGCTTGACCACGTTTTTGGCACCTTCTGCCACAGCTGCCTCAATCTTCAGATGGTGCCTGAGCTCCTCCACCCGCAAATCAAGCGGACTAATAGTTTCAGATGGGCGACCTGCACAAAAACAAGTGTATAAACCAGCGGCCCCCCCCCCCAAAAAATAAATAAATAAAAATATTATTATTAAATATTAAAAATTAAATATATATATATATATATATATCCCCATAAGAAATAATAGTGAATAACCATTCAGCAACTTGCATTACTGTTTTACAATTCACAGACAAAATTAATTTCAAACATTTCACAAAATAATAAATGTTTATTGTTTAACAGATAATAAACGTGTATTTAATCACAAAAACCAAGTATTTAATTTAAAATGTGCAGTGAAATTAACAATTAATTTCTGTATAAAACAAGAGCAAAAACATATTGTTAATGCATTCTAATTAGGTCTGTTTTATGCACCAAGTAACACCAAATCAACACTAGAACTATCACAACATGACAAAAGTATATCACCCACTTTATAATCAACAGTGTAGACAGCATCTATTAAAAAGGGAAACACTGAATTCAGTCGTGTCATGCCACTAGCTTCCTTCCAATGCATCTGGTAAACCACACCCAATGAAAACCACACCCAAAGTCAATACTAAAAGGTTACCCCAATCCAAAATTGACATTTAAGCTTAAGTTCAAAATATATATTAATAGATAGAGCCGATCCTCCCAATACGCACACTACGCAAGTTGCGTAGGGCCCCGCAAATAACTCAAGGCCCCGCCTCCCCCTCGTGTCAAAGCGTGTCAATCAAAGTTTACAACATCGATGAGATAATTAAGCGGGACTATCCTTGTGGTTATGAAAAGAGAGACTGAGAAAAACACCATGTGAGTGAATTGAAAGCGCGTATCTATACCACGAATTTAATTTCTCGTGCCATTTATACGGCAAAAATAGTTTTTGCGTGCATATGATAGGCCTACGCAGTTTTCGCGTGCATATGATACGGACTTTTTGCCGTGTAATATGCACGCACTCCACACCCCTAATCCTACCCAAGAGATTTACAGTACATAGCATATGCACGCAAAAAACATTTTTGGCGTATAAATAGCACAAGAAATTAAATTCGTGTTATAGATACGCACTTTCATGAGACTACGTTTGATAATACAAAGGCCAACGGTGTTTGTTTATAAACTGCAGCTCGGAAAAGATAACCACGTCGCGCGTATGCGTATTATTCATATGCGAGTGCACGAAATGAAACGCACACTTTCCAGTAAAACATCTATTGGGGACTGGTAACTGGTACCAGTACCAGTACCAAGTCAGTTTAGTTACAACTCTGCAATAAAGCAAGATGGAAAGCAATCCCAAGCAAGGAATGACATTGACTATATTGCATTTAAAATGTTGATTGGCTGGACATACTGGTCAATATGGATGCACATCCCTCAGTAAATAATAAACATCTCAAACATTGACTATATTGCATTTAAAATGTTGATTGGCTGGACATACTGGTCAATATGGATGCACATCCCTCAGTAAATAATAACCATCTCAATTATTGCTTTTATCATTTAAAACACAGTGACATGCAATGGCAAGCCATTTTAGCTTTTATTAATTCACAGGATGCATTTTTGATATCAATAACTAAATTTGTACTATTTAAAATGTGAATTATTGATATTAATATAAAATATGTCTATTTCTGATATCAGGAATTACATTTTCATTAGTACTAACTAAACGAGGAAGGATTGTAGTGGGAGAACTGGGGTGTCAGGTGTGACTGTGTGGCTATGGCAAATGGTTTACATGGCTCATGGGTCAGGAGGGCCCCTTAACAGATTTTTGCTTAGGGCCCCAGGGAGGACAGGATCGGCTCTGTAGAGAAAAATAGATCCAATTCTTTCAAAGCAACTCATCTAATAAGATGGGTGATGATGCTGCTGTATTGTTGATGTCAAGGCTGTGATGTCTGTCTGAATGCTTGAGGAGATTTGGCTCAACACACACACTGTACCCTTGGCAACCTGTTCCCTTTTTGATTATTATTTTGAGAATTTGGTTTGCATTGCAAGTTTAAAGATCAATGTCATTGTAAGAATAACTTTTTTCAAGAAACTTGCGACCCTCCTGTAACACACTTTGGGAAACTCTGCCATAGACTATGATTTTGTTCATCCTGAAAACCGTTTTAGTGCTGTATCTTGGCTGTATAGGGGTCAATGTCCTATGAGGGCACATTTTGCTTGAAAAATCCATAATAATCATAATTTCGTACATGTATTCTTTACTGATTGAAAATGTTTGTTTACCCTCTGGCTGTGTGGTCTCCCGCTCTCCTTCTCTGGCCTGGGTGACTTTGACAATCTGCATGCGAAGGAGCTCGATTTTCGTCTTGCTATCCTGCAGCATCTGCTGGGCAGTGGACAACATCTTCCGATCCTGGGGAGTGACAAGAGAAACAATAGATCAATAAGTAAATCTTGCAACTGCATTATAACAAATGGTAAAGACACTGTCAGAGAAAAAACAACAACATAAATAGGCAGGGACCACAAAGAAAGAAATACGAAGAAATCCAAGATAAACATCATGTTTCCCACATATTTTGACCAATTAAATTTCATGATTTTTTCCATTAATTTTCCAGTTTATTATCATTATGATGATCTTTTTTTTAATAGATTTAGATTTATTATTTATTATTACAACACCAATGTTTCCAAAAATACATTACAGCCAATGAATATCTATCCCTTTCTAGCCAATGAAATACTTTATAGCAGAATATAACTGTAAAATATGTATTCACTACAGAAATTGATATGACTTTTACAGGACCGAAAATGTCCTGATATTTCCAGGGAATGTGTTTTCCATGACCGTGGGAACCCTGTAATAATATGCAGCCACAACAGCATTTATATGTCCCAAAACACTGTATGTAAACACTGTCAAAAAATGTGTTATGTTTGTTCGAACATCCCAACCAGCCTGAAACAGAAACAAAAGGGGAGTGTTTGAGAAACCAGACATATTTTTGCCATTCCATTTGATGATTATTACTTTATTAGCAGGCACACACACACACAAAAAACACACACTACAGCTGAGCTTCCCCAATATAAGAAATTCCCATGAAGACCAGCGGGCCAAAAGTCCAGCAGTCTTCATTAAACTCTTTTCTTACTCATCATGAGAAGCAGCCAGGTGTACACCACACCCAAACATACTCAAATATCAAACACTGACTGTGCAATTTTCGCCCCAGAGCTTTAGGAGCAGTGACGTTAGAGTCATAAAAGCGCAACAGAGCTATATATCCTGAAATGCAGCAGCTACATTATGCAAATGAAAGAGACACACTGACTGATTGCGATGCCCAAAACAGCCTCGTACAGCCCCAGTGTAAACAATGTTGCAACATGAAACATGTGACCTTCTCTGAAACCTGCAGAAAAGACCCATTCAAGAGGTAAAGGAAGAACGAAACCATACCGTCCATAGCGCTCTCCCCCTCTCAATGCAGCTCAAGAGGTCATCTGTCATGTTTTGTGAACTTTCAGATGGCTGGTTGACATCCCCTTGCTCTTCTTTGACCCCCATCAGACGTTCCCTCCTGATGTGTTTTTCTCTCCATCCTCAAAACTGCTCATGTCAGTTTATCCTGTATAGCAGACACTGAGCCTTAGACATAGCAGATCAAGGATCAGTATCCGGGAAGCCTCCATTCTTTCTTCTTATTGTTCTACTGTCCTTGCATCTCGCTCGCTCACTCACCACTCCTCCTCCCTCCCTCCCCTTTTTACATTTTTTCTTTCAGCCTCTCTCTCTCTCTCTCTCTCTCTCTCACTCCGTTTAGAAATCTCCTTCCACAGGAGTTAGCCACCTCTAACTGCTGCTGCTGCCGTGCCCTGCCTGGCTGGCCCAAACCCGAATGCTTCGGCATTGGTCGGCACAAAGTCACATGGGCTGCTCCTGTCGCCAGGCCTAGGACCGGAGAAACCGATTCAGTACCAGCAAGCTCTTCCATTTCAGACTCAAAGAGAGGATGTTTTAGTGTGCGACTCAGTGTCTGAGCGTGTGTGTGTGTGAGATCAAGGCCCGGTACTTAAGCTATTTGAATCCAGTACAGACATAAATCACAGAGCTGCCAGCACACAGTGTTCTCAGCCAGACGCTGCAGCATTATTGAAGCCCTGTCTGATATAAATGCACAGACTCAAAGAATAAGTGGCAAATACACTCACGGCTAGCTAGAGGTCATGAGACTATCACTCTAAAAGGGCTATAAAGAATGGGGAGCAGGGGGAGGGGACTTGGGACCTCCTTTGTGTGCATATTATCATATTTCATAGCATTTTGGCAGCGACCCAAACTGATTTAAATACACACAGATGAGTGGAAGGCGAGTTAATCATCTCCAAGATGCACAGGAGATAAAAAGGGACCATGAGGGGAAATCCTCACCTTGACAGAACTGTTGGCGTAAGTCTGGATGATGTTCTCAGCTCCTTGTTTTACTTTGAGCTCCATGGTAAGCTGTTTTTTCAAAGTACGGACACGGCTGCCCAAGGGTGACGTGACCTCTTCCCAATGGCAAGGGTCTGGAGAGGTGGCATCATCTGAGAAAACAAAGAGTTTTCATAGATTTATTATATAATGAAAAGCAAATGAGACAAAGACAAAAAGTTCTGCACTTTATAAAGACATAAATGCGATTCGGTTAGCCTTTTTCCTGATATTCAAATTTGTTCAAAGGGTGGTAAAAACTAAAAGGCCACAACTTTTATAAAAAAATAAAAAACAGTCTACAATACCATTCGAAAGTTTGGGGTCAGTAATTTTTTTAAAATAAGAAATCAATACTTTTATTCAGCAAGGACACATTAAATTGATCAAAACAGCATTGATCTTTACAGTAAAGATATTGATCATGTTAAAAAATATTTCTATTTAAAAAAAAAGTTTATTCATCCAAGAACCTTGCAAAAAATGTATTGCGGTTTCTACAAAAATATTAAGCAGCACAATTGTTTTCAACATTGATAATAAGAATGTTCTTGAACACCAAATCAGCAAATTGTGATACTGAAGAGACTGGAGTAATGGCTGCTGAAAATTCAGCTTTGCTATTGCAGGAATAAATTGCATTTGAAAAGTTATTTCAAATTGTAATAATATTTCACAAGACTGAATAGGGGGAAAAATAGGGTGGAAACCTGATCAGTTCAATCAGTTTAATCTACAACATTTAAAATAAATATGTAAATGATTAAAACTCACTATATAACGTCAAAGGCCGATCACACCCTCCAGCTCTCACCTGACACAGTCTCTTTCTGTGTGGCCATAGAACGTGCATTCAGCTCCTGGAGCTCCCAGTGGAGCTGCTCGAGTTTGCGGCTGGAGGCTCTAAGCTGACCGTCCACATCGGCAGCATTCTTGCGGTTGGTCACCGCCCGTCGCAGTCGCTCAGCCGCCTCTTTGATTTTCAGTTCCCGCTGGATCTCCTGCCGGAGAAGGGCAATGGCATCCTCTACACGCTGCTGGAACTCAGGGTCCATGAGGTCACCTTCAGCCAGACCCCGCAGACAGCTGCTCTGTGGTGTTCAAGTGACATTGAGAAAAAAGCAGTATAAAAAAAGTCAACATGCTTGCTCGTTTATGTCAGCCTTTTTGATAAAACATAATGAGATCTGCGTATCAGCTCAAGTAAGGCAAGCATCTGAGATGCTGTTAAAAAGGTTAAGTAAACATATAATTTTATGTGTGAAGGTGATATTATTGATATATCGATATAAAGTAGACTTACTATGAGCAAGGTTGGATAGGGTGAAAATAAGGTCACTTACTGATATAAGCTGTTACACCATAAACGCAAAAACACATATCTAATAAATACTCGCAGACACTTACATATTTTCAAACTGCAGTGGTCGGAAAGAGCTAAATGAAAGGAAGAAACCTAAATTTTTCTACATAATATAGTAATGCATATTTTCTGAACAAGCCATTCATACTGCATCTCACTTCGAAACACATAGACGGCAGTGTTTCACACATTCTGACTGTCTCCGAAAGAAAAATCGAATCAATTTACATTAGAGGCTGACATTTTTTCGGGAATCCCACGGGTCACGGGATTCCCGTGGGATTCCTGCAGGATGGGAGTCATCTTTGCTATTAATCACGGGATTTGGACGGTACAGGATAAATGGTTAACGGGAGCAGACGGGAGCGGGAATCAACCAATAGCAAAGACGACAAAAAAAGAAAAAAGTAAATGCACCATTTTGTAGTTTCCTTTTAATACGCCTACAATGTAACGCAATTAAAAAATAACTACACGACCCAGCCGTCCCAGAAGCCATCAGTGCTTTTTGTCAAGGCTTACCGCCGGAATTCAAAGAGCAGTGATGGAGGGAGCTAACAGCCGCGGAGAAGTCGATGTGGCAAAAAATTATTTACAGTGCAAAGTCAGAAGTAATGACATGTCTATTAAGTTCACAGAACTGGTCGGAAAGTCTGAAATATTAATTAAGTTTATGAGAGTAGAATGTGACGGTGATAGCACGATGTACGCTGCTTGTAAGACATGCTTAGTCTTAGTCAAGTACGCAAGTGATTCAGGGACGAGCGGTCTGAAGAGGCACACTTGCAAGGCAAATTCGGGAAAGAATCAGCCAAGCATCGCTTCGTTCATCAAGCGAAAATTGCCGTCAGGTGTCAAGTAAGTAAGTAAGTTTTTAACATGTAATTTAAAAAAAACTATAAATGTAAACTATAAATGTATTGTTTACTCAACAATAAATGAGTAAAATGCAGCTTTATGTGCTGTTTGGGTTTATTAAACTATTGTAGACATGGTGTGAACCATGTACTGTTTTTCTTTTATTTGCTATCTTCCATTTTCTGGAGAAAATCTAGAAACAGGGGCTCAGCAGCTGGTCTAAAACAGGATGGAGAGCAGATTAAATCAAATTCTATGTATTAACTAAGCACTAATTGAAGAAAAAAAAATATGGGAGCGGTACAGGAGCGGGAGTCAGTTTAAACAGGAGCGGGATGGGAGTGGGAGTCAATTTACCAGGAGCGGGATGGGATGGGATTATTTTTTAAACTTTGGTCTGGGAGTGGGACGGGACAAGATTTCTTTCTATGGGAGTGGGACGGGACAGGAGTGAAAATCCACTCCCGTGTCATCCTCTAATTTACATAGAGTAGACATGATGTCGTCCCCATAATTCAGTTTAATAATAGAAGTATTCAACAAATTGTCCAGTATAGTTGGTCTAATACATCCATCGGGACTTTCCTAACAGCAGTAAATCTGGAAAAACAGGCAAAGTGCATTTCAAAATAAAGAGACACTGTCATTAACCACTGTCACAAAATAACCATTTCAGCTAGGCTACTTTAAATCACAAAAGACTTAAAAGTGACTAACGTTAGTTTTTTCATCCACACATAACTTCAGTTACATTTATGCCTCTGGTGAAGGACACAAGAGGAAGCCAGTCCTGTCAAACTCGTTCAACCTGAAAATCTTTAGTGATATTTAATTGTTTGGACATTACCTTGTCCAAAAACTACCATATATAAAGCAACATAATAGAATGAGGCAGATCTAATTGTTTACTAAATCAGACATTTATATTTTACACTAGTTTCGCTATTAATAAAAAAAAAATGCTTGTGGGTGACTTGTGAGTAATTCGGTTGCATTAACGTTACTCGATCAAAAACATTGGGACTCACCCATAATGTAAACATGAGCGTCTGAACGAACTTTAACGATCTGACCGCTTTATTTTATGACTTATTTGATCTTCAGACAGTAACACTTACTTCTCCGTTTCTCCGCTGTATCAATAAGCCTGTCTAATCAATAAGACTATCTAATTTGTTTCTTACCTGTAGCGTCACGCCCGACATTGTGAAAGAGAGTCCGACACGCGCAGACAGACACTGATGCTGCTCGGACTAACCGACTCTTCGCTCGAGCTCTCGGCTGGCTCTGGCTCACGCGGTGCCTGATTGAATGACACTAGAAACCATATCCAGACTTCCAAGTGAATCTGAGAGAGCTCAAACAAAAAAGACATTCAAAGGGAATAAAAAGTGTTGTGCTGTTGTGTGCTGGAAGAAGATACAGGTGGCTGACTGTCAGCTGGGAGGCTAGACCATGGGCTAGACGGCTCTCAAATTACCGGTAGTTTTTTTTTTAATGGAAGTTGCATTGCCTTTCCCATTTCCTGAGGTTTGAAAAATCCTCGCCGCCTCCCTTTTCAATGATTGGCTGGCAGCGCTGTCAGTCACAAGCGTTGCACTGAAGTCATTTGGTGCAGAGACCAATAGCACACACTACTAACTTACTACAAATCCTACTATTATTCATATGAAATAAATATTTTTATATACACAATAAATGCACCACGGAATCTGCAAAGTTTCAACAAAGGCATTAGCATAAAAGTAAAAAAAATATACTGTATTGCTCTACAAAACAACAATTTTTGAGTTTATCAGTTTCGATTTATTAAAATTCTTATATGGTCGCTGTCATCTTTATTCACTGTATGGGGGTAAACTTTTTAACTTTAATGCCTACATATTTATATTAAAAACGTATAAACTGTGCAAGTTGAATAAGAACAATACATGGTATGCAATAATAATAATAAAAGGTATATAAAGGCATGTAAATAATAAAGGTTTAAAACTAATGTGTGCATAAAATTTCAGGCTCCACTTGTCTCATATCTCGCGATGGTTGAAAAGTACGAGATTCAACGGCGTATAAATCCGCTATTTGAGTTCTCAAGTGCGTCATTCTAGATATCATGGCGGCTTTGCTGGCGAAGAAATGCGCGTCTCCGCTATTTCTCAAAACGCTTTCAGCTCCACATTTGAGGATGCAATCTGGGTATCACATAAAGGTAAGATAGCATGACTCATGTCAATCGACTACGTTTTCTGCTTTGTTGTAGTTCAAGTGGCTTTCTGTGAGGTTGTGACATCCCTTGATACGTAATGACAGTAATTGGCACAGTACTATCAACACTAAAATAGGACATAGCATGTTTCGCATGGTTTCGTTTTAATGCTTTAAGTCTTTATGCTTTGTGTCATATCACATTTGTATAAGCTGAATAATTAAAGGATTTACTTGTTTCTTTGAGCCCAGGACTTCTGTAACACAACATCTTTTGAAAGCATCACTAAGACTTTTTTATTTTACAAATGACAACTTTTTAATTTGACGGATAACTGAGTACAAAACTAACTAGTTAATAAATTTGGGGGCCATTGAAGATCAGTATGGTCGTTTATTTGTCTTGTACGCACTGACACATGATACTGACTTTGAACCAAATAACTCAATTGGCCCCTCCCCTAAAATGTATTTTTGTTTTAAAGGTTGTGGACCACTATGAGAACCCAAGAAATGTAGGATCTTTGGATAAAAATGCCAAAAATGTGGGCACAGGGTTGGTTGGCGCCCCTGCATGTGGAGATGTGATGAAACTGCAGGTAATCCTCTCTAGCTTGTGAATGACTGCTTTGTTCATCCTAAATAATACATTTGTTCAGTGACTGGGTATGTTTACTACTGTAGGGTTATTGACTGTCATTTATCATTATTTAAGTAGGTGAATCTTTCAGGATTCTCCATAACATGTCTGAAGCTTTGAATTGGATTGGGATGAATCTGCATTAAAGAATTATTTATAAAACAATCAACAAACAATCCAAAATTTAAAACGTTTATACAAACTCATATAGTCAACAAATAACCAATTATCTATGTAAACACTAAATAAATTAGTTATTGATCATACGATTCTGTTGTATTTAATCCAATTTTTATAGCAGTATTTAATTTTCTCATTACTGATTTTTTTTTTCTTCATATGAAGTTGAACTCTCTTTATCTCCCAAAATTAAACAAATGATCTAGTTTTTATTTTATTTTTAAAACTATTCATTACAGAGACAGTCTGTGGTTCATTCCCAAATACTGCTGATGGAAACTCCTTTCATGCCACCCTGCACAGCACACAGTGGTTATTTATTCTTCAGTGTACTGTTTTTCTCTCACCTAGATTGAGGTGAATGAGGCTGGGAAGATTGTGGATGCCAAGTTCAAAACCTTTGGCTGTGGCTCTGCTATTGCTTCCAGTTCCTTGGCAACTGAGTGGGTGAAAGGCAAATCTGTAAGCAAAAATAGTCACATTTGCTAGTTACACTTCTTATCGCTTTGGCTTGAATGTTTATCCTTTTTTCCAATCTGTATTGTAACAAAGCTTGATTGATTGTAACTGAACATTTTTGTCTTAAATAGTGATATCAAACCTAAAAATGATCTTCATTTGTACAGGTTGATGAGGCCCTCAAGATAAAAAACACTCAGATTGCTAAGGAGCTTCGCCTTCCACCAGTCAAACTGCATTGCTCAAGTAAGATTTCTGATTCATCGGTGCTTGTACAATATTTTCTAGCATTGTATTTGGTGCTCAGGTTGACGTTAACAGTTAACATTTATATGTGTAATACAAATCTTAATTGTATGTTCAAGATGTTTCTGTTCTATTACTGACCTGGTTCTCTGTGCTTTGCAGTGCTGGCAGAGGATGCCATTAAAGCAGCTTTGGCAGACTATCGTCTGAAACAGGAAGGTGAACAGGGTGACCAGATCGCCGTGTCCCGCAACTAGGAGGTGCACTTGATCCTCTAAATCAGTGGTTCTCAACTGGTTCTTCACAACCAAATGGGGTTTCAGGTCTGTTCTGACTGGATTGCGGGCAGCAGAAAAATATTGTTAAATGTTGACGTGGAAGAGAATAATGCATTTTATTTCTTCCATTATGCAAAGAAATTGATTTTACATATTGTTTGGTCTACACAGATTATGGTAATTTGAATAAATCTCAGGGTTTGGGTCACCATTTGATGCCCAATGTAAACCATAGACTGTAAAAGAATGATGTAAACTCTAGGTCTTGAAACCATACCAGTTGAGAACCACTGCTCTAAATCCTCCTTATGAGTTTAGACCAAAGCTCTCCAACTCTTGCACTATAGCCAGTCTTTTAAACGCACAATGTAAAAGCACTGACCTATAGACTGTTACTATGTCCAAGCCATATTTGTTTAGATATGATGTTCGATATGTAATAGTGGTTTCACTTGCTAGCTGAATGCGCACAAATCTTGTTCTCTTTTAGTTTGAAGGAATGAAAATTTGATTCTGATGGTGACTTATCCTGCTGGTCTTTTATTCAATGGGTTTTCAAACGTTTATTTGGTAATATAAATAAAGCATCTGTAAACATCAGGCATGTTGGCATTGGATTTAATGCTGCATGCCCATGGGATCAATAAATATGAAGCACATTTACAATTAAAATTTAAAGTGATGAACTGATTTTGCACTGCACTTGGTTTCAGCATAGCTATTATGTTTTTTCCACTTGAAACTGTCATCCATTCTGGCTTAAAAAAATAGAAATATTCATAAGAGATATTCCAGAAGAACTCCTTTTCTTTTCTGGGTGGGAAAAAAATCACCATAGATGGCGCTGTTTTGCCACCAATGATCAGGTCTAAAATAAGAACAGAATTTTGTCTCATGCATTAACTTTTATTAATGTATTTTCAGTTTGAGTAAAACTCAATGTCATATTTGTTTCATGAACTGTAAGGTGTAGATCTGAAAAACAATGGTTGTGGTGAGTGAAGTAATGGCATTTATTGACTTCATTCAACAAAAAAGATCTAGATATATATATTTTTTTTTTTTTTTTTTTTTTTTTATCTTGAACATTAAAATTAAGAAGTGTGACTCAACTGGTCAATTCCCATAAAAAGATGTTTATTGAGGATATTGTGCTCTTCATAAAGTACATGTTGAGACTAACTGATCTTTAGACTAAACTCTTAGAAAGGTGGCATGGGACTTTGTGGCATTCAGCAGCTGTGGCTGAATACCTCTCGACCTTGAAAGGAAATATTTAGAGCCAGAATATGTAAACAATAACCTGGCTCACAGCAAAGCTTTTCTATATTGAGGCTCCTCTCCTTAATTGGAGTAGCAAATGTGCTTGCTTTATTTTTTGGGTGTGTGTGTGTGTTTGCAGCACATTGCAAAGTTGTGAGACATTAGAAAAGACATAAAATAGCATTCTTCACGTATAAGCCATCACCCTTCCAGTCTTCATAAATGTCATCGCTAATAAAAAAAAGAGTAAAGAAAACGAGAATAGTCATCAACACGTCGAACGAAAAGAGATTCACGACAACTAATGTTTAAAATGCCATTTTTATGTTAAAGTCTTGCCCAAAAGGCATCTGTTCATATTTACATTTAAGTAAATTAAAATACTAATTTTAAGCAGAGTACATTTATATTTGGTACATCAAAGTAAACAGTCACAAACAATGTTAAAGCCATACATTTTCCTGAAAGAAATCTGATAATTTGGTTGCACTTTATTTTACAGTACATGCGCTTACGTGTACTTACCTAAAAAAGTATTGGGTAATATAAGCTAATTACATGGGTTAAGGTTGGGTTTAGGGGTAGGTTCAGGGTTAGTACCTAGGTATAACCCAGTTATTGCAATTACTATAATAAGTACATATGTACATGGGAACAGGACTGTGAAATAAAGTGCTACCGATTATATCAATAAAACTTCATACTGCATTCTTTAGTTTTACAATGTGTCCAATAAATACACTTTTGTCAGTATTTATGTCTAAGTGTTTCCTTTAAGGCTTTAAAAATGTCCACACTAAAATGCTGTTTTCTCTTCACTGATAAATGGTGAGTCTGAAGTAGCAACTTCCTGTTTGTTCGTGTTCTCTTGTATCTCTGAATTCTCTGGCCCAGATAGATGTTTGCTCTCTTCAGGGGGCCCAGAGTCCGAGGGGTCAGTCTTTTCCATGTCACAAGCAGGGACGCTGTCCTGGGACCTGCTGGGGCTGCTCTTTTCCACAGAATCCTCAATGGCAGACTGATTTGTGGTCTTGTCCTCTAGCAGGCCACAGCCATTCTCTTGACTCTTGTCGCACTGAGGACATTCCTTGTCATCGGCAGATTTTTGATCTTCTGCCGTTTCATTCTTCTCTTTCCATGGAGCCTTGGCTGGAGTTCGGAGGTTCTTGGTAGCCAGCATGATGTCCTCCTGGAGCTGCCTGGCTGAATTCACCGGCTCCTCAGTGGATCTGGTGTTGGCTTTCTCCGGGACTTCGTTGAAGATGCGCACTCCTCCAGTCTTGTCTCGCTCATCCACGTACATCTTGGAGGGGAAAGCGCAAGGGTAGTAGGTGCTGACTTTACGTCGGCGACTCAAGATGGCAGCCGAGCAGAGGATGGTGAGGATGAGAAAAAGTAAAGTGGTAATGACAATTATGGGAAGGTGGTTCTCTTGTAAGAAGTCCACCATCTGATTCAAGAACGATTTGGTATGTTTTTCTCCATATATGGAGGTGGTCTTTACCGATTCATTGAGGAAGGAGGAAATGCTAGGTGTGGGGATCGGGTCTGTGCTCTCAGATTCCCACTGCCCACTACCCTCCATAGAGTCATTTAAAATTACTGGAGTGCCATTCGCGGTGTGCCTGGTTAGCAGAGTGACGGATAGGCCGATGAGGCATCGGAGAGCTGAGTGGTCCATCCTGTGACTGAATACCTGAGTTGGTTAAAAAGGCATTTTAATTACTCCATTTTACATTTTTAAACCACTTGTTTTTTTTTAAACATCCCAGCTAACCGAGAATCTTTTCAGAACTTTGGCTAACATTTGTTGACAAGGTTCTTGAGTTATGAATGCTATAGATTGTTTGGTTCAAAGTAACATTTAACGTTTCCCTAACATTTGCAAAATAATAACATCTAATTTTCCCTTCACATTTTCTCTGACATTTGTAAACCAAGAGAAAATGTCTTTCATACATTTGAAAAAAAAAAAGTTGCACATTCAGAAATAACGTTTTCATAACTTAATGGGAATATTAGCATGTTCATAAAACATATTTTTGTTAGCTGTGATATTATCAACTTGGACTCACTAACTTAAAGTTTAACAACAAATAGTTAAAATCAAAAACTTTGGTATGTTCTCACTTCATTGTGACATTCATTCACTGCAGTTGTCTGCTATCAAAGCGCCACATGGAAACCTTATTGGATTCATTACTGTATGTTCAGCAACTGCAGCCGAACATCACTGCCATGTCCGCTGGTAACTAACACTCAGAGGTGGGTAGTAACGAAGTAGGCTACATTTACTACTTCGTTACATTTACTTGAGTATTTTTTTGGAAACATTCTACTTTAAAGAGTAGATTTAAATGTGGGTACTTTTACTTTAACTCGAGTAGGGTTACATTTCTAATGAAAAAACTGTAATTTCTAATTTTACTTCGTTACGTTGGGCGACGTTCCTCTCGTTAGCGTACTTTATTTTAATGCAGTATGTTGTTAAATGCGTAGTTTATTCCAAGCGCGCTGTATCTTTTTTTCTGGGGCATGGGCGATGCTCAATTCACAAATGAATCACTCTTTTGAGTCGATTGTGTTCAAAGACTTCATCAAAGTTGGCTGATCTGTCTAAATTGGTTCGCAAATCCGTTTGAATGATTTGTTCAGTTTCCTTAACGCACTGAATTGTCTGAAGCGGTTTCACACTCGGAGTCGTAACAGGAAGATTTAAGAACATCAAGAGCGTTGGATGAAGTGTAGCCTACATAGCCTACATATATGATCCGAAGTAGCTACTTGAGTAGTTTTTTAATTGGATACTTTTTACTCTTACTCAAGTAACTATTAAGATTATTACTTTTACTTTGAGTGAATATTTCTATAAGTAGGCCTACTTGTACTTTTATTTAAGTTTTATTAATAGTAGTTAATGCACAGATCAAGAACTAACAATAAACAAGAAGTTAAATGTTCATTTATAAAAAGTACTATAGTTAATTGTTAATTCGTGTTTGTTCATAATTATATTGATTATGATAAAGAATGTTAAATTCTACAACTTAACATTTAATTATATCTATACACTGTAAAAAGTGATCAGTTGACTTAAAGCTGCTGTCCGTAACTTTTTTAAGTTAAAAATAATCCAAAATAATTATATAAAAAAAAACATATTCTGCCAGTGGTCAAACTATCTGCTTGCCATAGCTAGATTCAAAACGGTTAGCTTGTAATAATGATTTTAATTCCAGTGGTACTGGTGGGTTTCCGCGGGAAATTCGAGCATGTCTTTGCGTCATTACGTCACACCCGTACACATAAAGAAGGAGTTTCGGCTAGCCGGCTATACTGCGCGTGAGGAGATGTTTAGATGTATAACGTTAGGCTTTTCTCGCAGCACACTTTGCATAAATAAACTTATGGCATCCAGAAAGATCCAAACAACAATCATCAGTGTCAACTGGAGATTCAGCAGTTATAAAACCCAAAAGACTTCGTACTTCGGATTTAAGGTGGCTAGAGAAAGAGAAAGAATCCGTCTCATGCGAACACAAGGATTTAAACATCGGCGGGGCTTTTGAAAAGTGCGTGAACTCCGTGTTTTGAAGGGGTTCAAAACGGAAGAAGAGACGGCTTTTTTCTGCTGAACAAGTAAGACATTTCAATAGTTCAATTGTGTAACAGTATGTTTTCTTAATTCACACAGTTATGGAGTTTCCTTTGTTGTGCCTTTCTCGTTTTGCTATTATGGAGAATATGAATTCTGAACTACACAGGTAACCATAAAACACATTAAATTTAACATTAGTCACGCAATGCTGATGTTGTTAACATGAACAATTTGAGAACAAAGTAGGCTATAATTTGCACGGTTGCTGTAAATCGTGTTGATTAAATCTAACGAAGCTTATCATGTCGAATGCTTTTTCCCCCTTAGTTAGTCAGAACAAAAATGGATTTTACTTACTTGTTCAGAAGACATTTTCTTATGAAAATTCTTATGTTGGTCAAACTTTCAAAAAGTGAATCTGTGATTCTGTATGACAGTATCCACACAGCGCGGTGACTGACAGCAGCACTCGCCTCAAAGCATTGTGTTCATCCGCGCTGTTTCATGCCGATTTACAACCCACGTAAAGATAATAATTCCGCGAATCACTGCAGTTACAGATTTCGAACAGAGAGATGGCGACAAAGAGGAAAAGCTACGGACTGCAGCTTTAACTTAAAAAAGGAGGAAACCTGTTTCCTTAAAATTAAGTTAATAAACTGCATGCAAAATTGAAAAAAATAAGTTATGTGAACACATAGCTTAATTTGTTCAATTATGCATGGTTTAAATAATTTTAAGACAACGGCTTTCCTCACTTTTTTTTAAAGTTAAGTCAACTGATCACTTTTTACAGTTATTTAGGTATAGTGTACTCATATAGTTTCTCAAAACAGCTGGTGAACCAACAAAATAAATTATGACGATTTGTTTCTTTAAACAAAGATCTTTTATCAGAGGTCTTTCTGCTCTGTGCCATCTGTGCTCAAGCTGACGACCATAATCATCACTGGGCATTTGCTGCACAATGGAAATAGTATCAAGCTCATGTGGTGCCTCATTTTCCAACACACACACACACACACACACACACACACACACACACACACACACACACACACACACAGCCAGCATTAATATTAGTCTATCCGTGGTTTAATGCTAGCTTCAAAGCAGTTCCAAATGTATGAAAGTTCTGTCCTCGTCACATTAACTTCCTTTTATGTAAATCTCTGTCTTTTAGGGGCTACTTGCCAAAGTCAACAGCAAAAGTGCATTCAGAAACTATGTCACAGAATCTTTTAAACGTAAGAGAACAGTTTTAAACTTGGTTAGCCACATCTGGACATGGACCTTTTAAAGCTGTGCATTCCTGTAAGGCAAGTCATCTGTCTATCGTTACATGGACAGAGACGGCATTACTAAAATAGAAAACAGACTAAAGTAATGTTGAAATCTGAATTCATACTTACTTTCAAGTGCTGAAGTTCTAAAACATGCCGACTGGAGATGATCTAACATGGAGAAGAACGCTTCTGCTGTTTCCTCCTCTCAAGCTGAATATCTGTTGTTACAGACTGCACGACGAAGAACAGTTGGATTGGTGAGGGGGGAAGAAACTCTTGTTCTCCCCTCCTCCTCCTTTTTCTTCTGCTTCTACTCTGTCTCAGAAAGACTGACTGGGCCAGTTCCAGACACACTGTTCTCGTTAAAGGCTGGTTGGGGGAGAGCCGGGGTTTTTTTTTCCTCCTGCCTGTGCACTGGAGAACTTCAAGCCACCAGATGTAACAGTTTACTTCAACAAACTGGGGAGACTCTAAAGAATATTCTCCAGATTTTTATTTTCATCCATCCATTGTCTTGAATCTAAAAACCCTGATTAAACCCATTCTTCTAATCATTAAATCATCAAATCTGTTTGAGGGTGAAATACAGACATTGATGGTCTCTTGTAAAATACTGTGGGTTTGTGTTTGGTCTTCAAACAGAAGCTATCAGATCCCTGAGGAAGAGGTTTATGTTTCCTGTGCTCACGGGATCCAGGGGGTAGAGGGCACACGTGCCGTGGGCCACTGCTGGAACAATGGACAGCCAGGGTGTTGAGAGCAGAAATATATAAGGCTGCAGTTTGCCCTAAAACCAAAGAATAGCAATATAATGAGCTGAAAATGATGGAAAGGCTACTGTCTCAGTATTTAAAAAAAAAAAACCCAAAAACAATTATAGGAATATTTGTCTGCAGGAACATACATCCTATCTTATGAATTAGTTTTCAATATGGCAGCCCTTTGAGGCATCTAGGACTTTTAATGACTTGTCAAGACATACAAGATCATGAAAACATCTGCTTTAAGAGCACCTAAGCTAATCTTGAGAGGGTTGAGGATGAATGATGTAGTATGTCTTTTTCTTGTCATTCTTTCTTTATTTCAATAAACTTTGCTGAGAACAGACTTAGAAAATAGTCTTTACGTGCAGTAACAATAAGTGAGAGATAATGTCCTTTACTAGGAATCTTGGGATAATGTAGGGGTCTTGAATTACCCCAAAGAGGTTTATTTTGCCATAATGATTTTTAAAAAATACAAATGTGGGGATGAAATATTGATCTAAATAATTGTACCTGTGCGTATATTATCTTAAATCTTCTACTAATAAAAAAAGTCAATATAAAACTATTAGCCTAAAAACAACAAGAACATTGAAACAATATTACAACAATAATAATGAAGTCCTTTGAGGTCATTTTCACTATTTTCATTATTAGGAATATTAGGAAACCTCTGATCGATGAATGGGACAATAGATCAGAATCAAGTTTTCAAGATGAGAACATTTCATAAACGTAACAAACTATTTTAAGGTGTCCGTGTTACACTGAAAAAAACAATAAAGTAAATTAACTTAATTTTTAATTGGCAAGTTTTTGCACGCATATTTTTTAAGTAAATTTCACGCATATTTTTAAAGTAAAATTAAGGAATTAAGTTAACTCTACTTAACTAAGTTAAGTGAAAGTAACAAAAAAAAGTTATTTTAACTTGGCTAGTAAAAAGTTGAGTAATATCTATTTAATTGAAATTTCCTTTGCAATACATTTCACTCGAACAATAACATTGAAATAAACTATACTTTTAAAGTATATGCTTGCTTTACTTAGAATCATCTAAGTAGTTAATACAATAGATATTGTGTGAGACACCATTTCTACATACCAAAAGTAATGCAGCACCTGAACACAAGACCTCAATACTTGGTAGACAATACACAATGACGGTAATATTTGATTGTCATTTTGAGTAGAAAATTAACTCCAAATGTCACAAAATGGCAAGTTACTAATCCTAACAACAAAAGCAATAATAAAACAGTTAAAAATCAACCTCATAATTGTTCAAGGCCCAGTGCATGGTGGGAACACCAGTATCAGAAAAGTTGAGTCATTTTACTTAATTTTATAACGTTGATATTTACGCTTTCATTTCTACACGTTTGAATTGAGTACTCTAATATAGAATTTACTTTGTTTTTTAATTATTGCCTGAACTAACTTTATGTAAATTACATTGTTTTTTTCTGTAGTATTTACTTCACCACAAAATCATTTTAATCAGTGTACAGTGTAATTATGCATTTAAGTACAGTGTAATAATAGTTAACTACATGTACTTACTACAGGGTTAGGGTTAGAATCGGGGTTTGGTTTAGGGTTAGTAAGTTGCATGTAATTATGCATAATTTACTACAGTAACTACATGTAACGTGTAACAAGGATGCTGTAAAATTAAGTGTGACCCAGGATTTTTGTTTAGCATCATTGTAAACAGTCTTACAAACACCAAGAAAATGACCACAAACTTCATGAAGAATTATTAATGAAAGGATTTATTGTAGAGTCAACCTTTTTTATTTTAGGTGAAGTTTGGAATGCATGCACAAGACTGTTTAGGACACAGATAAGTGCTCAGATTCCTGGATGATGTCCTCCAGCAGTGGTCAACTGAGGAGGTCTGTCTAAAACCAGAAACACACATAGAGGCACCAATACATTTACAGTACATATACATCAGAAGAGCTCGCAGGTAGCCACTGCCTCGTAAAGCCAAGTTCATGTATCAGAGCATGTGTCAGCCCAATATTCTGAAACATGAGAATAATTCAAAAGTGGGGGCAAACATAGATAATGATAGCAAAAAATAGCCATTTCCTATTCAAAATAAGTTGATACTATTTCTGTGGACAAAAAAGTCATGCAAATGGCAAGTGTTGAGCATCCAATGTTTCTGACTTAAAAGTGGTTGATTTCCTGAGGTGCAACAGTAATTTCAGAATTACTATAAAGTTACAGCGGTAGGTTTTTGATTTATGATGCCTATGCATGATTAATGCATTTTGAACAACTTTAGGTTTAAGTTCACATTCATTCTGCAACGTTACGTTATTGCTTCTGGATAGACTGTAACTGATTGTGTTATATTTTGAAAAACCCTGTTGTTGGATGCTTTATAATCAATTATGATGATCTCAAAGCCAGGCAATGGAGGAGATGACAATGTGCTTAATACTTCAGTGATCATGATCATCGCAAGGGACAATATATGGACCGATTTTTAAAACCCTAAATGTTGAACTTTAATGGTGATGAGCATTTCTTAGATTTCACTAGAAGCACCCACACACTACAAGATAATCCAATTCTCCTCTTCCGACAATCCTAGGTAAAGTCCTGATTATCTTGATAGTTCAACAGATTATCTGATCAGATTTTCCTGTGGTGTGAGGTGCGTTAAGGGTGATTGAATCTGCTCGGGGCCACACCGATCTCAAATCGTAAAT
The DNA here is from genome assembly GCF_029890125.1 of Rhinichthys klamathensis goyatoka. Classification (NCBI taxonomy): domain Eukaryota; kingdom Metazoa; phylum Chordata; class Actinopteri; order Cypriniformes; family Leuciscidae; genus Rhinichthys; species Rhinichthys klamathensis. The sequence goes on from NW_026606781.1 coordinate 572,523, forward strand.
ATCCAACAAGTATCCAATATTTACGATCAGAAATCCTGTTGTGTGGGGGGAATCCCAAAGACAAACACGCACGCACTCTGTAGATTGTCACGTGGAACGAAACGATACAAAATCAGAAAGCGAGCTGCCGGTGTGGTGAAGACATGAGTCCCACCATAGAGATGAGTCCCACCTTAGGACCCAAGCAATCCGATTGGTTCAAAGCACGTTTTAAGATTTTGCGAGATTTCCCGTGTTCACAGTCGGGAATCTGTTTGTTTTTTTGTTTTTGTGAATGGAATCGGTTGGAACAAAACTGTTAAATCTATAATAGTTTTTTATCATCATGTTTGTGGTCTCTCACATTTTGAAAATCTGTTCATGTGGGCCAGCCTTAAATCATATCCATATCATCACCAATGATTCGTTTCTGAAGTACCAATGGCCTTTACAATCACACATTACTGCCTTTTCTTCTTTTGTCCCACTTTGAATAGTATGACATGTAAATTCATGTTTTTCAATAAGCCACTATCTACAACTGGGAAAAACATATAAAAGTAGAAATAAAAGGAGAGGTGACCATCATCACCTCAAATTTGGCAGCACAACAAAAAAGGAAAGAGAAATACTGATTTGTATATACAACGACACTCTGTAACATACTGGTAAATATCAGAATACTCATGGAAACAATGTTACAATAACTAAAAAAGTAAGAACATTTTGAACAAAATGTAAAACATCAGTTAAAACCAGTGACCGCTCTTTGCCACAATTTTGCTTCTGTTATGCGAATGCTTGGGGGAGACTTGACAAAAAGTAAAAGTCCATCTTGGAATGTTGCTTGAAGTTGTCCATGTGAGAAACACCAAGCGGAATGATCGAGTCAAATTGAGAAATTTTGGCAGTGACTGACCTCCCCTGCCCACCTGAATCTCTCTCTTTCTCTCCATACTGACGCTATGGCTCAGACCACCACCAGTGTCTTAGATTGCCACTTTAGCCACCTGCTCTTCCAGTTTGGCGATTCTCCTGTCCTGCAGCGTGACCAGATCTCTAAGGGACTTGACTTCTCGCAACAGCTCCTCTAACTTCACTTCATTCTTCTGCGGAGCAGAATAAAAGAAACAGTGTTTTAGCACCAGTTATTAGAGGGGAAATACAAACAAGCCAATGAAGCATTATCCTTACTCTGGTTAGCTGAGGAGAGGCAGGTTTCTGAGGAGTTGCTGGCTCCTCCACCTTCTTGGTTGCCTTGTTATCCAGCAGATTTTTCTTGACTACTTTGAGGTCACGGTTCTTGCCCGGGACATAACCATGTTTGAGCGAGATCAGGATTGGTTCGCCATTCTTGCCTTCAAACCACTCCTCAGCCTCTAGCGCCGGGTCTGGACCTGCTGTGTCCGGATAGAGGTCGTCCTGGAAGAGGTCTGACTGCCAAGAACAGAAGAGACAGGAAATACCGTAATGAGTATTTTGGAATCATGTATTCAAGCTGTTTGTTTTCTCTGAAAACATTTGCTGCTTTAATGTTAACTGAAATCATGTGCCTCCCCTTTTCTTCATCAATTAATGACCATTAAATCACACTTTTTATTAAGCTTTGCCAGTAACACTTAACTTAAAACTAAATCAACTGAACATCATTAAAAACTATTTTAATAATGGAGATTTTAGGATTATATTGAGAAATAACAAAATCATACAGAATAATTACATAAACAGCAAACATAATACAGTAAAAAGTACCTTTCTAGGGACGGTCATGATAATTGGCTCACACTTTCTCTCATGAAGTTTATAAAACCTGTGAGAAACAACAGACATGTTATTGGTGGCATTGTGTTATTATTGGTGTTAACAGCACAGCAATCTTTTTTGCTTTATTTATGTTACAAAATATTTTTTTTTTTCAAATAAATGGTGTTCTTTTGAACTTTCTTGTAATCAAAAAATCATGAGAAAAAATGTTTCCACAGAAATATTGAGCAGCACAACTGTTTTCAACATTGATAATAAGAAATGTTTCTTGAGAAGCAAATCAGCATATTAGAATGATTTCTGAAGGCTCATGTGACACTGAAGACTGGAGTAATGATGCTGAAAATTCAGCTTTGCCATCACAGGAATAAATTACATATTAAAAAAAATTATATATACACACACACACACACATGTATATATATATATATATATATATATATATTTAGTGTATGCCAGATATATAAAATAATTAATTGCTATAAAATAATAATTAGGTAAAATAATAATAATAAACACAGAACATACACATTGATAAAGGAGTAGATACTAAAACTAATGATCCATACAGTGATAATTAGTTGTCAAATAACATTTCAATGACCTTTATGAGCCACAGCATGATCAGTGCCACACTGCCATCCCATTAGATTTTATAGTCAATGACAGGCTAATGCCTCCCCCTACTGGAGAAGAAAAATGAAACTAGCAGCAGGAGTAAAGCATCAATCAAGTCACACCACTGAGAACCATAATCACAACAATGCTTCAAGTCAGTTTAGTTTCTCGAAAATATCCAGCTTCTGATGTGGCCGTCAGCACCTCAAACAATTCAGCCTGCTTTTTTTTTTAAAAACACTTAAAAGAAATACCTGTCCAGTGCAAACAGCGCATACCTGGCTATCTCGCACTTGTTGACGTCTAGGCCTCTTTTAGGCATGTATCCCATGCCTCTCTGGGGCTCCTTGCTGGAAAACGTGTTGAGGTAGTGCACATACGGTGCCTCGTCTGTGATCTCGAAATAACGGATACTGCTGTCACCCTGGACCAGAAAACAAGCTTACAGGCTTGCAAATTTCTCCACAATGTCCTTTTCACAATTTGTATCTTATTAAAAATATTTACTATATATACACACACACTAATAAAATTATTATGACATCCCAGTATTGATGTTAAGCCAGTGGTTCACAACTAGGGGGCCTCTGCTAACTTCTAGAGGGGCCCCAAATTATTTAAATTTAGTTAACATAATCTTAATTAAAATTCAAAAAACACAAAACATAAAGATGTCTAACATTAAACTGACATAATGGTATTACATATAACAGAACTGTCAGAGGTACATATCAGCTCAAATAGGAGAGACTGTGACTATTGTCCCGGACAAAGAAGGGCCTTGGTGTCAAATAGGTTGAGGAAAAACTGCAAAGATGTGTATAATTCATTTCAATCAATATGTTGTAGAGTTAATACAATATGGCTGAACTTGCGCTTCTTGGGTTAAATAAAAACTTGCTCACCTTTCCACACAGGTAGACCACATTAGTGTCAGGGTCATAAAAGGGAAGCAAGACTCCATTGCTGGTGTCCATTTCGTGCACTGATATCGGCTCTTCCATGTTTTTCTTAAAGAGCATATCAAAATATTTCATTATAGTGCATAAAAAATCTAGCTTTTTCAAAAACAGAGAGAAAATCCATTTGTTTGGGCTTACTGGATTCCATAAGGCTAGCTGCCGCTCACTCATACGACTGAAGCCGGTGGTGAAGATGTTTCCATCAGCCAGAAAGATGGCCCTCATGGGCCGGGCCCCCTCATGGGCCTTATCCTTCTCCTGTGATCATCAATGCCAGTGAGACATTCAGAACTGTGAAAATAAAGAGTCCTTTTGAGATGTTTTCACTTACCGCAGTGATCTTCCCCTTGCGTGGATCGATAACGCGCACTTTCTTATCCTTGCATGCGGTACAAATGAGGCTGCCGTTGCGACTCCAGCAAACGCTGAAGATCACGTCAGGATGCATGTCCTCCAGGTTGATCAGAGCTTCTCCTGTGCCCACGTTCCAAACGATGATGAGATTGTCGCATCCTGACGGAGGAGAGAAGACAAAAATGTTTGTTTTTTTATCATTCAGTCACAGGTTTTTTGCTCCTCAAGATGATAAACGCAAAGGTTTTTATGTAGCGCACTGGCTTTTAAAATTTCTTACCCGCACTTAACAGAACATTGCGAGCTGTTGGATGCCACGTCACAATGCCCACCCTTTTAGAGTGACCCTCCAACACCACGGCTGGCTCAGAAAGAGCTGAGGTGAGGCCGTTCTCAGGGATTTGCCACACCTATGTAACAAAAATGGGAATATTTGAATAATAATAATTACTCTTTTTTTTTACACTTTTTGGATTCTGAGCATGGTTTCTATGAGAGGATGTAGCAAAGGAGCTGGGCGTACCATTACTGTACAGTCTTCAGAGCCGCTGGCAATGACGTGATCATTGTTCGGGCACCAGTCGATGTCCAGCACAGGGCCCGTGTGACCACAAACAGTGGGATAGGCCTTGTCAATACGACCCGTCTGCAAAACACGAAGCAGGGGCAGAGAGCATGAATTTATGTCTCATCTTGCATAATTCTGAACAACTAAGATTGGAAAAATTATGAGTGGACATTTAATTCATGTGCGGTTATGACTTACCTTTTGCAGAGGTAGAACAAGGAAAGCTCCACCCCCACTAGCCTCCACAATAATAGCAACAAATTTGGGGTTTACTGCACAGAAGGCACTGTCCCAGGTAACCCGCGAAACCCTAATGTCATCATAGCACTGGTCATTCTTTACCGCCTGACCAAACACATGACGGAATTTACTCTGTCGTACCACTCGTCTGATCATTTCTGAAAATACAAGACAAGAGAAATGTTTTGTACTTACTTGTCATAATGATTTTTTAGATTTTAAATAATACTTATAGTAATTCAATATTTATTATCGTTACTATTACCTGACAAACCTGATAGTTTATATTTTGCAGTACAGTCAAAATGACATATAAATGTTCAATGTTGTTTTTCAGATATAATACTGACAGTGTATCATATTAGAGTAAGATGAGCAGTCAGCTAGAGAGCACTGGGAAACGGTTTCCCATTTCACTCTGTATAAGCAATTCTCCATAATAGACAAGGAGAAAATGCAGTTTTGTGTGTGTGAATTTCATTGAGCCTCTGTGTAGAAACTTGTAATGAGAATCCCATGCTCTGATGACAGTTTGTTTAAATTATTGAATCTATATACAGTAGTCAACATTTGAAATGGATCAAAAAAGTTCATCAAAATTGTCCTAAGACAAGAACGGGTATTGTTCAAAAGTAATGTAGGCTATAACTTTGATGAAAGGTCATTTCAAATGTTGACTACTGTATATACACATATATATATATATATATATATATATATATATATATATATATATATATATATATATATATATCCTATATTTAATTAAGTTGGAGTTAATAGGATATGATGAGTTGTTAGCATAATTATCTATTTCATCTATTTCTTCTCAAACAAACTAATTTTTTCTAATTTTTTTATTTACATGTAATCAAATGAAGCACATATTTAGCTTACTTGACAAAATTGTTTTATAGTGTCTGAAAGTTCATGCATCAAATATAAACTATAAAAGTAAAAAAAAAACTTTCTTGAACAGATATAAATTTGTAGTTAATTTATCATCCAGGACAAAAGATGCAATTCAACATAATCTAATGAAACCTAATAAAATCCCAATGAGCTGCCAAAATAGACATTTCTTATGATGCTACACACACCAAAGATGCTAAAAAAATGATGCTCACATCAATGATTCCCAAAATTTCTGTATAGTTGCAGATTTTGAGACACAGACAGAGTTTATTCCTGACCAGTGTTATAAAGGGTATAACAGATATAGCCAGGCCTACTAATTGATATTCATAATTAAACATTAACAATCAATGGTTAAATGAGTCGTTTATGCATGATGTGCATTATCTGAAGGATGCCTGATTGGTGACGATGCCTTCCTAAATAATAGCAACTACCATTAATAACAATGTTAATAAATTAAGTCGATTCCAAACAGCTGTGAATAAAGAAGAGAATAAAATGTGGTCCTCACAATAAAGCCATGGATGTGCTTTTGGAAATAGGTCAGATGTATGGCGGTGTGAGTGTGTTTGCTTATAATGGCCGAGCTGCGTTATTGATGATGATGGTGGTGATGATGATGCTGCTGATGAGCATACCGGCGAAAAAACCCTCACATTAAATGCCTACTAAATGATCAATTAAGATAAAGAGTGAGAGATAAAACATATGTATGGATGAGAGAAAGAAGATATTCGCATATAGTGCAAGAGTGAGAATGAAAAAAAAAAATACCATGACATAATCGATAGATGGGCAGGCTGGTGTGAGAAAATGAGAGCTAATCGCTAACCGAACAAATGAATGAAAAAAGCCGAAAAATCATCAGTAATGCAGCTTGTTTTGACCCGAGCATGTTTTATTTTGCATGCGCTGGCGAAATGCGACGTGCCGCTTTGGAGTGGAGGCGTGCTATCAACCCGGCACAGGTCATGATGGTCAACTTTCAATTAATATCTCACTATTTCTGCTTATCTCGCCATATGCATGATCATCAAAGGCTGATGATCTCACATGTCAGAGACGCTAAATGCTGCAAATGCACATGCACGAGCGCAAGTTTTTTTTCCCGTTAGGTACGAGCTGTTTCCAGAGCTTGTTTTAAATCAGTGATGCTTGCTAAAATCGAGCTAGCATTCCAGTAGAGGCTAGTGCAACACTGACCTGCCTTGCATTAATATGACCAAACGCAAATCGCTTACCTTTATCAGTACTAGGTCTCTCAGAGCATCAAATTCAAAGCATTAATTTATTTTCTCACAGATTCAGTTTGTGCTGGTGACTGTCTCAGTGATTTGCGGCTAGCCACAATAGCTTCCCTCCTCTCCTTTATTCTGAATGAACGGGAGAAAACGCCCTTGTTCTCCTCTCCCCTCCCCTCCTCCTCCTCATGTCCTCCTACATGGACATCAATTCTATGTGTGTGAATGAGAGGTGTACAAATTGTACCGTACTGGCCGACAGGTCACTGGGGTTTAAATGGTAAGGACATCTTATGCGTGGAAAAATATTTGAGCATCTCTCCTTTGCAAACACTACATTGATTCCAAGCTTTTCCATCTTGTGTATTTAAACACGTTGTGCTTCGCCTTAAACGGAGCTAATAATGTTACAGGAGTGGTAATTATGTTAAGAGTGAAAAAGGATGAAGTCATACTCGTGTTGGATTATGTTACAAAGTGCAGTGTGCCCTAAAATCTAATTTGGAATCTTATTTTTATGTTTCAGTGTAGCTTGCCAAACTTTGTGATATCAAAGACCAAATATATAGTTTAAGATTAGAAGACCACTGCAAAATCAGTGTCTCTGGATTGATTATACATGCAGACCTATCTGTTTGAATAAAATGAACATTTCAACAATTCAAATTTCACATAAAAATGTTTTCATTTGAGCATTTGTCATTTGACCATTTATTTGCAGAAAATGACAACTGGTCAAAATAACAAAAAAGATGCCATGTTTTCAGACCTCAAATAAGTTTATATTCATTTTTAAATAACACAATAGGCCTACTAATGTTTGAACTTAGGAAGAGTTCAGAAATCAGTATTTGGTGGAATAACCCTGATTTCCAATCACAGCTTTCATGCGTCTTGGCATGCTCCCTTCTGTCACATTACTGTTTGGCGGCTTTATGCCACTCCTGGCGAAAAAATTCAAGCAGATTGGCTTTATTTAATGGCTGGTGACCATCCATCTTCCTCTTGATCACATCCCAAAGTTTTCAATGGGGTTCAGGTCTGGAGATTGGGCTGGCCTTGACATGGTCTTGATCTGGTGGTCCTTCATCCATTCTACACCTTGACTGGCCTGGCTGTGTGGATTGGAGCATTGTAGAACATTGTCAGAGCAGAACAAAGCAATTTTTCTTTCAGGATAATATTGTACGTGGCTTGAGTTATGCATCCTTCGGAAAGACGTATCTCCGCAATAGCCTTACCAAAGAACCACCAGATCATCACCAGTCCTCCACCAAATTACACAGTGGGTGTTAGAGACTGTGGGTTGTAGGCCTGTCCTGGGCCTCTAACCATTAGAGGATCAGCTGAAAACTGGACTTATCAGAGAAGATCAGAATCAGGCAGATCTGTTTTTGTGAAGGACGCGTGACTCAAGCCACGTACAAGGTTATCCTGGAAGAAAAGCTTCCTTCTGCTCTGACAATGTCCCCAACTCGAAGGATTGGTTTATCTTACAGGACAATGCTCCAATACACACAGCCAGGCCAATCAAGGTGTGGATGGAGGACCACTAGATCAAGTCCCTGTCATGGCCAGCCCAATCTCCAGACCCCCGTTGAAAACCTCTGGAATGTGATCAAGAGGAAGATTGATGGTTACCAGCTGTTGAAAGAGCCATTGATAATATGATAAAACATATTAATATTAATAATATTAATTAAAAAACTGAAAAGAAAATTCGAAACAACGTCAGTGTAACTGTGTATAGTTTTCTTATTGGCTGGTTATGTTGTTGGAAAGAATCATTGTTATGGTCTCACCCTCTTGTAGAAGTGCATTTAATGGATTGTTGTTAGTCTTATGTTAGATCATACAATTGGTGTAACTGTGATGCTACAGTAATGTCCAGGTACTGTAATAAATGGTATCATTTGTATGTTCATCTACTGTTGTGTTTATATATAATATATGCTATAATAAAGCATTTTCACCTGACAGACATTTTGGATAACTGTGAATATGTCTTACCTAAAACTGATACTCACTGAGATTTGATTAAGACTCTTTATAACCCTGTTAGCTGTATTAAAACTGGAAATGAAGTCAGCTTGAAAACCTGTCTTACCTTTCTTTGGTGAGGATCTTCTTTCCATTTTATGGGGAGATGTTTGTACATGAAAGGCTGTCTTCATTTGCGATACTTTTTGAGTCTGGCTTCCCATAGCCACATCTGGCCTGGCTTCCATTATGTTTGTCCTGCTGTGATGTATACCTTTCTTCTGGATTTTGTTGCTGTCTCGGATGAGTTCGGAGACAGGTCTGTATCTGGACACTTCGTTTTCTTCTGAAGCAGAAGAATCACTGCTTGGAATTCTACAGGCAGCGTAATGATATCTGGTTGGGACTGCAGTGGGTTTAGGGTCTTCTTCATCCTCAATGTCCATCATGTAGCTTTCAGAGTCACGTCTACCATATTTCAAAGGATGTTCCACATTTTCCAAAACTGAGTCTTTGCTTGCTTGTATCTTTTCCATGTCTGTTTTAGCAAATGGATTTTGAGGCTTCTTTGGTACAGGTGGCGGTGGGCCCTTTATTTTTGCTCTTTTTTTTAATAAGCTTCTCAGCTGAGACATATCCATTTCGTTTAGTTCTCTATCATCGACAGTTTCTATCAAGTTATCGCAGTCAGGTTCAACAATTTCATCGTGTGGGGCTAAATAATATCTTGGAATATCAGCAGCCTCAGGCTCTATGGACATGCACATGTAGGACGGGGGCTCAACATAATAAGGCAACATATCAAGACATGATGCATGGGCATTAAAATCCTCAGCGGACTGCAGTGCCTCCTGCCTTCTGCCCATTTTGATATTTTTCAGCAGCAGGTCCAAATATTCGCTCGGCTCGTCTATTGAATGAGAAGCAGATTCCTTGCGGCCAACAGCTTTTTTAAAGGGATTCTTTGGTTTCTTTGGAACAGGTGGTGGTGGTCCTTTGATTTTGGCCTTTTTTTCTGTCTGAGCGTCTGTGGGTAAGACATCAGGGATCATGCTCTGTATTTCAGTGTGAGGAACATACATATGAGAGATGTCAGATGACTTCCTCGTCTCCTGATCAGGAAATGTATGAATCTGAAGTGGTGGTGTGATCACAGCCGTGAAATAGAGAGGCTCTTTTTCCCGTTTCAAAGAAGCCATCTGTGTGACTCTTGCGGCATCACCACCATCAAAATCTGAGTGAGAAAAAGAGTTTAAATTGTCAACAAAAATTTGATCTAAACATTTACTGCTGGAAAGATTCTCTTTGACCTCTGTTTCTGAACCATCCAGCCTGTAGATCTTTGGATCACAGACTCTTTTGCTCAAATGCACTTCTTGAATTTTACCTTTTTCTCCTGATAATTCAAATAAAGGTGAAGTATTGTGCCTTCCATTACGATGACCATAACAATCTTTCCTGCTTTCTATGGATTTCAACTGAACAGCTTTTTGATGATCAGATTTACTGTCTCTTTTCACACATGGTGCATCTGCTTCCCACACTCCCTTTTTGGCTGGGTGAGGCGCATTGCTAACAAGGACTTTTTTAGCACTGGATTCAGTTAAACTCTCAGATGACATGACTGCTGAGTGCTTTTCCATGACAGTGAATGCCCCTTTGTCATAATTTCTCTTCTCAGTGTGAAACAAAGTATTGCTTTGGCTCAAATCGGAATGGAATGTGCTTAATGACTTTTGTTCAGAGTCCTCCTCAATCCTTAACGGAACTAGAACTGAGTCTGCATTTGTGGGTTCAGTAACAATCTCAGAGTTAGAGTTGAATTTTGTCATTCTAGATTTTAATAAACAAAGTTAATCGAAGGGAGTATGCAAGATTTTGTCCTTACCTTCATTTTCACCCCATGCAGGATCTACTGTCTCTTCTTTTCCCCAAAATGGTGTATGGAAAGTTGGGTTTCTTTTGTCTTTTCTGAAGTTTTCTTTGGGTGTTACTGCAAAATGTGTCTGAGAGGCATCATAAGGTATTTCTTTTAAAATACATGTTGACATATCTGGACTGATATTTTTGTCCTCCTGTAAATTATCCTGCTTATTTGCATTCCGGAGCCACGGGCGACTTGAATGTGATTGGCGGATTGGTGGACACATAGTCACAGTCTCCAGACATAAAGAATCAGCTTTGTCCAAATACTCAAATCTGTCCGGATCAGGACTTTCTTTGTGTTGAACAGTTCCAGCACTTTCTTTGCAAACTTTTTCACAACTTTTTCTAATTTTAGCACTACTTAGGGTCTGAACTTCCTCTTTATCTTTACCCTTTGAAACTCTAATCTCCTGGAATGGCTGTCTTTCAAGTAAATTAGCATTTTCTGATTCCAAAGAGAATTTCTTCTTTATTTCAACGTTACCACCCATCTTTGTCATTGCCTCTGTGTCTAACGTCGCATTATGTCTGTCCACCAGCGTTTGTGTCTCATTCTTCTCTATGCTCACGGCATCATCTGTTGAGTCCCCCTGACAAGAACTTTCTAACATGTTTGGAGTATCCTTGAGGTGAGTTTTGTTAGTCATTCCTTCTGTTTTGTCAGGTTGTTGCTGGTCCACAGCAGTAGATATATCTGTGGCGGTTGCGTCGCTTGTGACTGTTTTGAATTCTGAGGCACATGGACCTCCTGCCAGGCTCAGTTGAGGATTTGGTGTCCTGGCATTCTGTGAAACATCCGTGTCATAACTCTAACTGATCTTTTTTCCTCCCTGGTTGAAAGAGGGCTCAGTGTTGTTGTCATCAGGTCTAGTTGGTTCCTGAGGACAGGGCTCTAGTATGGAGGTGTCCAAGTCAAAAGAATTCTGGTCTGTTTCTTCTGGGTTGTTGGAATGTGCTCCCTCCTCACTGTGGTTTAGGATCTCATAGTCACTAACGGCACTGGTCAGGACGTCTTCTTTTCCTAGCTCCTTGACCGGTTTCTGTCCCATCACCCCTGAAGAACACATATCACCACCCATGAGTTTATGAACAGACTGTATATCTTTATCTATAATGAGCCCCCTCCCATCTCAAGCTCTCTCTTGTTCCTCTCACATCACTTCTTTCAGGAATGTTGCAATGCCTAAAATTAAATGACTCTCAATGGGGCCACTGAGTCAGAGAACCAAAATGGCAACTGGCAGAGTAGATCAGTTACCAGGTGCGAAGGTCACATTAGACATGAAAGGGGAAAACCCATGGACTCCAAACATATCCCATGGCTCTTGACAACAAAACTACTGTTTCCATCTAAGTTGTGAGTTTATTTTATTTATTTGAATGCATTACAATTAAAATTAATTACAAGTAAATGTGTGTGTGTGTGTGTGTGTATAGTGAAATTAATTATTAACTTTCTCAAATTGACTTTCTGAAACTTCTATTGCCCAGCCTGAGTGGTTTGAGTGTAAGAAGTAACCCATAATGCTCAGCTTACCGTATAGGGTCACAATGTGTCTCATTGGAAGAATAGTCTATAAAGCCTTCCAAATATAAGCATATGATAAGGTTTAAGCAGGTCCTTTGTCCTCTGCCCTCAGACTTCAAGAAAGCACAATGTTTTACTTAAAAAATGATGTCATGCTACAGCATAAATAAGTAGATTCGTCATTAGCATATTTTGCGGGACACAACACAGCTTATGTATGCAGATTTGTCTATATAAACATGAATAAATATGGCTCTACATTATCAGGAAATGTCATCTCATTTTTGTCTCTCAGCATGATGGGATATTTTAAGGGTCCAGTGCTCTGTGTTGACTCTGTCTGAGAATGTCAGCTGTAGAGGTAAATGCTCAACTGGCTGCACTGCTAAATGAATGACAAACTTATATTATGGTTGTGTCATTGCTCAGGCACTGCGCAGGTTATTTTGAGGTTGATGGCCTCAGCTTGCAATAGCCCAAGCAGATGGGAAGGGCCATCCATAAAACCAGACTCTCTTCATTTAGCTTCATTGCCCTACCCAAAACAGTATGTGAATGAATTTGCAGGTTGAGCACAACGTTTAATGCTCAAGTAATGTCAACACACACAATTTCACATACAATAAAATAAAAAATGCAAGAGAAAAAATAATTTATTAGTTGTGTTGGATAAAACTTGTTTCATGTTGTAACAGTTATATTCAGTTAGCTGTTCTGTTTTGGCTATGTTTCATTGTGTTTTGGTTGTTTTCTCTGTTTGACCTAGTTTCCCAGTGTGTTTGATTTATAATCCCCTTCACCTGTTGTCTCATTAATTATCTCATTAGCTCTTTTGTTTGCTCTGTGTATTTAAGCCCTCAGTTTGAGTTAGTTCTCTGTCCTCTATTGTTTGTGATAAAATGAGTTTGCTACTTCTTAAGCTCCTGTTGTTTCCACAAGTGTTTAAAGTCCCCTTGTGGTGAACATCAAGGTTTTAATATTGCTAGACATATTGTAATATGCTTTAAGACAAATCGTGTAAATTTATAAGTCAACACCATTGCTGAGTATTTTCTCCTTCAAACTGCAGTGAAACAAAGACAGTCTCAAAAATGCGTTTTGAAATCGCTGGTGTTTCTGATGTCACAAACTACATTGTAACCAATCACATCAATGTGTGATCATCAACGAGTGGATCTCTGAGCTGGTGTGCAGCGTCTTACGTCAGCAGCGTCACTGAACGCGGATTGACAACAGAACCGGAAGAGAATACAATGCTGAATAAAGCATAGTTTAAATAGTTTTTGTTATTTTTGGACCAAAATGTATTTTCGATGCTTCAAAAAATTCTAACTAACCCACTGATGTCACATGGACTACTTTGATGATGTCTTTATTTCCTTTCTGGACAAGGACAGTATACCGTACATACATTTTCAATGGAGGGACAGAAAGCTCTCGGACTAAATCTAAAATATCTTAAACTGTGTTCCGAAGATGAACGGAGGTCTTACGGGCTTGGAACGACATGAGGGTGAGTCATTAATGACATGATTTTCATTTTTGGGTGAACTAACCCTTTAAAGGCATGACGAAATTTTATTAAAGGGATACTCCACCATTTTTTCATATTAAACTATGTTATTCCCTTAACTAAGACGAGTTGATACATACCTCTCTCGTCTAAGTGCATGCACTAAATCGCTCTGTCTTGCGGCGAAACTTTGATAGCACTTAGCTTAGCCCAGTTCATTCATTAGGATCCAAGCAGAGAAGCGACCAAACACCTCCACGTTTTCCCTATTTAAATACAGTTACACGAGTAGTGTAACTCGACCAAGAATGGTGACACAAAATAAAACGTTGCGCTTTTCTAAGCGTGTAAAATGGATAACTATAATGTATGGCGGAATACCATAGCAAGTGCTTGGGAGCACTTCGACTTGGTGCATATATATCTATGGACTCGGCGCAAGTAATATCATCACTCCGGAGAGGGAGAGGGGGAAGAGGATTTTTCAGGAGTGATGATATTACTGCGCCGAGTCGAAGTGCTCCCAAGCACTTGCAATGGTATTCCGCCATACAACTGTAGTAACTAATAATACTGACAGTAACTTGCGATTGAGCGGCGAACTGATGCGAATGTGCTCTATTGTTAGGGGAGGGGTCAGCCAGCCTCAGTGGCCCCAGTGCATCAAGTAGGGGCGTGTCCAGGAGCTCAGGGGCTCCAGTGCGTCATCGAGCATCCGCTTTAGCCCCGCCCAAAAAATCCTGAACACAGCAATGGTGAAAAACTGTTTAACGGTCTAACTCCACAATTCAGTACTTCACAGTCTTTGTAATATGTTTTAGCAATACATTTCTAACATTTATAATGTGTTTAGAATTTTTTTTTAGAATTGCCTTTACAGGGACTTTAAGGGAATAACATAGTTGAATATGAAAAAACGGTGGAGTATCCCTTTAAGGAAAAACGCTTAAATATGTAATTTTGGTGATGAAAAATTTGTTTTAAGGGATGAAATGATTGGGGGACTTTAAAAAGCAGATGGATAAACCAATTAGACTGGTTGTCTTTGAGCTTTTAAGACACTTATTTGGAATTGCTCACCCGCTATTCAAATGACAACAATCAGTAACTTTCCTTATTCAATAACTGTCCTTATTATCTATGCAAAACAATGAACTAAATGCAGTCAAACATGTCCTAACCAGGTTAAATGAATACAGAGACTAATATTGTATTTTTAAAACATAAAAAGTCAGTTTCGTTTCACATTTTAATTTTTCTTTGTAAATAGTTTTTTTTTCAAGATGACAATAAATCTCCCCCAGACAAGTAATTCACAAATACGTTAACATTTATGTATGTCTGCCCAGATTGATTACAATACAGCAGAAATCACATGACTGGCAAATGCAAATGTAACATGACTTAACATAAGCAATAGAAATACAGCTGACGACAACCTCACCGTGTTCATGTATTCCTAAGGAGAAAAATCCTCCCCAATGATGCAGATACGTCTTTGGATTGCACCAAATACACTAATTTCAGTCTCTGGGCTGCTCCAGTGTCTGGTCTTGTGATGTCAAAATCACATTTGCCTAATTCAATAAGATTTCCCTCTGTGAGGCACTCAAAGATCAGACAAAGCAACACTTTTTCTACATTAACGTGTCATTTACTTTACTGTCATTTTGCAGAAAATGTACTAAGAAGTTAATTATTATGTGCAGCACATATACATTTTTTTAAAATTAATTATCAACATGTCTCTCTCTCCTTATGAGGAACTCAAGGCTGTAAATAAATGCAATACTGGTCCATTTCTGATGCAGACAATAAACAATTTATTTTTTATAATTAACTGTACATTACATTATAAAACATAGTGCAACACAACTTAAAATGGTCAAAATTAAGTACAATATCTGATGTATGTTCCCAGTCTCTTTTAAGAGCCGTTAAGTTAGGGCTAAAGGCAATCTTAAAGTTTCTCTAGTTGATTTTATTGTTAGCTTAGTGTGTTCAAACATGTCAAAACATGACAATAAATAAATGACTTTGGTCTCTTCTATTCAAATATGAAATGTAGTATCAAAATGAAAAGACAAACAGCCCAAAAATAAGCCACAAATAAACGTTGCTCTATAAAGACCGCAACCAGGTGAAGACAAAACCTCTGTGAAACAAGCGGTTTGTACCGAAGAACTGTTTGATTGCTAATGGCAACAGGTAAGGCACTTGCATGTCTGAAGAAATGAAATGTCTTGTACTCAAATCAGCAGCAGCTGGGAGGAGGTATGAGCCATGAGCGGAAAACTAAACTACAACTTTAGTCTTTTTTGGGAGGCCATCTTTTTTGGCGATCGTAATAATTTTGATTTGCAGAAATGCCTCCCCAAACCTATACAGTTTGAAATTGGAATGTCCTCATTAAAATATGGGTGAAAAAATTAATTAAATAAAAAGCCAATATTAAGTTCCAAATAACTGGTAATTTACAAAAGCATTATGAAACAGGTGTCACAGATTTGAAAATAAAAGCCAGAACAGTTTCATACAGCAGTGACTGATTTCATGTGGACCATATGGGAAAAAAAGCTTTCACTCAAAACTCACTTAAGGTGCTTTTCTTTCGCATCTGATTTTCGTTCTTCTAAATGAAAACTAGTTACTAAATAAAAATGATTCTCTTCAAATTCTTGCTTACACTTATTGCACAGGCCACTTTGCATATTTAAAAACATTTCCACAAAAAAAGTGAAAAAAAAAAAGCTTAATAGACAACAAAGATAAATAACATTAATATATATGAAAAAATAATTAAGGTCAAGTTTAACCAATACTTGCAAACTTACTAGTTATCCCGGAGAACTTATCAAACTTTGTGTTCTTTTACACATATCAGACACCATCATGGTAGTAAAGTACCTATGGCCACAATATCATTAGATAACGCACTGCTCGTACCTGTGAATACTTAACGTACATTACTGTTATTATCAGATGCCATGATGTCATTTCGTATAGGAGACACTTCAAAAGGACCTTTTGATCAACTTGAAAACTGCATTGTACTAATGTGTTGCTGCTAAAGCCTTTTTGCACATCACAGGCTACAATTTGTACAATAAACAGCTTAAGCTAAATTACATAACAGGAGCTATGCCCTTGTAGCATATTTCAGATGTAGTTGATCTGATAAACACCAGCTGAGAAGCAAATTAGAGAATTGTAAGACAAATAGCCAACGACATTCATGTTGCATTCTTCTCTGGAAATAGACAATAATTATGTGGCTTTGTTGATGTCATTTTTGCAAATGGAAACATTTAAGGATTCAAGTAACTATCAGGTTGGAATGACACAGTGACAATCACAAATTTCAGACTCAACTTTAGTCTGAAATTACTTTTGTGGTGTGACATTTTGATGACAATTTTTTCACAAAGGTTTGTGAAGCTTTTAAAGGCAAAACTTCAAGTGAACAACAAAGTTTAAAATATTCATTACTTTGGGCTAAATTTTGTATCATGTTTTAATAAAGCCATTGCTAAAATGTTATCATGGTCATGCATCAGTATCTACATCTGAAAATGTCTATTATCATTAGTAAATAACACGCAGTCTAATTTGTATGTGCACTTTTATGGTTTGTGACAATTATCTAAATCAGATCAACTGCCTTTTTTGTCATCGAATCATCTCAAGTACATGATTGGTTTATCTGCAATAGCACATAAATTTGCTGGTGATCAAACTGGGAGGCAAAATTTCATCGATATTGTTGTTGGTAATAATACCCGCCAGAGGGCATTAAAATGGGCTTAAAAAAATTCAAACAATTTTAAATGATGGATATCAAACAAATATTTGAATAAATGTTTGAGTAAAATCATTGCTAATTTAACCAGGTCTTTATTATGCCACCTATAGATGGGCCACACGTATAGTAAACCTGTAACAGGTTGGGCTTCCTTTAGCAAGACAAAGAAATGCGATATCAACAAAGCCGTTAATGAATGTCCAAGCCAGAGCATGCTTTAATATATATCTTAGTTAAAGCAGACAGACACATGAAGAACGCAGTGCAGTTATGTAAAGGGCTGCTGGAAGGACGTCCAAGCCTGGCCTGATTGTTCTCATGAGGTGTCTTGCAGCTTCAGCCTCCACGGTTGCTTTCGATGGCTGTGGGACTGGAGCAGTCCCATTCACTGAGAAAGCAGTTCTGACATCGTTGAGTCAGCTTTTCAAACTCTACAACAGAGTCGGAGTTAAAGAGAGCTTGGGAGAGCAAGATGTTTCCCAGCAAAGGGAAGGCTCTTGCTCCTCATAGTCAATTGAGACTGTGGCAGAAAGCGTGAGGTCCTCTGTGGAAATGGCCAAGTCACCTAGCTTGGCCAGCGAATTAGACCTTTTAAGTTGGGAGGACACGGTCAGTCCGGCGAGCCGAACACGGGTCTCAATCTCTTGAGCTCTCTGGCGTACCAAGCCCGACTGGCCTCTCCGAATTCTCTGAAGACTGTCGCTGCTGGAGCTGCGCGTCAGGGATGAGCCCGGTGCAAGTGTTTGCTGGAATTCACTGGAGCCAGGGGGCAAGTTGTGAACGCTCCCCTCATCCACTTCCATGTCCTCCGTGGCAGTGTCCTCTACACTCAAGTCCATCTGTTCTGACTGAGGACCGGACAGTTGCTCCAGTCTATGGTGCACCAGCTGTGTCTCCGGCTGGGCCCCCTGACTGAGCTCCGCCATAGGCCTCTCACCACCCAGACTGAGCCTCAGGAGAGTGAGCTCGGTCATAGAACTGCTGAAGCTCCCCTCGTCCTCCCCCTCCATTTTGTCCTCAGTCTCCAAGGAAAAACGCAAATCCTGAGGAAGGTCTTCGCACCTTGGTTGCTTGAGGTAAGTGTCCGAGTTGGACCGACTGGAGCAACGAATGCACTGGCAGTGCCCGCTGCTCATGTGATGCCGAGGGGCAGGAGGAGGCACCTTTTTGTCGGAGGCGGGACTGAATTTGTGTCCTCCGGGGGCCTTGATGGAGAGACTGGGAAGGCCAGCATGACGTGGCAGGTTAAGGCGATGGGTGCGACGTTCGCAGCGGCGGCCGCTGGGCAGGCGCAGGCAGTCTCGGCACGACTGATATGAGGGCTTCACTTTGTAGGGGTTTCCAATGCTAGCACTGTCCTAAACCGATGAATACACACAGGCAGGGAGAATGCATGGTTAGGTTTTTTAAAGGTGTAAGAGTACGGGATGCTTTAGAGAAAGTAAAGCGTTTAGGATGGATTCACAGAAAAGAGCTCTTTGAGCTATAAGCTTGCATACAAGCCAGGAGAGCTGCCGCTACAGCTAAGACGTCATACTCACGTCAAAGCCAGAAGGGCAGCTGCGTTTCCCGGCCAGCCTGTTGCTGTTGTTGGCGTTCTCGTTGTTAAAGCGGTTCGAGTTAGCCAGGCTCCCGTCTTCCCTCTGCGTCTCCTCACCACGAGCTAAGGCAGCCATCTCTGCCTCCTCCTTTTGTGCTTCCTCCTCATCCTCCTCCTCCACCGTGCTGAACTCCAGCCGCATGCGCATGTCCTCCAAGGGCTCCAGTCGGCCGCAGGTCTGGGCTGCTGTCCCCTCCCCAGGAAGGGCCAAGTGAGCCATGGGGAAACCCTCATCGTCCAACAACGCATCCCTCTCCACGTCCTCAATCTCAATAAAGACTCGTTCCATGCCTAAAAGCGGAGGACCTCGAACTGGCGTGGAGGGTTCACTGTCCAGAGCGGTGTCTGAGAGTCGCCGGAAGTAGTAGTTATAATTTAGATGGTCTGTTGGCTCTTCTCCGCAGCAGGAGGAAGCACTTGCTCCTCCGTGGCCCCAAGCCATCTCCACCTGATCAGGGTGTAGCGACGAAATTTGTGGAGTCTGGTCATCACTGGCAGCTGAAGCCTGAAGGCCCTCCAGTGAATACTCATCACCATCTGGTTGCCAGAGTTTGTTGTGTCTCTGCTTGCTACAATGACAGAAAACAAAGGTAGCAGTCACCTCTTGATAGTGTGAAAAGAGAAAACACAACCAAATAAATCTCACAAAACAAAAAAAGCTAACGGTTTTGGTCCTTTTATTTCATGTTTGAAAGACTATGTGGTCACCAGTAACTGTGTAGGATGTCTGTGTCCCCACCAGGCTACTTAACAAACAAGTCTTTGTTGTTCAATCAGCTTTGACCAGAAAGACCAAACTGGTTGACTGGCTTCACCAGCACCAAACCATCATAAACCAGCATGTAAATTCATGCTGTTCTAAAGTTGGTCTTTTTCACATTATTCAATAATCAACAAACATACATATTAAAAAGTAAGATGCTCTGAATAAAATGTGTATGCTAAATTAATAAATATAAATGTAAATGCAAAAAAGGAACTTATGATGTTAAAAAGAACATGTTTCTCATTATCTTGGCTTTTCCTACCTGGCATCTAAAATCCCCTCGTACTCAGCCAGTTGTTTCATAAAAGCTGGATTGGGTTGTGCTATATTCCTTTTCTGTTTAACAAAACTGTGCGCCTTTTCAAGTGACCATCCATACTCCTTCATAGCATAAGCAATGACGGTGGATGCTGAGCGACTCACTCCCATCTTGCAATGTACTAGGCATTTAGAGTTGTTTTTCCTATATGAAAGACATACAGGCATCCGAGTCAAAAAAGGGTCCTTTATTGAGTGAAACAGCACATGACAGGAACAATAACACACTTTTCTAATATCTTTTTAACCATGAAAAGTAACTCACTTGGCTCTAACTATGAAGTTGTAGGTTTCGTTCCAATGCGCCAGCAGATCTGTAGTCTCATCATCATAAACACGGACGTTACAATAACAAAAGGTACCTGGGAAAAAGTTGTCAATCTCTCTTGTGACATTGAGTATATACCCCACCCTGCATAAAAATAAACTGACGTTAGACTGTATACTACAGATTTGTGTTAAATACACACATACTGTAATCTTAACTAGACACACAGTAGGTCGATATATATCAGCACTAACCCAGAGTCTTGAAGCTCCTCCAAGTTGGATGCATTCCATTCTGAGCCCTGAAATGAATGACATGCACAACAGCAATAGCTTTATTAGCTTCTAGAATCTTAAAGCTCCTGTCGATAACCATCATTTTGTTGTAAACTTAAGGGGTTCTTGTTTTCAGTAGATGCGACGAAGACCGATCAAGTTTTGAGCATGTGTTCAACAATTTTGATTTCAGTGTGAATATATGGCAATTAAATGAATACATTTCTAAATAATTGTTTCAAAATTAAGTAAAAAATTTAATATTTGTTTTTGTTTTTGACAGATAATCTTATCTGCAAGCTCCAGTGTATGTTTGTTTGAGAGAGTAGTGCAATGCATCAGTGAATTCAGGCTGTCCTATCAGTAAACTAGCAGTATGCGCTCTGCTTTTTAGGTAAGCAACAATCTTAAGCAAACAAGAATCAAGCATGGCAGAGAAATCTTGGAGGAAGCTTTACCAGGTACAGATGGTCAAATATGAGCGTAGCCTTGTCCATCTGGCCGAGGATAAGCAGCATCTCATTGTCAATAAACTCTTTATACTCCCTCAGGTTGCAACTCATATGTTGTTCCAGCTCATTTCGGATCTACAGAAGTGAAAGGATTCAATTTAATGCTCCTTCCATGGCTGATGCATTTATGTAAAGCATGGCATAAAAGCCTCATTACATATACCTCCTTAGAAGTAATATTTTCCAGGTCCTGAAACATCATTATGTTTCGGAGTTTGGCTTTGATCATACATTCTGTTCTCTCTCTCTCTGTTGGCCTGTTTATGATATGACAAGCAATGTCAATATATGCGAATTAATAAAGATTTTAGCCCCATATCAGAGTATTCAATCTTATAATCAGTTTATCAATCTGTTGTTGCATTTATGTAGCTTTGAAGATTTATCATAGAATTTTTATTTTATCCAATGTCATATTACTCACTGATCAGAAAACATGACTGGGGAGTCAGGCCGGGTGGTCTCTAGATCTGTCATGGCATTCCACTCATTGATACAGCTTTGCTCTGAAGAGATGCAGCTCTCATAATAGCCAACCCATGTAAGGGCCATCCCTCCAGGGAAATAGTTGTATCTACGGGACACCTCACATGCTTTGTGCAACATCTGGAGGGCGGACCTGCAATATACAATAAGTCAAATATAATAAATTCACGAAGTGTGTAAGAATAAAAAAACATGTTATAAACACACTATAAGAGGATATGTAATAGTTTGTATATTTAACTTTGAAATCTCTTTCCAGCATAAAACAACAAATAAAAACAGAGCCAACGTACCACATGGCCTGGACTGACACTGGCTTAAAAACATGCAGTCGTCCTGCTGTGCTTACACTGAAACCTCTGGGAGAAGAGAAGAGAAGAGAGGAGTTCAGGCATGTAAATTATGAGCAATGGCATCATTTGTGACTATATAGAAATGCATAAGCAGGCAGCAGGATGATTTTGCTTTCCCAGGTTGGTCAGTGGAACAATTTTACACCACAAATCAGTGGAAAATTCTCTCTGCATAGTGCCTCTGCTAATAGCCCCAGGTCTTTCTTTCTTTATTTTGAACAAAAAATAAAATAAAATAAAATATAAAAATACAATAAGTGTGTTGCAACATACCGAATGGAGAAACAATACCTAGTGTTATAAACAATAATTGCAATATGTCCGAAAAGGAGCGGGATGAAGCAGAAGCTTGTTATTTTTCCCACCCCTTATACAACTCTAAATATCACATGCACCGAGACCATAAACATGTTATTTCATACTGAACCTGTAGAGGTCATTCTCTGTACACATAACATATAGGGTGATTTTAATTTGTCCAAACATAAACAGGCTGACTGATGGCAAATTCAGATTATTTCAATGTGTATGGTATGTGTGAGCAATCAATAAAAAATAAATAAAAAAAAAATAAAAAAAAAAAGTTTCTTCCATACTCGTGCAACTTAGGGGGTTAGGGGGACTTGGATCCATCAATCAGCTGTTGAATGGATGGAGGCAGATCTGAATGCGAGCTTGTAGTGATGGGTTTTTATGAGGACAAAATTATTGAAGTCCGGCATTTGTCACCAGAGATACATTTTGATTAAAAATGACTAGCTAAAAAAAAAAGATTACAAAAAATTAAACATGCATGGATGATTCATTCACAATAAAATCAATAACATGCATTTTAACCTTTAGTGAACTAGGATATTTACCCATCTCCATCCAAGTGAATCTTGGTATCACTCCAAAGCGGAAGAGTCATCCCGATAGAGCAACTTTTACTGCAACAAACAAACAAACATTTGTGTCAACCAATCGGTGTGGTTATGAATAATAATGCAGTGAATGCACAAAGGGTGTTAGTTAGCACAACCCGGTTCTTACCTGTCCTTATCTGTGAAATCCATCCCAAGCAGTATGTTTTCTTCAGTGTCTTGACGCCCGTTTGTGTAGACAACCACCATGTAGCGCACATGGTCTGTCCATCCACTTTCTAACCTTACAACCTGTTGATGGAGACAATGTACATTGGTGTACACACGTTAAGAGCAGAAGCCATTCCTACATTGTTCTAGATATTGTGTATGCCACTTACTAATTTAATTCTATCCTCAGAACGGAGGGTGTTTATCATTACTTGTAGGTGCTGTGGTAGATCACCTTAAACAACAACAACAACAACAACAACAAAATGATCAATTAAAAGAAAAAACTCAGATAAGTAATAATCTTATGGGAAATAAACCACTATTTTCATCAACAATAACACCACAATTTAAAAGAAGTTGTTAATGGAAATGTGTCACACATCCACTTTTACTGTTGTGGTTCAGGGCTGTAACCATCATAGACATTGAGGGAGGCAAGTCCCCCCCAAATTGGCCAAATTGCCCATGCACTCCATTATGCACCGCTCTGTTTCTTGTTACAATGACAAAAAGTTTTAAAAGTTACATTTTAAGGCTGGTCTGCCTTAGTGGTCTAACAAGATTGAGAGGATTGAAAATTTCTAAGAAGGCAGCTTTTACTGTTCACAGAAACCGAACATGAACTTCACCGTAAAAAGGTGTGAGGTAAGATGTAAGTAGCTAAACATTTAATATTTGACAACTGTTTTACAATAGAAATGTTAAACGACTGACAGTAACTTCCAGAGGCAAAATATTTGTGACAAATATCACCATTTTGAATTGAAAAAGAAGTTCCTTTAAATAAGACACCGACCCCCACCCCACCAAAAATGTGGTCAACCCCAAATGTTCAAGACATTGTTCTGTTACTTACGACCTTATTGTGGTTTACCTGCATTTTTATGATGGGTGGGTGTTCTGGGCCCTTGTGCACTGCTCCCTTGCTGTAAAAACAGAGCTGCCCCTTTTACCATGAAGAAACTTTCACTCAGGCTGAAATAGGCCACACATACAATTATGAACACACTCCAAAATTAAGATTAATTATCATAGTTAAAAAAGGATTAATCTAAATAAGATAAATAAAAATAGCACTGACCTTAGGTTTGCTTTTCGATCATCATCACTGCCTAAATCCTGACAAATAAAACAGCAGAAGAGTAATTACAAAGGGCCCTGATAGAAAATATACCATATGAAATTACTTTGCATTTATTATAAACCAATTTTGAATGTCTCACACTTACATCATGGTTTGCAGACAGAAAACCATAAAAAGCTATAAAAAAACCTTTCTGATAGGATGGATCCAGAAATGCAAGCCCTGAACTGAAGACTTTAAATAGTTTGCAGAAACGTTTTATGTAAGACACAAACACTTGTGATAGACACAATAAAAAAATGAAAGCGTAATGGATGATGGGCATTACTGTAGGCTTTTGCTATAGTAAGCTAGTTCATTAGTGGGTTGTCTCTAAGAAGCTGCATAGCAAAATCTGGGGGGAGACATGACAATATTCTGGGTCCCATGATTGGTCACCAGGCAGAGTATCTATTCAATGACATCATTGCAGTGAGCGTACTGGGAGTAGTGAGAGGAAGACTCGGTTCTTTCGAACAGTTCGTTTCAAATAACCAATTCAAAAAACGATTCGGCTACTCTATTAAGTCATGGTGTAATTGCGTTAATTATTACGTTTTTATGCAATAGTTCAGGCAGGTGGGAACCATTATTTAGCCAACACAGTCATTTAGAACCTAATATTATTTTGCATTCACATTAAAAAAATGTATTTACATTTCTTGGCTGAAAATGTTTTTTTTTTCATGCGTTTAAAGAAATTATTATCTATTAAAGGCCACTCCATATGTGCTGATAATAAAACCCACACAAAGTCGTTAACATTCTAGTATGTTTTATTTTTAAGATTTCTACTATTCGGTAAATAAAGTAACATAATTTTGCGCTATATTATTCAAAGTCAAAATGCACTATGTATTAGATTACTCTTAGTTCATTAATCGCCCATGCCCGAATAGAGATCTAAATTCAATGTTGACTCGAAACAGTTCAGACCGATTCAGTCCGTTTCGTATTTGTTCAGTCTGATTCGTGAATGAATCGTTCAGACAGGAAGGATTCGACTCAATGAACGATTTGTTCACAAACGAGGCAAACGCTCAATTGGTAGTCCAGTAGGCGATCAAATATTAAGAAAGTGTTCTAAAGCATATTTGTGGTATGGCTGAATTGACCTATTTCGTTAAACAAGGCAAGTTTATTACTGTAATCCGCAACACAAATTAGATTACGTTATTGAATGTAATGGTAAAATAAACATTGATATTACACCCATATCGCCTACGGCCACTAAAGGAAAATAATTAGACTACCAGATATTTGAACCAACTACACAGTTTTTGTTTGTTTTGATTTTACCAATTCAACAATATATAAACAAAATCAGTATTGGCATGCTTTATTTTGTTTGGGCAAGTCAAGTTAATCCCCATCATCACGCGCCCGCGCTCTGATACACTGCCTGAAAACACCTCCACACGCTAATGTCAAAACTTCACCATGCGCTCATCACCTACACAGCAGGTTGAACTCGGTGACTTCTTGTAGTATCACATTTACACATCGTTAGAAAGGAAAACTGATCCCAGAGCAAAAGGCCCGGCGAACATTAGCTGTTTAAGCGCTATTTACACATGCATCCCAGGTATTTCCTCCGCCGGTCAGCCTCCACTCACCTCCCCCGCGTTGGTGCTGGCTGAGGATGCCGCGCTGGGTGTAGGGGAGCGCTGCAGAGTCACCAGAGCCATGGCTGAGCTGCAAAGCCTTCAGCGAAACCTCACAGGCGCTCCGGTCCGAAGAGGACACGCCGAGATATCCTGTTCTGATTGTGCGCCCGCCAGTGACGGGGTTAATGCATTCAGAGGCGCATTAAATCTATTTAGCGGAGCGATAAACCCATCATCGGCTTTGTCATCCACCTCGACGATTCTGCAAATTCTCATTCACGCCAACGATGCCAATAAACAATGGTCTGTGCTCTATCTTCGCGGCTGGACCGTTGATTTAGTGACAAGACATAATGGACCTTGTTTCGGGACCGCCGTCCGTGGTTGGTGTAGTTCTGTGATCGTCTGTGTTAGATATGGGCTTCTGGGCCAACCGCGTGAAGGTGACTTGCACTTCTCCCTGACAACAGTGCATCCTATGCAGACTCAACACCCAATCATCCACATACTAACAGAACCCTCATGATGTAGACTATCTCACAACTAACGTAATGCTTGGTCGCTAGATTTTTCCTTCCTCCCTATGACGAAGAGAAGGTTCAGCAACCAAAACTGAAGCTGTGTGTGTTTGTAATGCACATTCAACATCTGGTTATGATATAAAATAAAAAAAATAAAAATTGAGTTTTGTCTTTTAGTCCATGTCTGTTAGCTAGCCCTCTACTGAAATGTTGTCATGATGTTTAATTTAGCAGATAGGCTACACATTTAAAATTCTTTTCAATTAATGTGGGCTTATTCTAGATACTCTACTACTCTAGCTAGTTTTCTAATCCTAGAAAATCAACAAAAATATTGATGACTCATCCTGCACTACACAACGTTTTGTTCAATCAAATTCTCTTTAGAACAAGAATATCCCTCCCCCTTCAGTCATACAGCAAGTAGCAAATCATGGTTCATGGCTGTCACAATTAAAGTCTATTGGTGTATAGAAACTGAGAAAATTAAATATTGCGGAAATGTCACAGACAGGACAAACCAATATTGATACGATCCACCTTTATGCTAAAAGTATTAGACAGTAGGTGTGCATAGAGTCTATTGGAAAAATATCAAAGGACAGAAATCTACACTTATCAAACTATTTCATTGGATCTTTTAGTTACACAAGTACTTGGCATCATAAACGGGTTTATGTACCATTTCAAAAGAAAAAAGACCAGAAAGACAGGTTAGCATTTTCTCTCAAAATCTCTGATGAATTTTTCAGTGCGTTTAGAATGCACTTACACAACATTCAGTATACCAGCATGGCCTGATTATACATGTTTTTCTTTACTACTCTTCCTGACATCAAACAGTTTCAGCTTTCCATGTGCTGTTAAGGAGACGTGTTGCTGGAAGTCTCGGCTGTCTCAGAACCATGTGGCCTTTCCATGTGTTTTTCTTCCATGGTGTTTTGAGTTGATTCCTGTAAGCTCCGCCCGGTTGTTTCCATAGGCAAAGCCCAGGATGCCACTGTGCCCAGCAAGCAACATATTAAATACACAGACAGAGTCAGGTAAACTGATGTTTTCAGAAGTACCTGAGGGGGGATAGACACAAACATGCATCAATACATGTTCAATACACTTTTATTCTCCTAGGAATTTGTTTGAATGCTCTACCTGAGCAATAAATGGAGTGACGAGAGCTCCAACACGAGCCATCCCACTGCTTGTACCAATACCAATAGCCCTGGTTGCGGTGGGGAAAACCTGAGGAGGCCAAAACAAGAAAAAAGAAAACTGCATTTTAAATGAAAATTCTACTGGGACTGACTAAGCACAATAAGCCGCTTTGCAATTAAGCTTTACCTCAGGTGTATAAACATACGCAACCTGCCAGCCTGCTGTTATACAGGCTCGAGCAATGAAAATAAAGACTGTGAGAAGTGTCCTGGAAATAGTAAAGGTAAACCAACATGTCATTTACAGTGTCTTGAAAAATATTTAGGCTGTTTTTTTTATTTTTATTTTAAATACAAAGATTATTTGGGATACTTTTTAGTGTCTGTACAGCTTTTTTTTGATGATTTGATGAATGTACCTTTGTGTGCAGGCGTACAGTGGCAAGATACACAGAGAGAATGCTAAAAAGAAAAGTGCCATGCTTTTTCTCCGGCCTATTCGATCAATCATCCACACGGAGATCAGAATACCTATTCTGACATCAAGACATAAATCACACAGTTGTCTATTAGTTGTATGTAGCTTGTATAACAACGTTTGCATTTAGGTTGATTAACTAAAAAACAACACTTGAGAGGGAAGAATGACATATGGTGCCACATCACCTGGAAATTCTGCGAAGGTGGTCCACAGAAGGTCCTCATAATCATGAAGAGTCAGATATTTGCACTCAAAATTGCACTGAGGTTCCATACTTGAGTTGTCAGTGACTGGAATTAGACACAGTTTTACTGACATTCACAATATACACACATAATTAAATGTGTTTAAAATGTAATGAAATTGTTAAAGAAATGACATCAATTGAGTCATTACAAATCAAATAAAAACCGTTTTCACATGCCAGTTGTAGCAAAAAGATATTATTACAGACAATTTACACTATCGTTTAAAGGTTTGGGGTCAGTAGTCAAAAAAAGTGACAGTAAAGACTTTTATGAACTTTCTATTCAAGAATCCTGAAAAAATGCATCATGGTTTCCACAAAATATTAAGCAGCACAACTGTTTTCAACATTGATAATAATAGGAAATGTTTCTTGAGCACTATATCAGCATATTAGTTTGATTTCTGAAGGATCATGTGACACTGAAGACTGGAGTAATGGCTGCTGAAAATTCCTCTTTGGCATCTTATATTAAACATTAAAATAGAAAAAAAGTGTTATATTGTAATCATATTTCACAATTTTACTGTTTTTACTGCATTTTGATCAAATAAATGCATCCTTAGTGAGCATACAAGACTTCTTTCAAAAACATTAAAAAAAACATACTGACCCCATAACATTATTGTAGGTTAGATTTATGGTCCTGAGTTAAACACAAACTGTGTTTAGTTTGTTCACAATTAGTACTTAAAAACCACTCACCACTACATGTAGATCCTGCTTGGAACAGCTCAGTGGTTAGCAGCACAAGACCATAATATGAAAAAGCATTACATAACCTGTGTTAAACAAAACAAAGGTACGTTTTTAGAAGTTTTACTGTATGTGGAAGGATTTAACATTTTTTAACAATACGCATACCAGATAAACCAGATCAGAAGTGTCGTCTTGCGGTATTCTGGAATAAAAAGATCTCTAATTCTCCCACGATCAGTCTAGAACACATAAACACAATTCTTTTTGCTACTGTAATTTACAACATAAAAATCCAAAATGAGACATTCCACAATGTAGAGAAAAGATGTAGGACTGGCAGCTCCATATACCTGTGTGTTGGATATAAGTCTTCCTGTAGGCATAGAGCTCCCATTGGACGCTGCTACTCGTTTCAGAGTGTTCAGGGCCTTGTCTTCTCTGCCTCTCAGTACATCAAATCTAGCACTCTCTGGTAACCACTACATGACAAATGCACACAATCAGCATTCAAAGTGTAGAATTAATACAGTATCTAGAATTTCAGGCACCTGTACATGAGCCTTGTGTCAAGTAACAGTTTAAAACATTGTTACAGCCATACATACACAGCAGGAGGCAGCAAAGATAACAAGAGGAAAAGTGGAGAAAGCTAGCAGCCATTTCCAGCCTAACGTGGGCATGATCATCATAGCCAGTAACACTTCAAACACAGCACCCACGGCCCAGAACACCTATCAGGACAGCAGATTAATGAATGTTTTTAATGATCAAGATCATTATAAAAACATACTTTGGTAATTCTCATTATGAGAGAAAAAATGTTACGGTATATTTAATAATAACCTACAAAACATTGCCTCAGTCAGTTACAACATTAACCATCTAACTGAGAGCAGTAAAATTTACAGTAATTTCATACTAAAAAAATGTGTGCAATAGTTGAATAAACAGTGGTCTTAATTACCCCTAACAGGATTATGGATATCCCTCTGGTTTTCACTGGGAGGAATTCAGTAAATAATGTCACACTGTAAGGAAAGGAATGATTTTTTTTTTTTTAAATAATACAATTATAAAATTACATTTAAATTAGGGCATGAAGTATTATTAAAAATTAGCCTGGATGCCAGCCCGAACCCCGCCCACAACATTTTTTGGTCGGGAAGTTCGGTCTGGACTCGATCCATTGAGGAGTAATTATGATCGGTTCAAAATTAGTCGGGCCAATCAAATTGGCTTTATACGATGATGGACAGATGATCTGCAGTTACGTAATCATCACGTTATCAAAGAGCGCTTGGGTTGAACTGGTTTCCCTCAAAGATGACTGCAGCTGGAGAATTGAGATGTATAGATTCCGCTATCGCGTCTGTTGTAAAAGAAATCGACAGCGCATTCATTTTAAAAGACGAACGGAGAACTGCAATCAAGGCATTTGTCGATCGGAAAGATGTGTTTGCCGTCCTTCCTTCGGGATTCGGCAAAAGTTTATTTTATCAGCTGGCTCCGATGGTCACTAAGAAGATGGGACGCAATAAAAACCCTGTGGTCGTTGTGGTTTCTCCTTTGGTCGCACACTCGCACTCATGGAGGACCAAGTAAAAGAAGCAACACTCATTATTTTACTACTTCTTCCAGCGTGCGTGCAGTTGCGTTCTGTTGAAACTATGCTATGCAACTATGTAGCTGACTTACTGCGTTGCTCTGATTGGTTGTAGGTCTATCCAATTGAGTGCAGAGTTTTTTTTTTTTTTCCTGGTTCGGTTAAGACACGCCTCATAATCAAAGCCCTATGGAGCAGTAGGCAGTATCAGACATAGACATAATAAATACATAGACGCCCTATTGGCCGCTTTGGAACGTTGCTGCGATACGTCAACGGGTCCGCCATTTTGCGGAGGGCAAGACTGCACTGTAATTATTTTAATTTTTTTCTATTTGAATATATATATATATATATATATATTTTTTTTTATTAAATCTTAACAATACAAACAGTAAGACATACAAATAAAGTCATTAATACAGAAAACACAATATTAGACAAGAACAGAGCCAGGGGAAGTTTCAAATAAATACATTAAAGATAGAGCATAACTGAATGGTTTTAGCAGCCTTCTTATTTTGTGAATCATAAATGGATTTGATGTACTGTTCCGCCAGAGACTGCACTGTAATCAAATGTAAGTAAACGGATGAGCTGCGTCTTTTCTGGATAAAAACAAACTGTTTTTACATTTATCAACCGATTTCAGTGGTTTGTATGTGGTGTACAAAAAGTTCCATCTCTAGTTTTTTAAAATCTCGATAGTTAGACTTGTAAAATAAATATTTTTTTAAATAAAGAATGGTCAAAGCTCAGGCTTGTCATGTATTTGGCTTTTTATTCTTGGATGGTGAAGACCCCCATACTGAGATATAATTTAAGTTTTCTTATTGTGGAAAAAGCATTTTCTGTGACTGACCAGATTTTAGCAATAAAGATAACTGATGGATCCTTTATGATAATACATATGTTATGGTACAACTACAGTGCAATGCAAATAGTAAATATAACATAAAGTGAGAAGTAATAGTAAATAGTTTAGTCAATAAAATAAACATAGTATACAGCAAATAAAATAGTAATGAATAGTATAATTATATAATATCATAAGTACAATAATACAATCATAAAAATATTAATAATAGCATAGTTTATTAATAATACTATAATAATAGCAATAGAATCAGAAATATCAATTACAGAATATACACAATAAAAAATAAGCTAAATAGTGACTTTAATATTGATCTCTTTTTGTTAAATTTCAGTTTTATTGATCAGTAATAGCCAACAGAAGTAGCTTCAGTCAAACATACAGCAGGATACAATGTTAAAACAGCCTAAATATAAAGTTATGAAACTTCACTTTGCCCTCAGCCAAAACGATTTACCAGGGAACCATTTATAGATTAATGAGACCAAAGATCGCCCGTTAGATATACACAAGACGAATTATATCTCACGTTTAACCACTAGACTAGAGACATCCGAGCCAGCGGCAAACGTCAGAAGCACTGACCGAGGTACGGCTGTTCCAGGCGGGGTAGACGAGCGCTGAGAGCCCGGTGTTAATAGCATCTTACAACTCCGAAAACCGTAACGTCAGTTCACATTTTTAAATAGGCGCTATCTTTAAAAACAAACCACATATTTGAGCTTTAAACAACTACATTGTCGACTGAAAAACTATTAAAACTACATTTCGTGACACAATAACAGTAGTATTTTTAAATGTATCCTCTGAATGTTACTATTATCATGACCAAATTCAACCAAAAACAAACGTTCAGTCTTGCTTGTGAAAGGTAATTCCTCGAAAGCTGTTTTCAATTGTGTGGCGATGTGTACAGCCCCAAGCAGCGCACAAAACAGGCATTTTTCTCAATTCCCGGTATGAGAGGTATGGGAAAGTTGCCATCCCCAACATGGCGGCGCCGTTGACGTACGCTCCAGCGGCCAATAGGGCGTCTATGTATTTATTATGTCTATGGTATCAGACTCACATTCTGACTAGAATACGAGTATGAGGAAGTCAGGCTAATTAAACATGTAAAATTATATATAAAAGAAAAAAGAAAAAGAAACGTCCTTTTCTGCATACTGTATTTTAAAGACAATTATGTAAACTCCAAATAAGCTTTACATATCTTCAGTGGAAAGGGTTTAAAGTTTAAACAATGTTTTCTATAACAATTATGTAAATGATTTTTGAACTTTTTATTCATCAAAGAATTCTGAAAAAATGTATCATGGCTTCCCCAAAAATATTAAGCAGCACAACTGTTTTCAACATTGATAATAATGAAATGTTTCTCGAGCAACAAATCAGCACATTACAACGTTTTCTAAAAGTTTATGTGACACTGAAGATTGAAGAAATGGCTGCTGAAAATTCAGTTTTGCCATCACAGGAATAAGTTGTAATAATATTTCACAATATTACTCCTTTTTACTGTATTTTTGATCAAATCAACAAAAGACTTTTGAATTTTTATTTTATAAATATACAGAAAAACAACACAGCTGATTATTCTAGATCAACAAGACTGGTCAGGTTCTTCACAGTAGTGAGCAAAAGCAACACTTCACAGGTTTAATGGTCCCTTAGGGAAATATGGCAGTTTAGATAATTGTATTTTTAACAAGTGATGTAAAAGCAATGCTCAAAACATATTGGCACTAATGAGAGTACAATCATGTAGCACTAGTAGTCACAGTTTCAAAACGTAGTATCTATATTCAGCTTAATCTCTAGAACATAAATAAAAAGACCTATAAATAAAATGTTGCATCTGAGTGTTGCTCACTTATGAATGTGACTTATGACTGAGTGTGCACTGAAACCATAAGTCACACTTCATTGTTTGTTCATTGATGTAAAAACTCACGACTGAGGGGCTCCTCCCAGGCCAAATCCCACGAGGCCTCGCAAGACTAAGATACAGCCGTAAACAGGTGCAAAAGCACTGAGAAGCCCATAGTACAATGTCCACACCATGCACAGTATTAAACACTAAAAAAATGCAGACAGTGAGGTTATCAGTGAGGCAATAATGACTGCTTTATGTTTATAGTTATAAAGAATGCCTGCATTGACATTATTCATTTACTGATTTAAACCAAACATACCACTTTTCGGCCATACTTGTCTGAAATGTTTCCCCAAAGTGAGGAGCTGAGCATCATTCCAATGAACACTACCTGACAAGGTACGTCCAAAATAATAACAAGATTCAAAAGATTAAATACTATAAAAGTCTTGACAATACTAAGAGTATGGCTAGCATTAACCTTAAAAATGAACATATTCTTCTTTACACGATATTCTATCACTTTTCATGAAGCTATAGCCAAATTTAACCCCAGGAGGTGTTTAACCATGTTAGTGTACAACAGTAAATATACTGACCGCTGTTATGAATGCCACTTTCCAGCTCGAGAGCCTCCATTCACAGCGCAGTTGAGGAGCTGCAATACTAAGGAGCATCATTTCCATAGCATCAGCCATCTTTGCATGGAAATATAGGAAACAAGTTATGTAAACTGAGTGAACTGAACAAATGAAAGCTATTTGTTCAGTAAACATTAATTGTAATTCAAATGTCTTACCCACGCAACTCCAGTTAGCATAGACAGCTTCCACTGAAACATTCCAAAACCAATAGCCTCCACTGCTTCCTCCACAGTGAAGGTTTCTAGTGAAAAAGAAATACTCACTTAATGATGATTCTTCTGAGCTAGTATGTATTCAGTAAAAAGCGTGACCCTGTGAGGAATTAAATTCTGTTGACAAAGTAGCTTGAACTAACTGATAACCTGATCTATTTTTTCCCCCTGAAAAGCCCATGTGCCAAACAGATTTCAGTGAATAGTTTTGACTGTAATGATAAAAAGAGTCAGGCCTTAATAACCATTTAACCATTAAACATTTAACGCAATCCTGTAATAAAGAGAAATTGTTCAAATTGTGTGTTCATCTACAAATGTAGGATAGAGATGCCAACCTGACATTCCAGAGCTTCGGGTCTTGCTGTCCTCCAAATCCGCTTGCTTCGGAATAGTGCAAACTCCTTCATCACTAGGCTCATTATTCCCAGACTGCTCCTCATGAACCCTAAGGATGCGTTTTCAAAAATACAGCCTTTAGCCTTAGTACGGTTATAAAATCCAATGCAAACCTGAAACTGATTAAATATTTAAAAGCAATATTATTGAAGCTGCCCTAGACTTTCCATTTCACAAACCTAAACATAATTTAAGACTGCTTCCTTTGTCTGACCTTTCCAGGCTATGGTTTTCAGTTCTCAGTCATTTAAAAGTGTAAATCAGTTTTTACTATTTTTTACAAGTAAACACAAAACACACATGTACAGTATTACCTGATGTCAGTGTCTTTCCACCGTTTGTAAGCCACTTGCGATGATCTTGTCAACCCACTCATTTCCCTCTGCTATAATGGAACCCTAAACCATAACAGCGCATTTAGCAATAGAACAGGTTAGACCAGTGTACGACTCTGATTACATCAACATAACATCAGAGACGGTAAACTTAGGGAGGGAGGGATTCTTGGAGGGAGGGATTCTTTAGGAAAATCTTATTCATTCCCATTAATTTTTTTTTTTTTAGATAAACATAGTATTAGGGATGTTACGAACAGGGGAAACTATTGGTTCTCAACTAGGCACTTTGTTCTAATTACAATTTGCCCAAACAGCAAAGTAAATAACGGACATGATTTTAAGCACCACAGAAATTAAATAAAACAACTTACACACTAGTTCTTCTCAACCAGGTAGCTGCAGGATGTACACAAAAAAGTGTGTATTGTGTATTTCAAAAAAGAAATACACAAAAAGTATTTAAAATATTATATTAAAATAATCAAACTTGTGTAGCGTCTGGACCAATCAGACACACACAAATTATTCATTATATTTAACGACCAATCCAGCAAGCTCACTCTCCCAACAAAGGTCTGTAACCCATTCCCCGAAAACTTCAAAAATGAAGCCAACACACAGGTAGACCCAGTTCTCTGGTTACAGGACACATGAAGACTGATTTGACCTCAAGGAAATTGCAGAGAGTTGTGAGTCTCACTTAATTCTTCTTGAGAAGGAAAAATAAACCCTTTTAATCCTATATATTCTATATATAATCACTTGAGAAATGTATAAACATGTATCCAATTTTCCCATCTCATGATTTTCCTTTCATGGGGTTTGGCCTATGCATTCATTATCTCTTTTAAACTCTTTTGGATTAATGTTTCAGACTTGCATGGTTAACCAAAATCACGTTTGGTCTCTATGAACTATAATCTTTTTTCCCCATTTGTTCATTTACATTAGATTTTTCTAACTCTGTGGCGCATTAGTATTATAAGAATCTTGAAGGTTCTTTTTCACCCAATCAAGTTACATATTCAAATGCCCTGCTAGAATGCAAAGGCCTTGTCCACACTAATAAGTTTTCAATTGAACTTCCATCCACACTGAGATGCCGTTTTTATTAATAAAAAACGAACACTTTTTTCGCGTTGTAGAGTGGACTGTAAAAACGGAGGTATTTAAAAACGATGACGTAAGTTTTGTCATGTGACATTATTGTACCAATAGATATTCATGTTTATACCGGTAGTGTGCCTGTTATGTGCTATTCACTTTCTCACTTTTGCTAAAATATGTTATGCACACTCTTCATATCACAGTCCTGCAAAGATGACAGAAAATGTACTCACATTTGCTATCCTGTAGCAATACATGAGAGCAGTTGCGTTTTAGACCAAACATATGTTGACAGAGTGTGACCTAGACGCAACAGTGAATGGTGAAACACACTGAAACATCGGAAAACGCTACTGTGGACGGAGAGTGTTTTCAAACGAAAATGCCGTTTTCAAATGAAAATGCCGTTTTCAAATGTATCCGGATTAATGTAGATGACAGAAAATGTACGCAAAAGGATCGTAAAAAAAATCCCTCCAAAGGGAACAACTTCTCATTGGCTCACACTGCTTCACAGGGTGTGACATCTTCACACTTTAAAAATCACTGATCACAAGATCATGCCTGTTACTTCCGTTTTCTGAGAAGTCCTGATGTGAAGATGAAGATGAACTAGAGGTCTTCTAAGGACCCCCAAGCTTGTGCCAGGCTGTGGCCTTGTCTTTCCATTCACCAAAGATCCCCTGACACCCACTGGTTCTCTCTCATCAAGACAAGATCAACTGGAGCCTCAACAAATTGCATCAGGACAGTTTAATTCAAATGGGCGAGACAAGCAAGTATCAAACTCTCATTCTCATCTCATTATTTGATACATTAAGTATCCTTCCTTACCCCTTTTAAAGAATGGCGTGTTAGAACTAAACTGATGGTTTGCTCAAGGCTGTTGATCTGCTGAACTTCAAACAATGCTATAACTTCTTGCTTTCCTGTATTCTGCTTCAGCTCTCTTTTCCTTGGTAAACTGCATGTATGTGTATGTTAGAGTAGTAGTTTAAATGTTTAGTCTAGTTAATAAAGTCTTGTTCATGTCACACGTAAAGTTGTCCGTGTTTCATGCTAATATACTGGAGTCCCTAATCATGCAGATTTTGACTACATGCTCTGAGTAGTACTATACAGTAAGAAAGACATTTCCCATACCCCGGAAAAAATTATTAGAATTAATAAACAATTAAAGTGCCCCTATTATGCTATTTTAAAGTCTCTTAATGTTGTTTTGCAGTCTCCTACAACAGGTTTACATGCATCAAAGGTCAAAAAACTTAAAATATACATTTGCACATCACCACATTTTCAATGATTCTCAAACGACTCGTCGAAAACAAAACAAAAACGCCCATTGCCAAAACAACGTCAGCTCTGGTTGTACTGAGGCTTACTACACTGTAAACTAAACACAGTAACGAACAATGACGTCGATTTTACCATATCAATCTGAGCGCGAGTGCGATGATGAAACACTGGAAGAACTAGTTATTCAACCCGAACCTCCATCGCAAGGACGACTCGATCAGGACGTTTCTCAGTGATATGCTAACGTTACTCAGTATGAGGTACATTATGAGATGTTTGCAACTGTAATTCCTCACCATCAGCATTAACAAGTGTATGTCCATCAACAACCCGATTATTTTACTTGTACTGTGTTTCTATTTTATTATGGTGAACATGTGGAAACTGTATCAATAACAGTGCATACATTAGCCGAGCTCTAGCGTGAATGACTGATGTAACATAAACGAATCTTGCTCCATGCTTAATCTTTCCTCAAAGTAGTGAAAACGACAGACAATCTGCATTAATAGACACAGTTTTATGTAATAGTGGCCCACAACTGATTAGCATAAGTATTTCAGAAGTAATAATGTTAGTTAACCAGTTAGCAGGAGACCTACACAATATAAAACTCAAAACTAAGTATTTTGAACACCATCTTTCAAGAGCAAGCGGTTTGCGATTCCTGCATTAAACTCCGAGATTTGAGAAGCAGTCGTCAGAAAAATAAAGGGAACACAGCAAAAGTTTAGGATTATACTGCTGTGGTATCGTGGTAAAGATGAATTTTAACCACTGATTCTTCACATGCTCGTCCTTGGGCAGTGAAAAAAAAACTGGCTTTACCAGTTCCCTGTCACAATGCAGTAGACACAAGGAGGAAGCAGGATCCACATGCAGCACACTTTATTCAATAAACTGAAAACAATACAAAGACTCAGACCAGGAACAAGACTCAGGCGCAGTAAAACCAACATCGACAGTAACAACACAAGAACTCACAAAGACTGGACTAAAACACAGGGCTTAAATACAAGGCCAAACAAGCTAAACAAGATAACAAGGGGGCGTGGCTAATCTGAAACACCTGGGGAGACTAATAAACATGACAGGGAACTGCTAAACGAAAAGACAGGGGAACACAGACTGACATCACAACATAGCCCCCCCTCTATGGGCGGCTCCCGACGCCCATCAAAACCGGAAACACAGTTCGGGAGGGTGGTGGAGCGGAGGCGGTCCCGGGGGAGGGATGGAGTGCCAGGTTCGCGCAGGGAACGGGACCAGGGACCAGGGACCAGGGACTTGCAATGGCGGACCTGGGCCATGGAACGGAAGAGGGCCTGGAGACTGAGTGAGGACTGGTGGCCAGGGGGAAGCAGGCTGTGCAGGCGACCAGGGCGAAGCAGGCTGCGCAGGCGACCAGGTCTGCGCAGGCGACCAGGGCGGAGCAGGCAGTTCAGGAGACCAGGGTGGACTACGCAGTTCAGGGGGCCAGGGTGGAGGAGGTTGTGCAGGCGGCCATGGCGGAGAAGACCCCTCGAGTGGCCCTGGCGGAGAAGACCCCTCGAGTGGCCCTGGCGGAGGAGACCCTTCGGGCGGCCACGGCGGAGGTGACCATTCGGGCGGCCACGGCGGAGACGACCATTCGGGTGGCCAAGGCGGAGTAGACCCTTCGGACGGCCATGGCGGTGAAGACTTCGGGCGGCCATGGTGGAGACGACCATTCGGGCGGCCATGGCGGTGATGACTCTTCGGGCGGCCACGGCGGAGTAGACCCTTCGGACGGCCATGGCGGTGAAGACCCTTCGGGCGGCCATGGTGGAGACAACCATTCGGGCGGCCATGGCGGTGATGACCCTTCGGGCGGCCATGGCGGTGATGACCCTTCGGGCGGCCACGGCGGTGAAGACCCTTCGGGCGGCCACGGCGGCGCGGCCTTCATGGTCACATTGCGGGACCTACTGCCCCCCCCCCCCCCCCAATTTTCTTGGGGGCAGCTACGGGGTAATAGGCTGGTGCAGGTGCCGGCTCTGGAACAGGAACAGACCGCGTCTCAAGAACAGACACCGGCTCAGCGGAAGTGACGTGAACAGTTCTGGATCGACGGAAGTGACGTGAACGGTCTCTGGATCGGCAGACGGGACGTGAACGGTCTCTGGATCGGCAGACGGGACGTGAATGGTCTCTGGCTGGGCAGACGGGACGTGAACGGTCTCTGGCTGGGCAGACGGGACCTGAACGGTCTCTGGCTGGGCAGACGGGACGTGAACGGTCTCTGGCTGGGCAGACGGGACGTGAACGGTCTCTGGCTGGGCAGACGGGACGTGAACGGTCTCTGGCTGGGCAGACGGGACGTGAACGGTCTCTGGCTGGGCAGACGGGACGTGAACGGTCTCTGGCTGGGCAGATGAGACGTGAACGGTCTCTGGCTGGGCAGACGAGGCATGAACGGTCTCTGGCCGGGCAGACAAGACGTGGAGCGCAGGCTCGGCAGGGCTGACGTGGAGCAGTTCAGGTTTGGCAGGACTGACGTGAAGAGCAGGTTTGGCTGGACTGTACGGGACCAGCGGTGAAGGCTCTGGACTGGACGGGACCAGCAGTGAAGGCTCTGGGGGACGAGACCCAGGCAGGACGGTCTCGGCGGGAAGAAGCTCAGGCATGTCGTGAAGAAGCTCAGGCTCGGCTAGGCTGACATGAAGGAACTCAGGCTGGACAGGCTCTGTAAGGCTGACGTGAAGGAACTCAGGCTGGACGGGGCTGACGTGAACTGACTCAGGGGGTACTGTGAGCTTGCGGGGTGTTTCATCGGCCAAGCCCACAGTAAAAGCTGAACCGCTCAAGTAAAGGGCCAGGTCTATATACCCTTCTAGGGTCCAGCCGGTATAGTCGTCCGGCATCCGCTGAGCAATATCCGCATCCAGCCCGCTCCAGAACAGGTCCAAGAGCTGGGTGTCATCCAAGGATCCCAAATGACAGCAATTCACAAAGTCCCTTACATACCACTCTATCGGCTGTCCGTCTTGAAACATTGAAGAAAGCATTCTTATTAGCACTCCATTGCTGGCAACTGCTGGATCCATCTTTGGTGAGTTCTTCTGTCACGATGCAGTAGAAACAAGGAGAAAGCAGAATCCACATGCAGCACACTTTATTCAATAAACTGAAAACAATACAAAGACTCAGACCAGGAACAAGACTCAGGCGCAGTAAAACCAACATCGACAGTAACAACACAAGAACTCACAAAGACTGGACTAAAACACAGGGCTTAAATACAAGGCCAAACAAGCTAAACAAGATAACAAGGGGGCGTGGCTAATCTGAAACACCTGGGGAGACTAATAAACATGACAGGGAACTGCTAAACGAAAAGACAGGGGAACACAGACTGACATCACAACATTCCCATTGTAGAGCACAGCATCTTCTCGACATGAAGCTATTCAGTACCCACAGGAATCAGCTGCCGGTTTGAAGGGGTTCAAGTTTTCCCTGGTGTCTGCGCGCGCAATAGTGGGTGAGCAATATGCTAATGTTTTGTCTTGAAGGAACATCACCTGCAGCTCAACCTGGCAAAGACTGAGCTTCTCGTCCTCCCTGCCAATCCGTCTCTACAGCACGACTTCACTATCCAGCTAGAGTCATCCTCAATCACCCCATCAAGGTCAGTCAGAAATCTTGGAGTAATATTTGATGACCAGCTGACCTTCACAGACCACATTACAAAGACAGCTCGATCATGCAGGTTTGCAATGTATAACATCAGAAAGATCAGGCCTTTCCTAACTGAGCATGCAACACAACTTCTCGTCCAGGCCCTGGTTATTTCTAGGCTTGATTACTGCAATGCTCTTCTGGCTGGACTTCCATCATGTGTTACTAAACCTCTACAAATGATCCAGAATGCTGCAGCCCGCCTTGTCTTCAACGAGCCCAAAAGGGCCCACGTCACTCCGCTGTTCATCTCCCTGCATTGGCTGCTGGCATCAAATTCAAAGCTTTGACGCTTGCTTACAGATCTACCACAGACTCAGCTCCGTCCTACTTTCACTCCCTACTACAAGTCTACGTCCCTACCAGAAGCCTACGATCGGCCAAGGAGCGACGGCTCGTGGTGCCATCACAGCGAGGCACTAAATCACTCTCCAGAACATTCTCATTCACGGTTCCATGCTGGTGGAATGATCTCCCCACCCTCGTCCGTAATGCAAATTTTTTTTTTTTTTTTTTTTTATGTTAAGTACTCACGGAAGAGATGAGTACTTAACATAAAAAAAAAAAAATTTAAAAAAAAAATTTATAATAAAAAAAAAAATTCTTCTCTTTTAAATCCTCCCTTGTCTGGCTTTTGCTACTCTGAGCAATGCCTGAACTTTGTATTTTGAGCACTTCTTGCATCGTTCTTCCCTCTTCACGATGACTCGCTTGCTTTAGTCCTCAGATGTAAGTGCTTTGGATAAAAGCGTCTGCTAAATGACTAAATGTAAATGTAAATGTCTTGACGTCACAATGAAACATCTTATGACTCGTTTGAAAAACGATTCATTTCATTGACTCAGAGTCGACTCTTACTTTTGGAAGATAACTTTAACTTTATAACTTTATATACGGTGCACTTTCAGATTTAAAACTTTGCAGGATGTTTTCATTCACTTAGAGCTGTTAGTACTGTTACATACTACATGAAAGGTCATTTTCAAAAATCCATAATAGGGGCACTTTAACACTGAGTGTTCACGGTACAAACAGGTTTATTGATTGTAATATATTTTTTTACTATATTGAGTTAATTCTATTAACTGATCCAAATATTCATAATTAATTATAACAAGTTATGATTCTTTTTTTTTTTGATAATTTGCTATATTGAATCTAAATGTGGCAAGCAGAGTGGGGTTACAGTTGTTGTTGTTGTTGTTGTTTACAATCATTTTGGCACCAATTTCAGAAACTCTAGACACAAAACTCAAAACAGTCATAACTTGTAACACAGGCTGTCCGATGTTCAAAACTCTGCATTGTGCATTCATATTTTTTAAAGAAGCCGTGCACTTGCAGAATCATTGCTTCAAATAAATAATTTATCATGAAATATCATAAGGAACATTATTTTATATCGCCCACAAACAAGATACCCATAGTTTCAATGTGTTGTAGTTAGTACAATCGTTAAATATTGTTATACAAAATATGTGATGCAGGTATTATTATGGTTCTACACATACTGTAATAGGACTAGAGATAATAGTACAGACACAGCGGAATCATTGAATAAAATCTGAAATTTATTGATGAAATAATCAAATTAATCAAAGGAAAAATTTAGCTACAAAAAATAAAAACTACAGTTCAGTAAAATGTGAACTGCAGTGTACCTCACTGCACCTCTGTTTCCATCAACCCTGTCTTGTGGATTTGGCCACAGGTTCTCATCCACATCACAATGAATGTTGTCATTAGC
The DNA here is from genome assembly GCF_029890125.1 of Rhinichthys klamathensis goyatoka. NCBI lineage: Eukaryota > Metazoa > Chordata > Actinopteri > Cypriniformes > Leuciscidae > Rhinichthys > Rhinichthys klamathensis. The sequence continues at coordinate 615,197 of NW_026606781.1, forward strand.
TAAACATCTGGAAAGAATGTTATGGCATGCATGGCGAATCCAGGCCTGACACAGTGAAGTCATTGCATGCGTTATCCATGGACTGGAGAAGAGTGATTTGTACGTGAAGGTGCCTATCATTTACCTTTCACCTCCATGTGGAGAAAAATTCCTCAATGGGGGTAAGGAAAGGACTAAATGAGGGTAAATATAGGGTGATAAATTGAGGATGGGCCCCAAACCATCCTTCCACCATTTGAGCATGGTGAAACTGAAGATTATCCTAGACTATTACATACACCATCAACTCTACAAACCTGATTTAGCTCATCAAGGAAGGCTACAAGGAGAGCTGCATTATACGACCCAATACGAGGTCTGCGTCCTACCACACAATCTTCAGATATAGCCAGACACATGGTGATGTTGGCTCCACGTTGTACAGGCACTTGGACGGTCAATTCGGACCTTTCCTCCTTGCCTTAGCTAGCTTTGACCACCACATATTCCTTGTCTCCCACCTCCCATTGCTGGCTCCATGTTATCGCTATGTTGAGTGTGATACCACTCATCTCACTATATATGAGTGCCACAATGTGAAATCAATCACCACTCATAAGTTGGCAGTAACCACAAAAGCAATTACAAGGGCCATCTTGCATACAGCAATATCAAATCTGAAAATGTGGTCTGTAAAAGTGGTACATGAGACTATAGAAACCCTGTCTGATAAAGAATGATGATGAAATATTACATTCATACTGTAGATAATGTAGTCCAACTGGGTCATGTTCTATGGTAACTGGTGTCAATTGATCTTGTTATCCTGAAACGTTCACGATCTAAATATGGAAAATTGTTCATCAGTTTCCATAAAAACTATGCATCAAGAGTAATGCAACAGTTACTTATCATTTTGAGCAGTTGTATCAATTGAAATTTAAATCATTGTAATGAAACGAATAGACAGTCATCTCAAAAGTAATGTGTGAGTTCCATTTTGAAATGGTAATACTTTGATGTCAAGTTTTGTCATTTTGAACAGGTGATTTTAGTTCAATGAACAATTGATCTTAGGTTTATGTGCATTGTATCAAAGCAATTGTAAAACGTGTTTAGAGTTTTGACATGAAGGTTCTGATATTAGTGCAAAAATGATTCCATATAACGGTAAGAGCCGTGGCAATGGAGTGAGGCCGGTGGCGCGAGTGCTAATGAGCGTCACCTGTACGCCACACCGGTCTCAAGCCCCACAGAGGAGCTCCAGAAGGATAAAAGGAGGAGTGATGACAGTGCAAGACGAGAGAGTACCAGGGGAGTATTTCAGAAAGTAAGGTTACCTTACTGTCAAACATACCCTGAACTCTTGGTTGATTAAACCAAACCTTGCTTACTCGAGGTATGCTGGTTCCAAAAATGCGTCCGGGAGTAAGCTTAGCCAACTATGTTCAAATATAGTCAACTATGTATGACGTTCTCAACAGAGTGACGAATTGACGAGTCACCATGGAAACGGGCGCTAAGAAAAATGCACCATACTACTACTTTCTTCTTCTTTTGTTAAATGGCTATTTAAATAGTGCATATCGACACCTATTTGGTGGTTGTGCAATCATTTTTTCAATCTTTTCGTTTAATAATTTTTAATCATTGTGAATAAGAACTATATTGTTTGTTTGATGCTGATTATAAAACAAAAAAGACTGATTAAACTAAATAACAGTCTGTGCTTGCAAAGATAACATGGCTGTAAAAGTAAATTTTTTATGTTTAGTCATTTTGCGTCCACGTCCTGTTGCAAAAAAAAAAAAAAAAAAAAAAAAAAAGAGTATTTTTTTTACTCCAGGGGGGTACTCCAGAAAGCAGGTTATGTGACATACCGGGGAATGCAAGCAGATAACCTTTCGTTTCCAAAAACGGAGGTAACTTTTTAGGGTCTGCTCTGGAGCAGCTTCTGTTCCAGGGTTAGTTTACTTCAGAGGTGTTCAGCACATGCATGCCCTATTGATGAAGCTCCAGTGGGCATGACAGAATGCGCACAATATTATATAATATATATATAGTATATATATATATATATATATTTCCTTCTATAAATAACTATTGTTTTTATTGAAGAACATACAGTTCTGTAATAAATAACTTCTAATATATTAATATAATTACCCCACATTAGTTCATTTAATACATCAATTAAAAACAGGCAGCCTTGACATAATTACAGTAGAAATACTGGAAATATTTTAGCATATGGAGCATATGTCTTGTACAATGGGAGACTTTCAAGTCACAAAGGTTGAACTAGAGTCAATGTTACCAAGAGAGATCTCACTTTTGGTTAAAAATGTTCATGTTTTCAATAATTTAAACAGGTAATATCACTAGGTCTGACATTTAGTCATATTTAAACACAACATGTGCAAGATCATGTGACCTGTCATGTCTATGTTCAGCTAACAGTTACTGTCATGGTTTAGGAAACACGGTTTAGGGTTGAAGTTTCGCTTTCAGTTTTGCAAATGGCAGAGCGAACCTGAATTTGCATGACATGGCAGCATAACAGTGATGCAGCAGTATTTAAAAAACGCCAACAGTGCATACACTTATCTTGCTTTGGGCATGTCAAAAGGTAGGTTAAGTTTCTGAGAAAGTCCAACAAGCTCTGTATTTAAATTACTGTTTCAGGTAATTAGTGTAAAAAATTATGTATTCAACTTTTATGCATTTCCTAGGCCTTCATATTTTGGCAGACCACGTCTACAGTCCTTTCATAAAGAGTGCTATACTGAGTGTGTGCTATTCCTGTTTTTTCCCCCTGTGAATGATACAGCATCCTGCAGAAAACAAGTTAGTGGTGAGAACATGCAGCTGAGTGAGGAGCAGCTGCATCAGATAGAGCAGAACAGACGCGCCGCACTGGAACGACTGGCCAGACGAAATGTACCTGTACCTGTTGGTGAAAGCTGGCGAAGACAAATTGGGACTGAATTTACAAAACCTTATTTTACAAAGGTAAGTGATACGCAGTGTGAGACATTATCAAAATAACAGTAAGAAGAGAAAGTAAAAAAAGACTTGTTCCTGTTTTGATTCTTTTTTCCAGCTAATGTCTTTTGTTACAATGGAGAGGAAATGCTTTACTGTCTATCCCAGCCCTGAGCAGGTGTTTTATAGCACAACTTTGTGCGCAATTGAAGATGTAAGTTCCTTAATATATAAAAAGGGAGAGGTATAAAAGATAAGTGCTTTACAGTGAAATTTCAATATACTACAGGTTGTGTTTGTGTTGACAGGTAAAAGTGGTAATTCTTGGGCAAGACCCCTATCACCATCCAGGTCAAGCCCATGGTTTGGGCTTCAGTGTGCTCAGGCCTAAACCTCCTCCTCCTAGGTACAGCATTGTACTGAACTGTGAAAATACCTATTTTTCAATCATCTGACCAAAATTAAATCTTAGGCAATTCATACAGAGCGTGTTTTTGTGGTTAAATGTGCAGGACGCACAACAGTGCAACGTAAAAAAACAACAACAAGGTCTAGAGACGCGTTTAAAAAAAGATTTTCTGTTAACTTGAGCCCTGCATTTTTAGAATGGTGTTTCATAAGTGATACGCTGCAAAAGAGGCAAGACACGAGCGCAAATATCAAACATGTCTGTCTTTACATAAAAAAAACAATGGAAAAGGAGCATAGTGGAATGGAAAAACGTTTACTGCGTGTACAGCCTCTTACTGTAAATATCTAATGAGAATTCTGTATTTCCATATTTGTTTACTTGCTTCACTTATTGCAGTTTGGAAAACATATTTAAGGAGCTGACAGAAGATATTGTTGGTTTCCAGCACCCAGGTCATGGAGACCTCACAGAATGGGCTAAACAGGGTAGGTGATCAACATACAGTACCGTTCAAAAGTTTGGGGTCAGGAAGATTTTTTTTTTCAAAGTCTTGATACTTTTATTCAGCAGAGATGTATTAAAGCTGCAGTCCATACCTTTTGGTGCTCTAGTGGTTAATAAACAGAACTGCATGTGTCTAGCTTTAAATTGATCAAAAATTACAGCAATGACATTTATAATGTTAAAAAATGTTACAACTGTTTTGAACATCGATAATAATAAGAAATATTTCTTGAGCACCAAATCAGCATATTAGAATAATTTCTGAAGCATCACATGCCACTGAAGACTGGAGTAATGGCTTCTTAAAAAGTAAGTTTTGCCATCACATTTTAAAATATTTTATTTTTGATTGTATTTTTGATTTTAAAAATGCAGCCTGGGTGAGTATAACAGCCTTCTTTCAACAACATTTAAAAATCTTACTGACCTCAAAGTTCTGAACAGTTGTGAATGAGCCTGTTACAAGTTATAGCATCATTTGTAAAGAAAGCTAGACCTAACTGATTTATTAAGTTGACTGTAAATGTTCTTTCCATTGTCAGGTGTTCTGCTGCTGAATTCTGTGTTGACAGTGAGGGCTCAACAACCCACCTCTCATGAGGGTCAAGGCTGGGAGCTCTTCACAGATGCTGTGGTCCTGTGGCTCAGCAGGAACCTCAATGGCCTGGTCTTTCTGCTTTGGGGCTCGCATGCTCAGAGGAAAGGCAGAGTGATTGACAGAGTAAGTTCATGGAGACACAATTATGAAATGTAAATATATTTATCAGGAATAAAAGGTTTTTACTTATTAAAGACGCTGAATGCTTACTGTTATACCTGTCACGGTGCAGTTGTGGTATGAATAATCACAGTTGATTGTAATATTGCAGTTATACAGTGGCACTGGTAACTAAAAACTGGACCTTTAAAAATCATTACGAGGCAGTAGTTTTAAGGAATATCTGACTGGCTGTTTTTCCCCCCCAGAAAAGTCATCATGTCCTTGAGACTTCACATCCATCACCATACTCGGCACATTTTGGCTTCTTTGGATGTAGGCACTTTTCTAAAACTAACATGCTACTTAAAGCAACAGGAAAGAGTCCGATTGATTGGACAGCTCTCTGAAATAATATTGAGCTATTTATTCTTTAAAAACTTTTTTTTTTGTATAACAGAGGGGCTATGGACATTCATTATTCTACATTACAGTTAAATGTGTTGCATTTTATGCTGCAGTTATGTTGCAAATAGGTCACAACTCCCTGTAGTGAAGTTGCCCTTGTAATCATCATGCCAGTTGTTATAATGCAAATAATTACATTATTTGGACAATAAATTAATACAGTAAATGAATGTAGTCATTCATTAGTGATATTAGACAAAAGGAGTGTTATTTTATGGACTGAACACATATGTCAGCTTCAAATTAAAAACTAAAAACAAAAACCTGTTAGATAGATAGATATTTAAACTAAGATGAAAGATATTAAATCAAAATGCTCAGGATGAAAATGTGAATGTGATTTTAAGATATCATTTTGGACAGATAGAAGTAGCAGAAAGAAACATATAATAGCATTAAACACAATCCTCAAGTATTGCCCAAAATGTTAGTCATTTTTAGACAACGCAATGCTGATTTCAATAGCTTCTTTTGAATTGTACAAAAAAATCACAATGTATTGTATATAGATCACACCGTGTAGTCTGCCTTGAGCATTTGGGAATGAGGCCAGTCGCAAACTAAAAAAAAGAAAAGAAAAGAAAAATAGGACACTACGACAGCACATGTAGAGCATGTTTCATAGTGGGATGTCCATAAATTCAGGTGATGCAGCCATAATAACCAGTGTCCCACTTCAACTCTTCTTGGACCTTGTCGTTTTTTTTTTTTACTCTGGACACCAACGCACAGACAGTACGGTACCTCTCTGCACCACTGGCACTGTCCCATTCTCTCCCGGGACTCTCAATTGAAACAAACCAAGCAGGACGTGAATTTTGTCTTCCTTAAAACATGTACTGCCTGAACTCTAAGGTAAGATCTACTAACTGCTCAAGCTTATTTCTTGATACTGGAATACTGAGCGTAACCTATGTGTGTGTAGCTATTAATTTCCTCCAGTGTTTACATTATAAACCTTATAACACCATGTAATGTTTGAGGATCTACTATCACGGTCAGTTTAGTTCCTATTTATCTGAAGTGTGTTGTTTAGTTACAAGAGGGCATGTTTTACCATTGTATCAGCTTGCACCACTAACGTATAAATTAGGTCAAAGGTGTAGTCGGGGATACTAATTAGGACTAGGAACATTAACATGGCCACGTTGTGTGGAATATCCGATCTTTAGGGCTATGCTGTGATTCCACGGATCATTTTACACCATGATGTATTGATTTGCTAATTGATGTTCAATGCATTTACCTTTTGTTTTAATGTATTCTTTTATTAATTTAAAAATGAAATGTTTTGAAGCCACGTGTTATCAAAAGGTAAATGATTAGTAATAAGATGTTGTGGAAAGTTAGTTTACCTTTGGAATCTTGTCTACAGCGAAGTCATTGGAGAAAAATCCGATCGGAATTACGAATTTGAAATAGCAAACGGTGTGTGATACTATCAAAACATTACTCCCAACGTAGCAACATTACCCCAGCCAATGGCATTAGTTCGGGGGCGGTCCTATCTGTTGGGCTGACCAATTAGATGATCAGGAAACATGTTTGGAAACAGGTAGGGACTTTGCAGTTGCGTTTGGCAGTAAACAAACTTCAAGTTTTATTTTTGTCATTATTATTTTTTTTCATAGTAGGAGTAGGAGATAATGATGTGGGCGGAGGAGATAAATGTCAAACTGATAAAAGCAGAGTCAGGCTTCAGGAATAGGCTATAGCCTACTTCACTGGAAATCCCAGTAGCACCTCAATGCAGTACATGAGATCCACGGGGAGGAGTCGGATCCAGATCCAAGGGGTGGAGATGGGTAGGATTAGGGGTGGGTTTAGGGATTAGGGGTGGGTTTAGGGATCAGGGGGCGGAGATGGGTAGGTTTAGGTATATGTAAGGTGGGAGGAGTTGGATCTGGATCCGACTCCTCCCCGTGGATTTCATGTTCTGCAGTGAGGACCATCTCGGAAATCCTGTTGGTTTGGAATTCCCACAGAAAGGCAACATTTGGATGACATATGGCGCTTCGTAAGTAAATATGATTTAACTCAAGTGTGGTACACATCATGGATGGGAAGTCTGATAAAAAAACGGTTCAACTTTTACTCCATCACTAGTTCACCGCGTAATTATGACAACCGTGTACACGTTTAATTTCACACATTTAACCACAAAAGTCATACATAAGGCACTTTTTTTCTATTATGATAATAAGGGTGTTTATTGTCATTAGTGTTAGATTTAATGCAGGTTGAATGACTGATATATTAATTAGGTCTTATATTCGATATACAGTTTTGCACCTATAGCACCCAATAGACAGTGGTGTACAACATCATCACTCACTGCGTGTCTGATAATACAACAAACAACAGCAGACATAAACAAGCTCATAAAAACTTAAAGTCATAACCTAAGTATTTGTTAACGTTACAAACATTTTTGCTATTAAATAAACTTTGAGTTCACTGCATGGTAGCTGGTCCAATCTAGTAGCTTGGTCAGGTCACCACCAGCTTGACCAGGTGCCAGCAAGCTTTGGCAGATCTTGCAGACTATCAATGTAATATGTCAATGTAAAAATAGTGGCAGACATGCTCCATTAAGGTGTGACTACAGTAAAATACTATAATTATACAAAATATTTATAGTGTCAAGAGTCAAATCCTTAATTAAATTACTATTGAACTGATCTGATTTTAAAGTGCCCCTATTATGGTTTTCTGAATATTACCTTTCTTGCAGTGTGTAATATAGCTGTCTGTGAATGTAAACGGTCTTCAAAGTTGTAAAGTCGAAAGTGCTCTATAAATAAAGTTATTGTCTCCCAAAAGAAAGAATCACTTCTGAACCTCCTGAACGAGTTGTCAGGAATTCGAATCCCACTGTATTATAGCTACACGTCATGGGGTAAAACATTTGCATAATGTCCACCTATGTTCTCTTACGAGAGGTTCTCTCGTATTGCGTAAGCTAGCTTACGCTACGGGAAAGATTCATCTTTTCTGAGAATTTGAAGCCAAAAAATTATCCTATAATTTTGTATCCATTGTCAACGCAGTTCAGCTGCAGCAGACCATGAGCGGGCTAGCTAGCAGCTCATTGGTTCGCTCACAGAGAACTGCTTAAGCCTATGAGGAGACGCGCCGCCTCCTCGGGGGCCTCGGCCTAGGATCACGCTGAAACCTGATCACTCGAAGTCTGCCTAGCACAGCTGAGGAAAAGACGGCGCTCTCCCGCCGCGGCCGGACCGCCGTCAAAGTTTCGCCCTCTGTTAGTCCCCGCTCACGCGGCTACTACAGCCGTGTACCCCGCCATTACCAAGCCGGTCCCCTTTCCCGCTTGCATGAGCACAAACGCCGTTTTCACGGCGACCCAGAGAAATCTCAAAAAGAGCATAAAAGCCTCCTGTGTAGAAAATGTGCCCACAACACTGTGTTCACTCATACACAAAAGCATTTCAGTTCCCGTGTTTCTCACAGAGCCCACTCTCATAAAGCGGTTCCAACCCGCTCGAGTTTCAGAGTACATAAGCGCGCCCACGAGCCCGTGTGCGCGTCCCACCTCTGCTCACTCTGTTACACGGCCCTTAAACTCCTCTCTGAGTGTAAGTCCAGCTGTCATAAACACTTTGAGCGCGCTCGCGCAGCCCGCTGTGTGCAGCAACGGGGACCATGTAGCCATTCACCCCTTAGCGTTACGCTTCAAAGCGTGGGAAGCTATTCCGGGAATTTCCCAGTGGGTGCTAAACACAATAAGGCTAGGCTATCGCTTACAGTTTCACCGCCGCCCTCCACGTTTTCGAGCGCGGCTAGAAACTATTGTGAACCCAGAAGCAGTGACACTGCTCCGTTCGGAGATAGCAAAACTATTGTGCAAAAGGGCTAAAAGGTGCACCGACAGAAACTTGGACCCACGGTTATGCGAGGTTCCTTCCTTGCTAGTTTTTCTCCAAGAGATGTTGGACAAGGGCAGGTCCCCGTCCACTCTCAAGGTGTATGTGGCAGCCGTCGCAGCGTTCGTTGAACCACGGCGCGGCCAGTCACTGGGCAAAGATGGCTTGGTCATCCGCTTCCTCAGAGGAGCTAGAAGGATGAACCCCCCACGCCCCGCTTCGGTGCCGATTTGGGACCTTTCCATAGTTCTCGAAGCTATGAAAGCCCCTCCATTCGAACCGCTAAACACCGTGGACCTCAAATACCTTTCGCTCAAAACAGTTTTTCTGCTCGCGCTCGCGTCAGTAAAACGTGTGGGAGACCTTCACGCGCTGTCCAGTAGCGCTTCCTGTCTCGAGTTTGGGCCCAATGACTCCTTAGTCGTTCTCAAACCTAGACATGGTTATGTCCCAAAAGCGATTGGTACCCCGTTCAGGGCACAAGTTATTTCCCTATCGGCTCTGCCTGCATCCGATAGCGAATCTGACTCTAATCTCCTGTGTCCGGTCAGGGCCCTGAGATTATACATTACTCGCACTGCTCCGGTCAGACGATCCGAGCAGCTTTTTGTTTCGTTCGGTGGGTGCACCAAGGGGTTGGCCGCCTCGAAACAGACTCTATCCAGATGGATAGTTGATGCCATTGCAGCCGCATACGCATCAAAAGACCTGCCATGCCCTCTGGGCATCAGGGCTCATTCCACTAGAGGCATGGCCTCATCGTGGGCATGGTCCAGCGGAATTTCCATTCATGACATTTGTGTGGCAGCGGGATGGGCTTCCCCCTCCACCTTTGTCAGATTTTACAATCTGGAAGTTCCCGCCTTGCAGGCTAAACTACTAGCAGTCTAGTAGGTTACAGCTCTTCTGGTTGAGCTGCACTATAGGGAGTCATTCACACAGACCGGTTTCGCTCTGTCCCTCTCTATCATGTGCTTATGTACTACACAATCTCCGGCCCGCTCTGCTGGCCTTTGTCACAGGTACATATAATTATTCCCACTCATAAGGGTTCCCCGGGGTCTCCCCTGGGACTCATAGTGGATGCTTAGCACGCACGGTGTTGACCAGGTGTTCCCGTAGCGTAAGCTAGCTTACGCAATACGAGAGAACCTCTCGTAAGAGAACGAATCGGTTACCTAACGTAACCTCGGTTCTCTCTAGATGAGGGAACGAGTATTGCGTTCCTGGCCGTGCTTGTGCTCCTAGCGTTCTCGCTTCATTCTATGAAAACCAGAGTTTACAGCCTGGGGACGCTAATTTATACTCTCTGACCACGCCCGTTTCGGCGGGCTCTGACGCAATGAGAGCAGGTCAGACTCTCATTGGCCGAGAGTTCATTCGCGTCTCCTCATAGGCTTAAGCAGTTCTCTGTGAGCGAACCAATGAGCTGCTAGCTAGCCCGCTCATGGTCTGCTGCAGCTGAACTGCGTTGACAATGGATACAAAATTATAGGATAATTTTTTGGCTTCAAATTCTCAGAAAAGATGAATCTTTCCCGTAGCGTAAGCTAGCTTACGCAATACTCGTTCCCTCATCTAGAGAGAACCGAGGTTACGTTAGGTAACCGATTCGTTCTACGTTGTCGGCCGGCGAACAACTTGACCCGCCCTCAAACACTGTAGCTTTGTCATATGATTAACATCATGTCGAGAAGAGCTGTGTCATATGCAGTGAAAGTACATTTGTTTTATTTTCACTTCCGAATAATGAGGCTGCAAAGAATCAGTGGTTAAAATAAACTTTTTCAATGATACCACAGCAGTACAACTACAATCCCAATATTTTGTTGTGTTCCCGTCATTGTGTCCGATGGAGCAATATTTGTTTAACAAACTTTAATGTTACATCAGTCATTCACGTTAGTGCTCGGCTAACGTATGTGCTGTTGATACAGTTAATGATACAGTTTCCACATGTGCACTGCAATAAATTAGAAACATCGGTTTGTTGATGGACATATACATATGACATATGTTAATGCCTATGGTGAGGAATTACAGTTGCAACATCTCATAATGTACGTCAAACTGAGTAGCGTATCACTTGGAAACATCCAAGTCGCTCTTGCGATGGAGGTTCGGGTTAAATAACTAGTTTTTCCAATGTTTCATCATCGGACTCGTGCTCGGATTGATATGGTAAAATCGATGCAATCCTTACTGTCTTTACAGTGTGCATGATCGCTGAGGACTGAGGAAGCCACCGGAGCTAAAGTAAGCGTGTGTAACCGCGCTGTAAGCGGAAGGACAATCGTAACAAACTGGGCCGCCTGGCCAATCAGAGCAGAGCAGGCTCTCGAAAAGGAGGGATTTAGAGAGACTAAATCCTCGGACGAGTTGTTTGAGAGTTGTTGAGTAATGTGGTGATGTGCAGTGTATATTATGAGAAAATGAAAGCGTTTTTTGACCTTTGATGCATGTAAACCTGTTGTAGGAGACCTCCAAAACAAAATTAGGAACCTTTAAAATAGCATAATTGGGGCACTTTAACAGGTTGGAGTGGTTTATTGGTGCAAAGAAAAAGCAGACATGATGACTAGGTTTTAGACAATATTACTGCCTTTTGAGTTGGACACATTTGAGGACACAAACTGTTTTAAATCCATTCCAGTCTTATTTGGTGCACTTGTTCAACCTTTTCACTGAAAATAATTGGTTCAAAAGCAGGGCAGTGCATAGACATTTTTAGGGGTAGTGGCCCTGTCTAAAAAATCTATATCTCAAGACATGAAACTAAAAATACATCAAGTAAGTAGGGCAACTGAACCATACATTACCTGAGGAAGTCTAGTACTTACATACTTTTACAGTAATGAGGTAAACATCCGCTGACTCGGGTTCCATCAGAACCTCAAATGACCGTGATTATGACCAAGCCATAGTATTAAAGGCTTTTTAACTTTTCTAAAGAGAGTTCCTTGGATGTTCCTGATGATTTCTACATGTTTTTTTCTATCCAAAGAGCACCTCAAACTTATTCATTTGAGTCCAGGAAGCGCTTCTCTATAGACATTTGTTCAGACCGTCCCAGCAGTCTGAGTAATTACACATCTATCAGTTTGTAAAAAAATAAAACGGAGACAATTTTACACCAAATGGGCTATGAGCCACGGGCCACGTGTTGGTGAGTGGGTAGTAATTAGCAGAAAACTGATCCACCTAATCAAAGATCAGTAACTAGACTCCAACGATGTAATTTTGTGCAGAAGAAGACAGGAGGGGAGGGAGTAGGGTGCAAGCTCAGGTTTCCACAGCCTTGTGTTACACATGGTGGGGCAGCGGCCGCTAAGGAGAGGTGCTGAATGAGATCTTCTCTTGCTGCCCCTCCATGAATCATTCAGCATCTTGGAGCAGACCAAGAGCTGAGTTTAGTAGTGGTGCTTAAAGTGAAATAATGTCACGAGAGCTCTTCACCATGGATAGAAACGTGAGATAGAGAAAGAGAAGAACGTTTAGAAAGAAAAAGCAAGCAGAATTGATCACGACTGAATGTGAAGTGAATCACTCTAGATGTGTCTTCTTCTGGTCTGAGTTTTCATCATGCCAGGGCAAACTGGGCACTGAAAGCCCTTTATTCTACTGAACACTGGACTAATACCAGGAGAATAAAGATTCATCTATTCTGGAAAAAGCAATGGATACTGAGGTAATTCAGGAATATTTCAGATCCTTATTGACTGTGCCATTTTTTAATTTGGCCTAAGATTAATTAGTATTGTGTCTATTTAGAGTATAAATGTTTGTCTCAAGATTGTGACTGAAAATTATCATATTACAAGCATATTTGTTTTGAATGCTAAATTAATAATACACAAACTGACAAAAAGTACTAAATAATTTTTGCTCTATAAGTTCCTCTGTGTAATTTTTTTTTTTACATTTGAGACTTGTTTTAATATTTAATGCAAATGTGACTGCAAACGACAGTGAGAATGTTATTATTTGGGGGTATTATTTGGGTTTGAGTTCTCTCTCATACTTAATATATGTATATATATATATATACTAAAAATAGAAACAGAGAAATCCATGTAAATGGTGTAAATAGGTTCAAAAAGGTAAAATCAGACATTTAGCTGCAAATATTTGTCAAGACTTTGTTTATTGACTTTTACAGAAGAATGTGGGTCAGTGACCAATGATTAGCTCTAGCTTTTTCCGAAGTCTCAAGCCATATTGTGAGCTGAGTAGGATCCACAGGATCCTGTGACATACTAAAGTTTTGGGACAATAGCGTGGCCTCTCAGATGATGGTCAGTTAGCCAGATAGACTTTCCTTCTCCCTCAAAATCAGCTTTAATGTCTCAATAACTCACTCGGAAATACAACAAGATGTATCTAATAACATTGACACCAAAGTGGAAATCTAAGTCCTCACGGAAAGTCCCCTTGTAGTCAATAATTGTATCCCTTAAAACTCACCTTTGATCATAAAAATTACATATTTAAATGTTTTTCTTTGGAAAAAAATCTTCATGCCTTAAAATAGCTTGAATGTAACTCCACACCCTTTCCTCATTTAGTATACGTGGTTCTATGAATATGATAATTAGCCCTGCCTCCACTCACTCACACAAGCTCAGAGATCCACTCATTGACGTGATAGGTTACAATGTAGTTTGTGACGTCAGAAACACCAATGATTTCAAACCGTGTTTTTGAGAATGTCTTTGGTTTTAAGGAGAAAATACACAGCAATGGTGTTGACTTATGAATTTGCACATGGTTTGTCTTAAAGCATATTAAAACACCACATTGACATATAAAACAACATTAGAAACTTGATTTTCACCACAGGGGGACTTTAAGACCTGATCAGTTGTGTAATTACAGGAGGAAAATATCAGCAAGCTCAAACTACCCAATGGTAATAAAACAAATGTGTATACACCAGATATACACTATAGTATAATCATGTATATTATTATAATAAATCATCATGATATATATCATATTGTATCATTTATATGCATATCTAAATATTCACGTTGCAACCTAATTTTATAGTAAAACAAAAAGTCTTTCAGTTGGTTATTGGTACCAAGAAAGAAAAGTTTAAAACAACGAGTTTAAAGCTAAGATGATGATTGTCTTCTAAACAGATGCAATACATAACATGCTGTGTGTAATGAGAGAGGAACACTGACAGACTGCCAGAATCTTGGCATCCCCTCTTGGCTCTAGTTTGAGTGCTCTTTGCCAGCTTATAGACAGAACTCAAATGTGATGCCAGCTTTATCTTTCAGAACATTTCCTAGTCTCTGTCTGCACTTTTGCTTTTGTGGTACAATAGACTGCAGCTTACTTAGCTATTTTTATTTGATAACACTTTATTTCAATAGTCCACTTCAGACATTTTACTAACTATAAGTCATTTTGCAACTATGTCAACTTCCAGTCATTAGAGTATTAGACTGTCTGCTTAATATCTGCTAACATTTGATTTTGATGCTCCCCCAACAGACATCATATACTGACTATAAGTAACTTTGCAAGTATACATACAACTTATTCTTTGACTCTAAGCCAACAGTCTATACTCTGAGTTAGTTGACATGTAGTTGCAAAGTAACTTATAGTATGTCTATGTGGACGATCGAAAAAGTGTAACATTTTATTTTACTAATGTTATCCAAAACTGTTTTAATATTCCCTGGACAGTTTAGAAAATTAAACTTGTAACTTATTGTGCACATCTTGTGGTTTCAACTGGACTTCTTCAAATATGATACGAGAGAGAGAGAGAGAGAAGAGAGAGAGAGAGAGAGAGAGAGAGAGAGAGAGAGAGAGGAGGAGAGAGAGAGAGAGAGGAGAGAGAAGAGAGAGAGAGAGAGAGAGAGAGAGAGAGAGAGAGAGAGAGAGAGAGAGAGAGAGAGAAGAGAGAAGAGAGAGAGAGAGAGAGAGAGAAGAGAGAGAGGAGAGGAGAGAGAGAGAGAGTGAGAGAGGAGAGAGGAGAGAGAGAGAGAGAAGAGAGAGAGGAGAGAGAGAGAGAGAGAGAGAGAGAGAGAGAGAGAGTAGAGAGAGAGTGTGTCTCATCTGTTCTTAGAGGTAAATCAAGCATCAGTAGCACCCAGACAGGAATGGTTCATTTATTCTTTGTAAGCCTGTGACCTTGGCCTAAATTCCATCCCATGACAGGAACGGAGAGAAACCGTGTAATCTCTGATAGAAATAGATTTGCCTCGGGTTTAAAGGAACCAAGATAGGACACACCTATGCCGAGCAGAGCTTTTTCAGGATGCAAGACAATAAATCCATAACTTTTTCTGTTTTAGACAGATGTTTCTTGACACACACATACACCGCAGACCCCCGTTTCCTTAGCAAACTTTTTATTAATGACTTCCCATGGTGAAGTGGTGAGTGTGATATGACATTGTTTCCTGTTGTACTTGAAATAATCACAGATGCTCTTTACAAAACTGATAAGATCACACAGTTCCCACATCATTACACAGAAACAATCACTGCACTGAAGGTAAGGGATCCCACTTTTACTTTACTTTTAACTATCTTTTAAATGTGCATTCTTTAAATATATTTTCAAAATATTTTTTTTAAGGTCTAAGATAGGCCTGTAATATGAGAGAAACAAAAAAAAAAAAAAAGATTTATGCAAATTATTACGCAAATGTAGATTTAAATGTATTCCTGAAGTGAATCCTGAGCAGGGCATGTCAGTGCAGCTGGGCTAAAATACAGCTGACTGTGATATGTCTCTCTGAAAATAAACCATGTAAATTCGCTCAGTTAATATTTTTTTTATATAACAGTTTTTAGGAGTAGTAGCCTATGACTACTACTAATAGTATGTATATCAATAGTATGTCATATCAATAATCACACTGTTGCAACAAATACAATTTAGTATCAGCTAGTGTTTTTCTTTAACAAAACATAAATTATTTAGCCTTTGAATATATAGTGAATTTTTGCTATATTTGTACACTGTAAACATGTGTACACATTTAGGCATGTATATGATCAAGGTGATCTGCTGAAGCTCAATTTGAGCATCAGAATGGGGAAGAAAGGAGATTTAAGTGACTTAGAGCGTGGCATGATTGTTGCTGCCAGACGGGCTGGTCTGAGTATTTCAGAAACTGCTGGTCTACTGGGATTTTCACGCACAACCATCTCTAGGGTTTTACAGAGAATGGTCAAAAAAAGAGAAAATATCCAGTGAGCGGCAGTTCTGGGGGCAAAACTGCCTTTTTGATGCCAGAGAATGGCCAGACTAATTCAAGCTGATAGAGAGGGAACAGTAACTCGAATAACCATTCGTTACAACCAAGGTCTGCAGAAGAGCATCTCTGAATACACAACATGCCGAACCTTGAAGCAGATATACGGTAGCAGAAGAACACACCGGGTGCCACTCCTGTCAGCTAAGAACGGGCTACAATTTGCACGGACTCGCCAAAATGAGATAATAGAAGATTGGAAAAATGTTGCCTGGTTTGATGAGTCTTGATTTCGCTGCGACGTTCAGATGATAGGGTCAGAATTTGGCGTAAAGATCCAACTGTTCAGGCTGCTGCTGCTGGTGTAATGGTGTTCTCGGGACATTTTGGGTCCCTTAGTACCAATTTAGCATTGTTTAAAGCCACAGCCTGAGTATTTTTGTCCATGTCCATCCCTTTATGACCACAGTGTACCCATCTTCTGTGGCTACTTTCAGCAGGATAACGCCCCATGACAAAGCTCCAATCATCTCAAAACTATTTTCTTTAACATGACAATGAGTTCACTACACTCAAATGGCCTCCACAGTCACCAGATCTCAACCCAATAGAGCACTTTTGGGATGTGGTGGAATGGGAGATTTGCATCATGGATGTGTAGCTGACAAATCTGCCAATATGTCAATATGGACCAAAGATGTTACCAGCACCTTGTCAAATCTATGTCACGAACGAGTTTATTTATTTTTAAGATTTTTTTTAAAATAACTTTTTTAGAGGACATAGGACTTTATCAACACACAAAAAGATATCCTTCCTGTTTGTCAAAAGACCAAGGTAGACCCTGCCGTTATCAGTGCTGATTGATGAATGTTCCTTATGATGGACTGTGCAGAAAAAACATTTTAGATTAGATAAGTAAGGCTGGGCTCAGACGGTTCATGTCATATTGTTGACAGGATTTGTTCAAGGCCACATCCAAAATGATATATTACCCTATGTAGAGTGATATAATAAAGTCAGAGTGAAGGAAAGTCAGTGATGTTGGTCATTTGTGTACATCTGTGAGAGACTATTGTTAAATAATCACCATTAAGATTTTTTTTATTTTTATTTAGTGATGATCTTGAATAAGTCAAATAAATAAGTGTTTTAAAGATCATTTTTAAGTACAAAACACTTATTTCAAGCAACTTCTAATGCTGTTGCTGCACAAACTTGTAGTGAACTTACAGCCTGAAAACAAGGTGAAAACAACAGTTCATAATGGTAAATCAAACAGGAAAAATCATGAATATTTGTGACATAAAAATAAAAAGTAAAAATTAAAAATCGGTTTATTATTGTGCAGTTTAATCTTCTCCTTGAAATAAGAATGTACACATGTGTAAAAACACATCTACCTTTTATTGGAATCGCTGATCGACACCTGTTCCTTTATTTTTCTTGTCTGTGATTAACAGAGTTTAGAGGAGCGCTGCCAGCGGATCCTACAGGAGATGGAGGGGTGTTTGACGGCTCGGGACCGGGTGGGCATTCAGGACTTTGTTCTCCTGGACGCCTACACCAGTGAGACTGCATTTATGGACAACCTTAGAAAACGGTTCAACGAAAACCTTATATATGTGAGTCCTGCACCCACTCATGTGACTTCTGAGAATAGACTGGGATAAAGGCCGGCAATGCAATATCCAGTATCACTGTTACTTTCATTATTGAGATGGGGTAGAGAATAATGTGGACTCTCATGCTGAACATAGGTCACTGCACACAGCAGGTATCCTACAAAGTGAAAATGTTCTCTATACATCTCATTTGCCTTGTCGCAAGAACTGGAAACTCACTTTGCTGATGATTCAGCATGGAGAAGGTTATCAAGGGCACTTTACAAAGATAAACCTCCTATACGAAACTGCTGAGACAGTTATATTTCATTATGATCCTTCTTTAACCTGTGAGTTTATATTTTTTGGTAGATTGTTCCAATCAAACTTTTTAAAAGTTGACAACATATTTTTAAAATGTTTTATTGAACTCGGATCATAACTCAATACTCTTTTGAGGCAAAGGACTGGACATTTTTTCTTAAATGTCTTTGTTTTTCTTACTTAGACCTACATCGGGACCCTCCTAGTGTCAGTAAATCCATATAAGGACTTGGGTATCTATACCAAGAAACAAATGGACATTTATATGGGAGTCAACTTTTTTGAGCTGCCTCCTCATATGTGAGTTTGCATATATACACAGGAAAAATACATTATATACAATATATACAAATTAATACTTTTATTCCTCAGGGATACATTAAATAGATCAAAAGTGACAGTAAATACTTTTACATTTTTACAAAAAAATATTCTTAGTATTTATCATTTAAAATGATTATTAATTATTTTAAAATAAATATTCATCAAAGAATCCTGAAAAAAATTGATAATAAGAAATTCTTACAGAAAATCAACATATTAGAATGATTTCTGTTGGATCATGTGACACTGAAGTAACGACTGCTGAAAATTCAGCTTCGCCATCACAGGAATAAATTGCATTTTAAAATGTATTAAAACAGTTGTTTCAAACTTTAAAAATATATCACAATATAACAGTTTTTACAACTTTTGATCAAATAAATGGAGCCTTGATGATAACAAGAGACCTTTTTTTAGAAACATTTAAAAATCTTACCGACCCCAAACTTTTGAATGGCAGTGTATATACACATTTACTGTTTGTTCTTAAACTTTACTTTCTTATGTTTTCTTACTTATATTCTTCTTTGAAGATCATTGTTTTAAATGTAGTTTTTCTGACCTCTCAGATTTGCTCTTGCTGATAACGTGTACCGGACAATGGTTAGTGAAACCAACAACCACTTCATCCTCATCTCTGGTGAGAGTGGTTCGGGTAAGACAGAGGCCTCTAAGAAAGTCCTGCAGTTCTATGCAGTAAGCTGTCCCAGCACTAGACTCCTGGACAACGTGAGAGATCGGCTCCTTCTTTCCAATCCGGTGCTGGAGGTCAGAACCTTTGTCTAAAATGATCAGTTGAAAACATTGGACAGTGTGCATGCTCAAAGTGTAGCACAATGTGAAGTATTAATGCTGAGGGCTTTATCTCTACAGGCTTTTGGAAACGCCAAAACCCTGAAAAATGACAACTCGAGTCGATTTGGAAAGTATATGGACATACAGTTTGACCATCGGGTAAAGTCCTATTCGGACAGAAGCAGAATAGCAGAAAAGCATTCCTTACAAATATAAATACTTGCTCATTCTTTTAGGGAGCAGCTGTCGGTGGCCACATCTTAAGCTACTTACTGGAAAAGTCAAGGGTGGTCCACCAAAATCATGGAGAGAGGAACTTCCACATCTTCTATCAGTTAGTTGAGGGAGGGGAGGATGAGCTTCTTCGCTGGCTTGGTTTGGAGCGAAACTGTCAGAACTACCGCTATCTTATTCAGGTAAGAAACACAGATATTACTTTACTTTTTTTTATTTTAATTGATGATGCATAGACTTATCAGAGCCATAAACAAAGTATATTTATTTTATTGTTCAAAATCTATTTTCTGGACAGGGAGAATGTGCCAAAGTGAGCTCCATTAATGACAAGAGTGACTGGAAAACTGTACAGAAGGCTCTTACTATCGTTAAGTTTAGTGAAAAAGATATAGAGGTAAGATGCTCTCAGAGTGAGAGTTCGAGCATGTTGATTTGAGTTTTTGTCCGGTGGGTCACTGGGTCAGTGTAGAAGGCTGATTTTTAGAAAGAGAGGTAATTGTTTAATACTTTTGGTCTTCTTTTAGCATCTGTTTGCGATCATTGCCAGTGTCCTTCATCTCGGGAATGTTCACTTTGAGGCCAGTGCTCTGGGTTATGCCACATTAAACAGCAGTGCAGAAGTGCACTGGCTGTCAAAGGTATGTTCATCTGTCACTTATATCAAGTTTTGGAATATTTATGCATTCAAAATGGGATAGTTTATACTGTAATGGCAATATTGACCTCTGACTTTTGTTTCTTTGTTGCAACCCATTTCTTCTTTATTCATGTCATCCCAGTTATTGGGCATCCCCTCAAACATGTTACAGGAGGGTTTAACTCACAGGAAGATAGAAGCCAAAGCAGAAGAGGTGATGAAAGAAGGATTCTGAACATTGGCTTATTAGTATTGTCTATGCTCTAGTACTCATCCACTTTAGATCTTTTTCTTATGCCAAGTAAATACAACATTTAATGTGACCCAAATACTAGTATGTTTACATAACTATTGCTTACTGCAATATTGCTTGTACTTGTTAAAGCCTATATGCAATTTTTAAATATATATTGTATGACACATTAACTGTTCCATAAAAAGTATGTTTTACATTCATATTCCCATATGAAGGTGTTTTGGACAATTAGTATTAAATGGTGAATACATTTATTTTTAAATAATATTAAAATCATTTTGAAAAGTTATTTAAGAGATGGAATAGTATGATATGTTTCTATACTTCGGAAATGCATAATTATGTAGTATCTATCATTTTCAGGTTCTAAGCCCTTTCACGGCTGAACATGCAAAGTATGCCAGGGATGCACTAGCCAAAGCCATCTATGGCCGCACATTCTCATGGCTCGTTAATAAGATTAATGAATCTTTGGCAAATAAGGTATGCAAATTCTGCTTTTAATAGTGGTATATAATAATACATGAATTAGTCAATAGATTATTAGGTGTTCAATCTATTTTATTCTATCAATGCAGGATTCAACCAGAAAGACGGTGATTGGACTGCTTGACATCTATGGATTTGAGGTGTTTGATGTGAACAGGTGACACTGAAGCATTGCCATCATACACATCACACATTTCCTTCAAGAAAACTCTTAAAATGGGTTAATTAGTTAAAACCAATTAGTAACCTTCTTATCAATATAGTTTCAGAACAAGCCCTCTAGACACAAATAAATGTGTCATTACTGTAAAGTAGAAACACGCTGCACTGATGAGATTATTGCTATTGCATGTAAATTGTCTTATATTTGTTCACTACTAGATAAATATTTTGATGGATTGTTGTTTACCATGCATATGATTACTGGTGATTTGCTCCTCAGTTTTGAACAGTTCTGTATAAATTTCTGCAATGAAAAGCTTCAGCAGCTTTTCATCCAGCTCACCCTCAAATCAGAGCAGGAGGAGTACGAGATGGAGGGAATCGAGGTGAAGTACATACAACATTAGTTTGAAATCAACAAGGCCTTTTCAGATATCTACATAGTAATGTTATGTAAATGCTTTGTTACACAGATCTACCTCACTTTCTGTGCTTTGCCATATTTTCATTGATAAACTTTTTTACCGCATGTTGGCATTTTAGTGGGAGCCAGTGCCATTCTTCAACAATAAGATCATCTGTGACCTGGTGGAGGAGAAACATAGAGGCATCATATCAGTACTGGTACGTAGAATGGATTCAAGTTGACATACATTACATGATTAAGGGTGCTTTCACGCTTAGTTCAATTGTCTGGTCCGATTGAAGGCAGGAAAATGCACAGCGTTGCTCACCTCACTTTTATATTTTGGTTTTCAAAGCGTCAGCACATAACGGCACTTGTGTCTATCTGCCGTACTGCAAATGTTCTAAAGAACGCGGGAGTCCATTTCTGCTGAAGGCGAGCAGAAATTAGACAATTCTCTCTGCTTGCAGTGCATTAGTCACGCAGGAAAGTGAGGGAGAACACACACAAACACAGGCTGCATCCGAAATTGCATTCCTCCCTACTATATAGTAGATGAAAAACAGTATGTGACAAAAGAAGTATGTCCGAATTCACAGTACACATAAAAGAGTAGGCAAAAAGTACCGGGATGACCTACTACTTCTGCCGAGATTCTGAAGTTTGCATACGATGGACACTTTACTATCCCATGAGGCCACGGGAGAGGATTTGTGAATGGCAGTAAAGCGACGTAACTGATCCTGATACTACACACACTTGCATACTATACACCCAACATGGTGCGCATTATCGAATCATACGTCCAAGTTTTAATTTTTAATGTCAGGAGGCAACAATTGTTTATCAGGACAAACTTTGAAGCTCTTGATGGACCCAGAAAAACGTTAAAAAAAGTATATATTTTATCACAAGTAAATTTAAAAAGTCGTTTATAGAGAAAATTGTTGTCTTTTTTCAAAGTTGAATTTTAGCAAATGTTTGTATTTATTGTATCGTTTGTTGGTTGGTTGATTTCTCACAAAGTTTTTCCCATGAGGCCACGGGAGAGGATTTGTGAATGGCAGTGCCAGTGAAGCGACGTAACTGATGCTGATAGGTCACATGATAATGGTGGATGGTGAATGTAGTACGTCCGGACATTCATACTACACACACCTTCATACTATACACACAACGTGCCTTTTTAGTGGTCGTGAAGTAATTACTTATTGAAAATAAGTACCTACTCAAGAGAGTATGTGATTTCGAACGCAGCCAGAGCTTTATCGAATCATACGTCATCAATAGCAGTTTACTTTCAACAATTTAGTACGATTGCATTCACAATCAGCAGTGAACCGTACCAGAGTTCACATGAACCATACCCTAGGCGTAGACCACCCTTTTTATACGTACTCGGGTATGGTTCGTGTGTGCGCACCAGCGTTCACATCATCCAAAGGAACCAAACTCTGACGTCAATAGAACCCAGGTGCACACCAAAAGTGCTAGTATGAAAGCACCCGTAGCTGCGTTCATATTTCTGTCAAACTGCACTAGAGTTCATTTGGACCTTTTTTCAGGGGTCTCGGTCAGCTTGTTTGGTGCGCACCAGGGTTTGGATGGCAGCGTTCACACTTACACACACTTAGTTTCTTTTAATCGAATCAAACCTGCCAAGTGTGAACACACCCCAAGTCACAGTCTTTATGTCATGTATCCCGCATTAAAGGATGAAGAATGTCTGCGTCCTGGAGAAGCCACAGATTTTACATTCCTGGAGAAGCTAGAGGAGAAGATGTGCGGTCACCCTCATTTTGTCACGTGGGTAAACATTTTAAATTCTTTTTAAACGGACATAACACCAGTATTTATGTGCTATCATAGTACTTGGATGATTTTATTAATTTTATGACTCTTCTGTAGGCATTAAAACAGGGATGTCCAATCCTGTTCCTGGAGGGCCACCTTCCAGAGTTTAGCTCTAGCCCTAATTAAACACAACTGAAGCAGCTAATCAAGGTCTTCAGGATCACTAGAAACTTCCAAGCAGGTGTTGGAGCCAAACTCTGTAGGACGGCAGTCTTCCAGGAGTAGGATTAGACACCCTTGCATTAAATTATATCCTTAAAAAATAATAATAGCTAATTGTGTAAATCCTGAATGTAGATCGCTTGCTTTTATATTGATATAACAGTCAATGGCCTTAGCTAAAACCTTCTCCCGTGGTGGGAAAATATGCATCAACCCTTTTAATATAGACATGACCAAGTTGTGTATACAAGGTGTTCTCTAGGCCATACTAGATTGACTCATGGGCATTGATTGGGTGAAAGACTACTAAGGGTGAAGGACTACTAAAATGCAAATATTGTAGCATTAACTTCTGTGAAACATGTTTTTGGTCTTTATAAAGGTGACTTGAATTGTTGAATTTTGTATCTGTATCTGCCATGTAATATAACTTGTAAGGGTGATATAGCTGAACAGCTAAAACCTTCACATGCAAAGTATAATTGAAGTGCCATGGTACAGTAGAATTTGTACTGCTGCAAAGGTATTGTATTTATTGTAAGGTACTGTATTCATTTATGAATCCAGTTCATTGTCTCTAAATCTCAGGCACAAATTGGCTGACCAGAAAACCCGCAAGACCTTGGAACGAGGGGATTTTCGACTCCTACACTATGCTGGAGAAGTTACTTACTCAGTTGTTGGTAAGATACTCAGTGCAAACTGTTTTAAGTGTTTTTATCTTAAAACATTTATTGATCTTGAACTTTTTGTTTTGTCAGGATTTATTGACAAAAATAATGATCTTCTGTACAGGAACATTAAAGAGGTAAGAGGTTTCCCCACAGCATGTATTCTCTATTGGTCATCTTTAAAAAAAAATAATGACTATGAAATAGTCATACAGATAAAAGTTATTTGTTATTGTTTAAGGTCATGCGACAGTCTAAGAACAGTATTATCCAGCATTGCTTCCATGCTATTGAACCTGACGGCAAGAAAAGACCTGAGACGGTACAGTGACAGATGTTTAAATAGATAACTTAAAAACAAATAATTATAACAGCCTGAGCTATATATTTAAAATGTTTTTCTTGTGTTCATTTTCTGGCAATAAGAAACAAATTTACAGATTGTTTGACTATACGATTTTAGTTAACATAGCAGATTGAAAACCTGAGAGCCACTCATGATATTATTTCCAACTTTACCTTTATTTAAGCAGTGGCAGCTCTTTAATGTACTGGAATCAAACATACCTTGTTGACCTGTTTTTGTGAACAGGTAGCCACCCAGTTTAAGAGCAGCCTTGCAGGCCTCACTGAAATCCTCATGACCAAAGAACCATGGTATGTGCGGTGCCTGAAACCCAACCACTGCAAGCAGCCAGGTGAGCCTTTCACTTCACACCTCTTGTTAGTGGTTTTGTCTGCTGAATGTTTTACTAGACGGTGCCCGTGACCTCTCTCTGACTCGCCTAACCTCAGATCACTTTGATGATGTCATGGTGAGACATCAAGTCAAGTACCTGGGGTTAATGGAGCACCTGAGAGTCAGACGTGCTGGGTTTGCTTATAGGAGAAGATACGAAGTCTTCCTAAAAAGGTGCATTTGCGTTGTGTGTGTGTTTCCAACAATGTAACTTGCACACATCTTTTGTATCAGGTGCTTGTTCTCACTTTTTCTCACCTGCAAACACGATCATTGCAGATATAAGGCTCTATGTCCTGACACATGGCCACACTGGAATGGGACACCAGCAGAGGGAGTGCAGCAACTCATCAAACACCTTGGCTACAAACCAAACGAGTACAAGATGGGAAGGTACAAACTGTACCAGGCTACTGCAATGAGACTGTGTTGTTCTTCTAGGACCAGGAAATATCCATTACCTATAAAATGTCCATGTTTTATAAAATATTTTTTCCCTCTAATTTCTCAAGGACAAAAATCTTTATTCGCCATCCAAGGACTCTTTTTGCCACTGAGGATGCATTTGAGGTCTGCAAGCATGAACTGGGTAAGGCACCAGTAATATCTGACAAAAGAAGGCTGGGATCCCCTGAAGGTCTAGTAATGATTCTTGCAATGCCAGCTTTGACCTGACTGGTTGATATCTCAAATCTCTTTTGTTACAGCCACAAGGATCCAGGCCAAATACAAAGGCTATAGGGTGAAAGAAGACTATCAAAGGCAGAGAGAAGCAGGTATTGAACATTTCTTGTTTAAAACACTAGAGTTAATATGAAAACCATCGGTTGAAATCACAAGAACCTTCCTCTAGCGACGGCCCTGTACATAACATTACTTTTAATTCATTTTTTACAGCTACCAAGATTGAAACATGTTGGCGGGGCCTTCAGGCCAGAAAAGAGAGGGAAAGAAGAGCCTGGGCTGTCAAAGTCATCAAGAAGTGAGACAATCATGTCAGATCCTTTCTGTCAGTTACTTCTGCTTTTACATGTACATGTTTGGGATTTATTTTAATATTTGAATACAATTTTGAATACTTTTATTCAGCAAGGATGCATCAATTTGATCAAAAGACACAGTATAGGCGTTTAAAATGTTACAAAAGATATCTATTTGAAATAAATGCTGGTCTTTTGAACTTATATTTATGTGGAAATGTATTACTGTTTTCAAATGTTTCCCTCCCCTCCCCCTTCTTATAATAATAAGAAATACACCAACTCAACATATTAAAATGGTTTCTGAAGGATCACTGCACAGGAGTAAAAGCTGCTAAAAATTCAGCTTTGCCATCACATGAATAAATCACATTTTAAAATTTAGTGAAATGGGTTAATTTAGTACATTTACAAATTATTTTTAACCATAATATTTCAAACTATTTGACTATTTTGAACAAATGAATGCACATTAAAAAATCTTACTGACATTTGAACAGTAATGTATGTAACTATTTAAGGTAACAATCAAATTTGATGATGTTGGAGCTCTAAGATATTTTTTCCCCCATCCTTGCAGGTTTATCAAGGGCTTCATGAACAGGAATCAGCCTGTAAGCATGGACAACTCTGAATATCTGGCCTTTGTCAGACAGAGCTACCTCACTCGACTCAAAGAGTATCTGCCAAAATCAGTACTAGACAAAACTACTTGGCTGACTCCTCCACCAATAATGCAAGAGGTAGTCCATATATTTTTGGACCCGTTATCATTGAAACACTGCAAAGTTATTGTTATAGCTGAGGTTCATGATTTCATTAATGAAACTTTACATTGTTATAAATTAATCTATAGGCCTCAGTGCTCTTACGTAAGTTGCACACACGTCTCCTCGTACGGAAGTATGTTCGAGGGATCAGTGCACAGCGAAAGGTGCAGGTAAAATTGTCATTTTCACCTCTCATTTATCTGAACATTTATTTTCATATTTTATTCTCTGGCTGGAATTCTTTTACAGTTCCATTTCATTTTCAGCTGCAAATCAAAGCACTGACCAGTGACATATTCAAAGGCAGAAAAGAGAACTACCCTCAGAGCATATGCCAACCCTTTGCTGGCACTAGGATAAGTAAGAGTTTATGATTTGTTTTATATACTTCTGCTGCTGTAATTGTAAATGCAAAAATCAAGTTATTCCTTATGAATAAACATTACAAAACTTTGCTCTTTCTATGTTTATTGTCTTCAGGTGAACAGGACATGAACGTCAAAGTCTTGCAGCTGATTTGTCCTGAGGGCATTGAGGTAAATATACCTACACATGTATGTACTCATTTCTGAGCTTGTTTGATTATGAGTACAGTAGATCTATATATTTTTCAGTCAGACAGATGTTTATATCATGGGCAGGGGAAAACTTATTGTGAACTCTCTCTCTATACAGTACAGTGTTCCAGTGATTAAGTATGACAGGAATGGCTTTCGGCCACGTTTCAGACAGCTAATCTTCACCCAGGCTGCTGCGTATTTGGTGGAGGAGGCCAAAATTAAACAGAGGGTGAATTACAGCTCACTTAAAGGTAAATCTTAATGTCCAACACTGCTGGGTAGATTACTTTAAAATGACAAATTTTACAAATAAGATTACAAATTGTAGTCCATTACTGAATACAAATTACATGACAAAAATTGTAATTAGTAATGTAATCTATAATATTACACATTTTTTTGTAATATAATGAACCATTTTTTTTAGATTACTTTTGATCTAACGTATTTATAACATTAAAAAGCTCAAATTTAAATCATCGAGTTAAATTAGAAGAAATAAATAATTTGAAAGTAAAAAAATCTAAATAAAACTATCTAATAAAAATATTCAATATTTTATTTGTTTATGCTGTGCAGCCTCTCAATTGTGCATGTAATTTGTCACGTCTGTTTTTTGTTTAATTTCATGTTCTTGTTTTCATGTCTTTTATTTAAACAAAATGTGAAAAAATACAAAATATTGGTTAGTTTTGACTTGACAACCTAAACTTGACCATGAACATGAAACACAAAACTCACTGTTACACGGAACAAAGCTAGACAGGGAACAATGGAAACATGAGGGCTATATATGCACACAGAGACTAATGACTAACAAGGAACACCTGTGTATAATCAAACAATGAACCAATGAGAAAACAGATCAGAGAAACACATGACCTGAAGCGACCAATCAGAACAGGACACATAAGACTAGATGTGTGATCGACATCGGCTGCGGCTGGATGTAACGTACTCGGTTACTAACGTAACCTCGGTTCTCTCTAGAGAGGGAACGAGTACTGCGTAATAGCTTACGCTAGGGGAAAAACTCTTTTCCGCGAGATATTGAAGCCAAAAATTATCCTTAATTTTTTATTAATGTAAAACGCTTTGCAGCAGCAAGCAGACATAGGCGAAACAGCTCGCGCGCCTATTGGTTGCTCTGCAGCAAATGCAGCAGCCTATCGAGAGAGACTCTGCGTGACGTAATGACCAATGGGGGCAATTCGCGCCCATATCGTCACGTCCCGCCAGAAGGGGCGTGGTCTCACCCTATAAATATGCTCGTTAGGCTGATACAAGCTGGTTTTTATCACTGAAGCGAACCAGAGCGTATACCAAGCACGGCAAGATACGCAGTACTCGTTCCCTCTCTAGAGAGAACCGAGGTTACGTTAGTAACCGAGTACGTTCTCTTACGAGAGTATCTCTCGTACTGCGTAATAGCTTACGCTAGGGGAACACAATGCAACACGCCGTGCGTACAGGGATCCAACACCAAAGTCCCGGGGGCCGAAGCCCAGGGCTCATGTAGTGCATAATCACCATAAACTCACATAGAGTGTAGGAAGAGAGGCTGGAAGCGTCATTCCCTATAAAAAAGCACCCAGCGGGGCTATTATATGACAATAAAACGCGCAGCCAGGGTGAAAGCTTTCAGCCTGATCTGGGTGGCCATACGTCTGTCAACACAATCATGGGGTTGCAGAAAACTCAGCATCTGGGCCGCACAGCGGGGCAGATAGCACTGAATTTTAGACCGCCAAAAGCTTAGCTTGTAAGGCGGGTACCTCCAGGTTATAGTATTTTATAAATGTAGACGGCGAGGCCCAGCCCGCGGCCGTACAGATATCTTGCAGGGAAACCCCGCTCGACCATGCCCACAAAGAGGCCACGCCTCTCGTGGAGTGCGCCCTGACACCCAAGGGGCACTGTAGGCCCTTCGCAGAGTAAGCGAGCGCAATGGCATCCACTATCCATCTGGATAGGCTCTGTTTTGAGGCGGCGAGTCCCTTGGAACGCCCGCCAAACAAAACAAAAAGCTGCTCCGTCTGTCTGAAAACAGACGAGCGTGACACATAAGCTCTCAATGCCCTGACGGGGCAAAGGAGACTCGCATCCTCCTCCTCACTGAGAACCGGAAGGGCGGACAGGGAAATTACCTGGGCCCTGAACGGTGTATTGAGGGATTTCGGGACATACCCGTGCTTTGGTTTGAGAATGACCTTCGAGTCATTAGGCCCAAACTCCATACACGACGCGCTTACTGAAAGCGCCTGTAAGTCCCCTATGCGCTTCACTGAAGCGAGAGCCATGAGAAACACTGTTTTGAACGACAGGTGTTTCATGTCCACCAGCTGGATTGGCTCGAACGAGGTGCCTTTCATGGCCTCCAGGACCGTGGAAAGGTCCCACGTCGGGACTGAAGGGGGCCTGGGAGGGTTCAGCCTCCGAGCTCCCCTAAGGAAACGCACGACTAAGTCGTTTTTCCCCAGCGACTGGCCAGACACCGGTTTTGCAAACGTTGCTATGGCCGCCACATATACTTTGAGCGTGGATGGGGTCCTGCCCTTATCCAGTAGCTCTTGAAGGAAGGAAAGCACTTCCGAAACCCCGCATTCCACAGGTGAAAAGCTCTGGGCTTGACACCATGCAGAGAAAACAGACCATTTCGAGGAGTAGAGCCGCCTGGTAGACGGAGCTCTAGCCTGCGCGATCGTGTTTAACACTCCTTCTGGGAGGCTAGCGGGTACCCGTTGATGGGCCATGCGTGCAGGGACCACAACCCCGGGCGAGGGTGCCAAATCGAGCCCTCCGCCTGAGAGAGGAGGTCTCTCCTCAATGGTACAGGCCATGGGGCAGTGCTGGTCAGCTGCATCAGGGCAGGGAACCACGTCTGGTTTGTCCAGAGCGGAGCTACGAGCAGCACTGGGCATCTGTTCTCCCTGATTCGTTCCAACACCTGAGGCAGGAGCGAGACAGGAGGAAAAGCATATAGGGGGCAGCGGGGCCAAACATGAGCCAGCGCGTCCTTGCTTTTCGAGAAAAACTCCGGGCAATGAGCGTTTTCGTTGGACGCGAATAGGTCCATCTGTGCTCTGCCGAACGTTTTCCACAGCAGCTGGACCGTCTGCGGGTGCAGCGACCATTCCCCTGCTGGAACATTGTTCCTGGACAGTCTGTCTGGTCCCACATTCAGGTGACCAGGCACGTGCGCTGCTCTCAGTGAGAGCAGGTTGTGCTGAGCCCAGACCAGGAGGCGTTCCGTCAGCCTGTGAAGGTTTCGTGACCTGACGCCGCCCTGGCGATTTATGTATGCCACCACTGACATGTTGTCCGACCGGACCAAGACGTGGTGGCCTGTTACCTGGGGACAAAAACGCCGTAGCGCTTTGTCGACTGCTATCATCTCCAAGCAGTTTATGTGAAGGAGCTTTTCCCGTTCTGACCACAGGCCAGCTAGCGGTCTGCCCTCGAGCAGCGCTCCCCACCCCGAGGTGGAGGCGTCCGTAGACACCACCTTCACACTCGAAGCGGTCCCCAGACTCACACCTGACTGATACCAGTCGGTTATTTTCCAAGGTTCCAGAGCTGAAACACACTGAAGGTCGACCCTGAGGCGAAACAGACCCGCTGTCCATGCCCTGGGTGGAACCCGCGCTTTCAGCCACATCTGCAGTGGGCGCATGCGGAGCAAGCCCAACTGGAGTACAGAGGCTGCTGAGGCCATCAGCCCCAGCATTTTCTGAAACCTTTTGAGCGGAACTATCGCGCCGTGGCGGGAGGATTTCACGCCGCGCTGAATATTTAGCACGCGCTCTGGTGACAGGCGTGCTGTCATGGACAGCGAGTCCAACACGGTTCCCAGAAAGGAAATTTTCTGACTGGGAGACAGTGAGCTCTTCGCCCAATTGACTGTGAGGCCCAGCTCCTCGAGGTGCTCGAGTAATGCGGCCCTGTGTTCTATGAGCTCCGATCGTGATCGAGCTAGAATCAGCCAATCGTCCAAGTATTTCAGGACTCGCATGCCCTGAAGTCTCAGGGGTGCGAGCGCCGCGTCCATGCACTTCGTAAATGTACGAGGTGCTAGGGACAGGCCGAACGGCAGGACTGTGTATTGATATGCCTGGCCCTCGAAGGCGAATCTCAAGAATCGCCTGTGATGGGACGCTATTTGTATTTGGAAATAGGCGTCTTTCAGATCTATCGACATAAACCAGTCCCCGTGGCGCACTTGCGCGAGGATTTTCCTGGTCGTAAGCATTCTGAACTGGCGTTTGACAAGCACTCTGTTCAGCTGTCGTAGATCTAAAATGGGTCTGAGACCCCCATCCTTTTTCGGCACCAGAAAATATCTGCTGTATAGGCCCCCTTCGCTCTGAGCCTGAGATAAAGGTTCTATAGCCCCTTTGCTCAGTAGTTTCGCTATCTCGGCACGAAGTAGATGAGACACTTCGTTTTTCACCGTAGTTTCGACACGCGCCGTATAACGGCGCGGGCGTCGAGCAAATTGTAGCGAATAGCCTCTCTTTATAGTGTTCAGCACCCATTCTGATACCCCGGGAAGCTTTGACCACGCATCTGCGTGAATAGCTAGGGGCAGAATGAAATCCGGGCTCTGGTCGCGGCAAAACGGCAGCTCGAGAGCCCGGGCATACTGGGAACACGACACCATGTTTACAGCGTTCGAGGCGGGGGGCGCGCTGATCACAGCGGGCGGCCTGACCGCGCTCAGCTTTTTTATGGCAGATTGTGCAGAAAAAGCGAGCGGGGGAGATCCCGTAGGAATCGGCGTGTCTGTGAGAAAATGTGGGCGCGGGGCTGCGGGCACATTTATTACACTGAAAACACTGTCGTTCATGGCCGACTGAATGTGTGTTGGTTTTGTTTTTACAGAAACCAAGGGACACGCAGCATGTAGTGTGAGCGGGCATGGTGACATGGGCGCGTTTACTACATTGTTTGCACAATCGACCGGAGTCGATTTTATATGTGCTAGCCCTGCACCGTGGCGGGCTGTGTCTGTGTGTGTGAATGGGCACTGGGTGGGCATTCTTACAACACTTATAACACCATCGGCCATGGCCGGAACACCAGAAAATGCACTCTTTATTGGATTTATCTGGGTAGCCGTAAAAACGGCTTTTGTGCGCAGGCAAACGGGCTGAGACACCGGCTGGCTCACTGCGAAATACACTGGGACAGTCGCGATGTTTGGAACTGACCGAGCGAGAAGTTTTGGTGGAAATCCGGCCGCAGCGGGATCTGAACACCGTCGCTTTCCTAGAATGGCTAGGAAGATTTTGAGGCCTCGGGCTTGATCTCAATCCTCGGCCGGGGCCCGCGCTGAGGGGGGCGGTGTCCAGCAGAGCGAGAGCGCGGTCTTTGGTCTCGGGCGTGGCGGCGCTGTGAAGCGGCGGCGGCAGGCGGTGCAGGCTGCGGCTGAGAACTGCGAGCAGACGGCTGTTTTGAGCGGCCTGCACCGGAGCTCGAGCGCTTCATAAGGAAGTGCTTCATGGCCTGCGAAGTCTTTTGCACCTCCATGAATCTGTCCGCGAAATCTTTGACGGCAGATCCGAAAAGGCCCGCTTGTGAAATGGGCGCGTCGAGGAACACAGAGCGCTCGGCTTCCGTCATCTCGGACAGCGTCAGCCATAAGTGTCTCTCAGCCACGGTGAGAGAGGCCATGTTTCGTCCTATGGCTTGTGCAGCGGCTTTAGTAGCGCGAAGAGCGAGGTCTGTAGCGCTTCTCAGGTCCGCCACGCAGATCGCTCCGGGTCCTTCCTCGTCCAATTTAAGGAGAAGGTCGGCTTGGTAGATCTGCAGGATAGCCATAGTGTGCAGCGCTGAAACTGCTTGCCCGGCGGCGGTGTAAGCGCGACCGTGCATGGTTGACGTCACTCGGCAGGCTTTAGAAGGTAGCGTCGTGTGAGCGCGCCGTCCAGCGGAGGGCGGGCAGAGATGAGACGCTACAGCTGGTTCCACAGGAGGAACAGAAAGGTATCCTCTGTCCTTCGCGCCATCCACTGAGGAGAAAGCAGCAGAGGCAGAGGTACGCAGCCTGGCGGAGAAGGGGGCGTTCCACGATTTAGTCACTTCCTCGTGAAGTTCCGGGAGGAAGGGCGCGGGCCGCGATTTCGTCGGAGCCTCGTCATTTCCGAGAAAGCGTCCGTCCATTCTGTTGCGCGGCGGCTGCGCGGGCGCCTCCCAATCGAGGCCGATGCTTTCCACGGCCTGAGAGAGCAGACGCATCAGCTCAGTCTCAATGCCGGCTCTCTTACCAGTGGTCTGGCGGGAAACGCTAGCGGAGGGGAGATCCACGGAGCTCGCCCAATCCTCACTATCGGATGCCAGAAGAGAACACGCCTCGGTGGGTTCGTCAAACTCGTGGATGGACGCGGCGGCAGGCGGCGGCCGTTGTCCGTCAGTGAGCGACTCGAGATGAGATGAGTGTGTGTTACAAGACTCGAGCGAAGCCGGCAAAGCTGGCGGGCGAACCGGCGAGCTTTGGCGGGCTGGAGAAAGCTCGGGAGCGCGCTGGGCGCGGCGCTTCTTGCGGCGCGGCACCACGGCGGGCTGCGGTGAAGGCTCGGAGAATGATGCCAGGCGAGTCCTCAGAGTCACCATGGGCAAAAGCTCGCAATGAGGGCATCCACCGTCAGCGAGCGCGAGAGCCGCGTGATCCTCACCCAGGCAGGAAACACCGATGACGTGCCGGTCTCCATCGCTGAGCGGGGCGCGGCACGAGCCACAGGAAGGCATCTTTAAAAAGACGCAGCTCTTTTTGTGAGAGAAGTGTGAGTCGCGTCAAGTAAGCGAGCAAACACTCTCAACAGAGTAAATACACACAGAGTATGAAAGGATATAGAACGCCGGAAAGCGCAGCAGGTACGGCAGTTGAAGGCGGCGAGGCCAGCGACTCCAGAGCTCGTCCCGCTGAAAGGCTTGCTTCGACGGCGCGGCTTCTCACTCCGGATCCAGCGATGCGTGTGCTTCGCTGAAGAGGTAAAAATCAGCTTGTATCAGCCTAACGAGCATATTTATAGGGTGAGACCACGCCCCTTCTGGCGGGACGTGACGATATGGGCGCGAGTCTCTCTCGATAGGCTGCTGCATTTGCTGCAGAGCAACCAATAGGCGCGCGAGCTGTTTCGCCTATGTCTGCTTGCTGCTGCAAAGCGTTTTACATTAATAAAAAATTAAGGATAATTTTTGGCTTCAATATCTCGCGGAAAAGAGTTTTTCCCCTAGCGTAAGCTATTACGCAGTACGAGAGATACTCTCGTAAGAGAACCGATTGTGCGTGTGGGTGGGGAGGAGCTGAAAAATGAGACATATTTTAAAATGTAATATAATCTAATTACAAGCATTTCATTTTTGTAATCTGATTATGTAATTCAGATTACATATACCTGTAATCAACACTACTCGGCACAGATTCCCAATAATTAAGTCTATGATTGAAATCTGAATTAATGGCAAATTTCACACAGAGGCATTTATTTAAATATATATTATTTTTAATATAGTCTATGCATTTGAATATAAATATAACTACTAGAAATTATCCAATTTCATTAAAAGGTCATTTTAAATTAATAGGTTATTTTTCAGTTTTATTTTTATATTTTAACTTTTTTCTAACTCTTGTAACACACACCATTACTAAATAGTCAAGTTCCATATTACACCATAATAACTTTGTTTACAAGATATATTTGCTTATTTACAGGGGTGTCTGTCAGCAATTTAAGTGACAACTTCCTGATTCTCCATGTCACATGTGATGATACAAAGCAAAAAGTAGGTGTAAAAGTAAAATCTTTGTGAGGGAGTAATTGCTTTGAATGGCTGTCATGCATGTGGTAAATTGAAACAAAAACAAACATTTTGTTTACATTATGTTAAATATTCTATTTTTAGGGGGACCTGGTCTTGCAGTGCAGCTATCTATTCGAGGCATTGACAAAAATCTGTGTAGTGGCAAAAAACCAAAGCCTTATCAAAGTTGTACAAGGAAGGTGAGATACTTTTACCTGAATTGCCTTTGGATAGGCCTACTCGGTCCTGCTCTCAGAGATAGATTGTTTGTTGTATTGGTAACACTTTACAATAAGGTTTTATTTGTTTTCATTAGTTAATGCATTAACTAACATGAACTAACTATGAGCAATACATTTGTTTTGTTACAGTATTTAATAATCTTTGTTAATGTTAGTTAAAAAAGAGAGCTGTTTGTTCATGTTAGTTCACAGTGCATTAACTCATGTCAACAATAACAACTTTTGATTTTAATAATGTATTAGTAAATGTTGAAATGACCATTAAAAAAGATGAAATGCTGTAGAAGTGCAGTTCATTATTAGTTCAAGTTAACTAATGAAACCTTATTGTAAAGTGTTAGCATTGTATTTAAATGCATGCATTATACATATACTGAATCATTGTCGTTTTGTAGTGTGAGGTTTGACATCCAGCCTGGCAAAGAGGGCTTTGTGGATTTTAAGAGCAGCAGTGAATGCATGGTCTACAGAGCCAAGAATGGACACTTGATGGTGGTGGGTCCACATAATGCAATGCATACAACATAATGAATACATTGGAAACATACAAAATATTAAAAATGTAATCTTTATATCTTTGTAATCAGTGATCATTATATACCACTATGTGTAATAGTATTAAAAATGATGTTGAAATTAGTTACATCTATTTATTTCATCATTTTGAAGGCATTACATTTTTCTTTTGCAGGAATCTGCACGGACAAAATCTCGGTGACACGTTTCACCTCTCAAAACTTCTCTTCAATGGCCCAAATTAATGCATCAGTCAAGTTTAAACACTACCATTTGCCCTAAAAGAACCTACACTTTAACAGTTTTCCTAATCAAACACACCTGATTCAACTCATCAGTTCATTAAACTCCAATACCTGAAATGAGTTTATCAGATAATGGAGAGGAAATGTGGACTAATGGGGCTACTCCAGGACCAGGGTTGGGCAACACTAAAATGTGAATTTATTTTTCAAGGGACAAATCATGAAATATCATTGTAATTTATTCACCAAATAAGAGGAAAAGGAAACAAGTCAGACTGGTGTAATAGGTCATTGGATTTTTATTTTTTATTTGTTTAATTGAATAATATCAGGTTACATTCTGTATTTTAGTTGTATACTTTACATTGTCTTTGTGTATTTATAAGACCATGTTTTGTTATAAACATCCAGCAGTTAATGAAAATTGCTACTTTTTTATCAAATTAATTGGGTTTGTCTTGGTTTTTGCTAATTGTGGATCTTTCGGGTGCACAGAATATAGAAAATTAGTTGCTTCAAAGCACAAACCTTTTTTCCTCAAATGATGTAAATGTGTTAATTTTGTTAAATCATAAAAGTTAACTGTTCAGTAAAAAAAAACAAATATGTGCATTAGTTACTCTGCCCAAGATTTTTTTTTTTTAAACTGTGTCAATTGTGTTTGTTTATTGTGTTCTTTATCCCATACTGCCAACTGCCAACTAGGGCATGCCATCTTCTGCTTTGCACTGACAAACATATAACAAATATCTAACAAAGAGATGAAACCAGCTTCATATGCCCAGAACACCAGAGCAAAACAATGCATGCATGTAGGCATACACAACGTTTGTATACATTCAAATATAATATCTGCATAGAGATCTGATAATCAATTCCACAATAACAAGCAGTTGTTGTCCTTATATAATACTTTATCTAGCCTAGTGCATTAAAATTTCTGTAGCAGTTGTGGTGTTAAAGTACAGAAAATATTAGCATTTGTATAACTTCATATAATCAAGATGTTCGACTCATTTTAATGATAATGTAGTGGGGTTTTTTAATAAAAATTGTGATGTTTGGTTTTTCTCCTGCAAATTTAGTTCAGCCATGTGTATTATGACTGCAGTGGTAATAAAGTGGTTATTAATTATTGAATTGTTGTACTTTGTGGACATTCAACATGAGACACTGATGTTTCCTATATAAGCATAAAAATAGAAAAAACTAATGTATGATGATTCATAAATCATATTGAGATTTTTTGAGTAGGTTTATATGAGATGACCTAATATGAAACTGTTTGTTGCCACCTCGTGGTGAATGAATGGATAATGTTCTGATAAAGGGACTTAGATATCGATGATGCCTCAAACTATTTAAAAAAGTTTGAACCTTTTGACAAACATCAGCCTCTGTCTATTGCTCAATATATTTTTCCAACTCTATTACGAGAAACGTGATAACCACCTAAAACTAATGCGTGCAAGTGGCGCCGTGAAGCACCTTTTTTCTGATATTTATGTTATTATCCCCTGGAACCATTTTCTTTTTTATTTAGTTTCTTTTTTCTTTTTTGTATTGTATGTATAATGTTTAATACTTGTATTTGTACAAAATGTATGTTACTTGAATAAATAAAAAAGTGGCGCCGTGGTGCTCATGACCCTATCGAAGTACTGATTGGCTGATTCCGTGTCAATCATTACCTCCCTCTATGACGTGGAGAGACTTCCTCTTCGCTTCTTCCATCGCATCGACTGTTGTTCTTAAAATGGCGCCGCTGGACCTGGATAAGTATGTTGAAATTGCGAGGCAGTGCAAATATCTTCCAGAGAACGACTTAAAGGTGACTATCATCTGTAATTTTTGCTTTTTCTAAGAATGTTAAACATATTAGTTCTAAGTATATTTATAAAGTCGTGTAGATCGTGGTAAAGGCCGGCAACATAGTGAGTCAGTGCAATGCAGTCGTTGCGAATTAATCTAACTTGATCAGTTGACGTTAGCCTGTGTTCCGGGATTTACTTTCTACATATTATCAGAAATAACAGGTTATGCGGCCCCCAAAAAAAAGCAGTTAGTCATTATAAAGTTGTGTAACTGATTATTTCTTGTGAACACCTAGGATGGCTAACTTATGTTGTTGCTATCAAGCGAACCAAATTGAAACGCCCATCTATCTCTTAGTTAATCTTATTTAATGATATTTGCGTCTTTATCAGCAGTTTTCATTCTTGCCTGAACCGTTCTCCACTCCCTTATCTTAAAATCGAGTTATTGTACGTACAATTAGGCTTCTGAATTAGTCCTTAATGCAGCAATGCGGTCCATAACAGTATCACCCAAGCCATTAATGTGCTATTTTGAAAAATGCGACCTGAAAAGGCTCAGTTTTGACTTCCTTATGAATGAACTTGACCTTGGATGCAGTTATTTGCTGGTTGTGCTATCATCATACGTGATGCCATCCTTTTTACAAGCTTGTTCAAACCTGCTTTCTTCTTTTGCTTTGACAGAGATTGTGTGACTATGTATGTGACCTGCTACTTGAAGAATCAAATGTACAGCCAGTATCCACTCCAGTCACTGTATGCGGGGACATTCATGGACAGGTGCGAGAAGGCCCTATTAATGCATCTATGTTGTTAGTTGCAGATCTTGTAATGATGACGGTCTTTTTTCTTTTTTTTTGTTGTTGCCATAACAACATGCTGCATATATACCAGAGGTGCTCAATCCTGTTCCTGGATATTACCTACCTACAGAGTTCACATCCAATCTTGATAAAACATACCTGTCTGTAATTATCAAGTAATCTTGATGATCTTCATTAGCTGCTTCAGTTGTGTTTGTTCAGGGTTGGAGCTGAATTTTGCAGGAAGGTAGATTTGTGGAAACAGGATTGGGCACCCCTGAACTAAACCTTTTCTTTGTCCCTAGTTTTATGACCTATGTGAACTCTTCAGAACTGGGGGCCAAGTACCAGACACAAACTACATTTTCATGGTATTGTATCTCTAAAGATGATGTGATGCATATTGTATTGCAGTTCATATTTGGTGACTCACTGGAAACTTTCCCCAAAGCATTTATTGAAGAGGTAACGGTATGTTCTCTTTCCTTTAGGGAGACTTTGTTGACCGAGGATATTACAGCTTAGAAACATTCACATATTTGCTAGCACTTAAAGCAAAGTGGCCTGACCGCATCACACTGTTGCGTGGCAATCACGAGAGCAGGCAGATCACACAAGTGTATGGCTTTTATGGTGAGACTACAGAAATCAAATGCATGCCTATCATGATGAACTTATTGTATTGAGATTTTGTTGTACATTCATTTTAGGGTTTCATTTCCTGTCTTTCTGTCTATAGATGAGTGCCAAACTAAATATGGAAATGCTAATGCCTGGCGATACTGCACTAAAGTTTTTGACATGCTGACTGTTGCTGCCGTAAGTGTTAAGATTTTACATATACAATTTCAGTCTTTGTTAAAGAGTTATAAGCCGTGAACCAAGCCAATCAGCTATGAGGCGTATCACAACACTACTATCTTTGAGTTGAAGCAAAAAAAAGTTTTTGAAAAAATCGGACAAAGACAACGGTACATAGAGAGATTGACGCAATTGCGTCATTCGCAGTGCTGCTTGGGAGTAGGTGGAGCTACAGAGCTATTTTGGTGTTGCTTTTTTCCTGACTCTGGTGTAATTATTTGTACAGCATTATGGGTAATGTAGTTTTTCACAAGGAATGCTGCTGTTAAACACAATTATTTTAAAAATAAGCTGAAATAATGTGGACTGACAGCAGAAGCAGAAGCAAATACCATGTATTAATAACCTCGTATCTCACAGTAGTTCTGTCTTTAAAGGTTTATAAGTTATTGTTCAAAATCACTATCCCTATGGAGAAACTGAATGGAGTTTTTACTTGAGGATCCCGGTTGTTGCACTCCATAGTCATTTAAAAATGTGTACGCTTTAAATAACCCTTAGCTTATTTTACGTACTTTTTTTTTTTTTTTTAAATAAGCATATTAAAAAAAACGAAAACGAAACCGTTACTCAAGACAATTTCTTTAAAATTACACCTTTCATTAATACAATCGACTACTTGCACTGAGCTTCGTGACACTTTTTTTTTTTTTTTTTAAATGGTACAACTCATTTATTTCCAGTCATGTATATTTTCAATGTGCTGTAGTCACCTAGTTGACTAAAGGCACCTGAAATGAGTTTCCGGCAAGATTAAAAAATCTGGACATTTTCAGAGACAGGAGAATAAATATTCTTATGATTACTGTGTAAATAATTTTCCAAACTCAACGGAACAGGAAGTTTTAATCCAACCCAGGCCCGATCTTAGAAAGCAGAGGCTGTTAAACATACGCGATTATTTCACTACATGGTGTCAGTGCTCGTCTAATGCTGGGGCCACACCACAAGATATTCGGGCCGATTTCTCCCCTTCCGACAATTCTAAATGAAGTCCCGATTATCTTGATGGTTCTACAGATTATTTTATCAGATTTTCCTGTGGTGTGAGGTGTGTTAAGACTAGTGACTGAACCTGCTCGGAAGAACGTGTCCTGTAAAACATACCACAATAGAGTTGAAAATTTCATAATTTCTTCCTGCCAATACAGTGTTTCCGCTACATTCATTCTGCCGTGGCGGGCCGCCACACCTAAAATCATCCCGCCACGGCTGCAGCTTCTCGGTCCGATATTGTATGTGTTATTGTTAAGCC
The DNA here is from genome assembly GCF_029890125.1 of Rhinichthys klamathensis goyatoka. Classification (NCBI taxonomy): domain Eukaryota; kingdom Metazoa; phylum Chordata; class Actinopteri; order Cypriniformes; family Leuciscidae; genus Rhinichthys; species Rhinichthys klamathensis. The sequence goes on from NW_026606781.1 coordinate 655,867, forward strand.
CCACTAAAGGCATACAAAACATTGTAAAGCACCATAAAGTTTTCACACTATATTCCAAGACTTCTGAAGTCATTCAATAGCATAATGTGAGGTAAAAATGTATTTTTAAGTCGTTAAGTTAAAGTTAATGGAAACTCATCTCTCCTCAGTCATTCTACATTCAGCATTCAAACAGCACGTCACGTTCGGTTACGACAGTAACACGACGACACTCTCTTCTAGATCAATGTTCCCATTATTATACTTTATTTGTAGATAAAGGTCTATAGTTTGCATAAAATTACTTTATCTTGCTGGAGTTTATAGCGCTTTCTAAATCATATTCCTTTCTCCCGGGTGTCTGTTACTACAGCACTAGAGTAGAGAGCACTATGAATTGTTCTTCATGCGCACTGTAAGTTAACTGAAATTTAAAACTGTTAAAAGAAAAGGCTCAATAAACTGTTGCATAGATATAATACATTAAGCATAGATAGATATAATCTCTTCGCTTTGAACTTTTCAATGTGAAGCGCTGCGCGCTGTGCTTCAAGTGCATCATTCCGCACGGGATGCGCATAATCGCTTTGCCGCTCTTATTGGCGCCTTTCATGTTATAATGCTTAGGGGAGGTTTAAACACCTGGGATAAGGGGGCGTGGCCAATGGGAATATCACTCATGGGCCACGCCCCCTCCCCCTGGCGAAATGGGCCTGCCACCACGGCTGAAAAAAATCCTAGAGGAAACACTGCAATAGTCTGCCATGTTTATTCTGAAGTCTCGAGAGATTTTGCGAGATTTGACGTGTTCACAGTTGGGACTCTGGTTGAAGATCTGTTTGTGTGTGGTGGTGTCTTCACATCATGGCAAACCACACACTATAGGAGCAAAACTGTTAAATCTAGGATTTTTTTGTCCTCATGTTTGTGGTCTCACATTTTGAAAATCTTATAAGATTTTAAATATCATTTGGTGTGGCCCCAGCATAAACTATTGACCGTGATGCTGAAGTGTGTGCAGGGTCCAAAATTAACTTTTTGGCTCACCTGCCATGGGGACTGGTAGATGAAAAAATCCACCAGCCAAGCATATTTTTTACCGGCCAAAATAATAAACAGCCTTTTTGTGTCAAGTCATCTTCATTTATATAGCGCTTTTAACAATGGAGATTGTTTCAAAGCAGCTTTACAGAGATAAACATACAATTTACGGTAACAGAGATTGTTTTGGCTTTATAGCGATTTTCGAGTAATGTTATTTCCAGCTAAAGTTAGTTGTGATTGATTCACTTCCAGCAAAATTATCATTTGTTATTACATTAGGGGCCACTAAGACGACGGCGTTATCTCTAAACAGACTTTAAACGCGAACCTGTGACCGGATGGCGTTCACATGCGCATTAAAAATTGATTCTGTAGTTATATTCGTTTGAATATTTGTGCGCAGGTTAGTAATTTCCCTACAAACCATGCCTAAACAAACTACTTGTCTTGCCTATACATTTGATTGTCACATGTACATTAATTTATACATAGGCTATATTTAAACATTTTTGTCATATTTCTGGTCTATTATTTTCCATTTTTACTTTTATTTACACCCATTACACAATTTACACATTAAAATAATATTTTTGTGGTGGTGCATATGAAAATAGTTCTGTACAAATGAAATGTATTAATTGTATATTTAATAAAATATATGCAATAATAATATATTATTTAAAAAAAATATTTAGTTTTACTCTGCCTATTTTTTTACTCCATTTACTCTGACTGATCCGATCAGTAACTGAAGGACTGGAAATAAGGACTGTTTTCAATTCCCATCCCGCAAACACAACAACTTCGTCATGTCCGTCGCCATCATACCAGATATTTTATAACATTACAAAATGCAATTATAATAAACATTTTATTACATTACTATTTTGGTATGAACATTCACCCGCCAGTGGGGCGGATAGCCTTTTGAGATGTATTCGCCAAACGGAAAATCTACCCGCATTTGGCGCTTGGCGGGTGTTAATTTCGGACCCTGAGTGTGTGTGAGACCTGATGAATACAAATATTTTAATAACTATTTTGTCATTTCTCATCGGCAATCATTTTAATATAAGAATTTTCGGCATAAACGTAAATAACATAATCAAAGTAGTTCACTGTCATTCTCCTCTATGGGTGTGTGTTACTGATTAATATTAATTAAATATTTAACATTGTTAAATTTATTTACGGCACGTACCGCTCATTCATTCAAATATTTTTAAAGGCTGAAATAAGAGCTCCAGCACACACTAGCAATCCTATTTATCAGTCAAATTCATTTAAAGCTGTAAACTCAACAGGTATGAAATATGATCAGTAAGAGAAAACACTGTTAATGAGAAGATAAGCACTGGATTGCACCATGTTAGTGGGGGAATTTCTTTTATTAATTATTCAGAATACACAGTTGGAAAGAAAATATATTTATAGGAACATTTCAGCAGGTTCACGATAATTCATATTAACACAGAGAACATGATTAATTGTTTTTAAATCAATTGACAGCCATAAAACGTCGTAATAATAATGTATGTAGGCCTAGGTGCGCTGAACTCTTTTACGGGAAACCAGAGTTGTAATAAGTAAAACATGGAAGTAGTTGTGCAAGTAGTCCATTTTGTTTTAAAAATATTTCATATACATTTTTTGTTATACATTTTTTCAATTTGTTTTAAACATTATTTAAATTGCAAAGGGAACTACACATTCTTAATTCCTTGTCACACTTATTTTACATGTATATTTGTCTGTGTTTTTATAAATGTGTTTCCCTAAGTTTATACTGACAATTTTGAAATAAACCAGATCACCATATATATATATATATATATATATATATAATTTTTGATCTTTTGTTGGTTGGTTGGTAATAGTAGAGTCAATTTACAAATATAGATCACGTGTAGCATATTAATTTATGTGTCCCCATACTTCAACACAGTAATGTATGGTACTACAAGTTCAGTATTTTTAGTTTGATATAATATTGCTATTGTTTTAGACAATTTTACCCATTATGTCTATAATGTATAATTGTGTATCTGGTACTCAATCAACATAAAATGTTTACTTGAGATATGTTTACTATATATTTAATGCTTCAAAAAACCTCTTGGATTGAAAATGCTATTTTGCACTTTATAACTGTCTAAGACTGTTTAACATGTATTTTCCTTCTGCTGTACTTATTGTGATGTTTTGATTTCTCTCACAGTTGATAGATGAGCAAATCCTTTGTGTACATGGTGGCCTTTCACCTGACATCAAAACGTTGGACCAGATACGCACCATTGAACGCAATCAGGAAATCCCTCACAAGGGAGCATTTTGTGATCTTGTCTGGTCCGATCCAGAGGACGTAGACACCTGGGCTATCAGCCCAAGGGGTGCTGGCTGGCTGTTTGGTGCTAAGGTTACCAATGAGGTAAGGGCATTCTCTAAATACACTGTCTGTTTTTAGTTCTTTTAACACTTAATGTGTATACAAAACACTAGCCTGAGACATTTTTCTGCAATTACAGGTTGAAATATGCAAATTAGTCTTTTAAGAAATTGCTCTTTTGCGTGGCTGTCACTCACTGTCTTGAGTTATGAAATGATGTAGTTGTTGGCATTTCCATATACTTTACTAGTGCAGTGAAGTTTCACAAAAATATCTAATAGTAAAGCAAAAACTAGTAACTGTTCCAATTTTCTTAGATCTGAATTTTGATGAAATGTGCTGTGAGCTAAATATTAATTTGACCGTTAAATTAGCAGTTAACTAAATATCATTTATTTACATTTATTGGCTGTTTCATAAATGTCTGACATGCTAGTAAAAGAAGAAAAAAATGTTTAGTAAATTTACCTGTTTGTGCAGAACCTGAATTGTTTTTCTTTCCGTTCAAGTTTGTTCACATCAACAACTTGAAGCTGATTTGCCGTGCTCATCAGTTGGTTCATGAGGGCTACAAATTCATGTTTGACGAGAAGCTGGTAACCGTCTGGTCGGCCCCAAACTACTGCTACCGCTGTGGTAACATAGCCTCCATCATGGTCTTCAAAGACGTGAACACACGGGAGCCCAAGTTGTTCCGGGCCGTTCCTGACTCGGAAAGGGTCATACCACCGCGAACGACAACACCCTACTTCCTCTGAGGTTTTCATTGTTGCCTGGGTCCAGACCTCTCCTTTTCATTGCTCTGTCAAGCACTCTTTTATTGTCTTTAATTTCTGTTGCATTTTTTTTAAAACAAATATTTTTGTAAAGATTAAAGTGCTCTCCAAAATAACAACAGTAAACTATGGTCAGGATTGTGAACCCTGTTGACTGTTGAAGTTGGTCATTATTTGGTCAGTATATTCTTCTTAATGTGATCGTAATTAAGTGGACATCCTCATTCTATTCTCAAAGCCACTCTTCTTACAGGGCTTTAAATATAGACCTAACAGCCATTGACCATTTAATGACAAAAGTTTATGGTGTAACAACTCGCCTGGTCAGAACAAAATGTTTTGTTTTTTAAGCGGACAGATTGGAAAGTCACTGAAACAACTGTACTGAACAAGTCTGCTCCTAATTTCTGCAAGACAAAGACACTGTTCTTTTTCGTAGCTTTCAAGTGTAGAAAAAGGTTGAGGCGATGATCAGACAACAGGATAAAGGAGGTTGTGATTATTTTGTACATTAATATAATTGTTTTGATTTAATCATCTTTTTCTCAGATTTGTTGTATTTTATTATTGTAGAAAACAGCAGCCCATTTACCAATTAAATTTTGAAAATAAACCCCTTTATTGTTAAGTTACATTTCTGGTGTGGTCTACTAATCAATGGAAGCATGAAAATGTCTTGCATACAAGACAAATTGAAAAGCACTTCTGTATGACACCGTTGGGCGGCACACGTCCCTTTTAAATCCAACGGGCAATACCATAGAGTGCAGTACCACGTTAGCTCCGCCTCTATGTGTAAGTTGTAGCCTGATTGACAACACAGCCAACCAATGGAATGTATTGAACGTCACTAACAGACCGGTGGGGAACTGACAAGCATGTTACTTTGAGCGGGTTGCCACAACATAGTCAATGAAGATACAACTGGCCAGACTGAACTGTCGACTGCAGTAGATGCCGAATGGCAGATACTCCCTGCTCTTCCCTGGGAGGGTGATTTGAATGAGCTGGATGTAAACGACGGTGCGGCACCGCACTGGATGTCTAGATTTGTGTCGGGGAGAGATTCACAGGCGCGCGCTACCTGGAGACGCCGTTCTTGAGGAGCCGAAACGGAAGATCAGTGCTCAGGTTGGCTCTCAAATCAATGACTTTTTGACAGATATTGCTCGGCGGTTTATGCGTTAGGTAAAAGACAAACACAGCTTAAGTTAAAACGTCTTGGAGGACTACGATAGTCAAGCGCCAGTCACTTAGACACAATCACTAAAATATGAATTTTATGCCGTACCTTTCCGTCAAAGTCCAGTATATTTAGAGAAAAGCTATAGCCTACGTATATCATCCCCATACATGTGTGTATATGTATATATTAAAAACCATCAATAACAGCACGTCAGCTCCATTCAGTCATCAGCTCAACATAATTTAGGTTGCCAGGAAACCGCAGTCACAGCATCTGCTAAAGCCACAGTTTTGTCAACTCTGATGGTCATTTTGAGGACAAAAACGTCGCTGCTCCACGAGCGTTCACAAATCATGTTAACACAGCTCTGCCATTACACGATCCAACATACAGTTTCGTCTTTGACAGAGTCACACAGAGTTGTCGTGTATTACCGCATTCTGATCTAAGAGAGAGAGCCGTCGCGCGAGAGGTAAGTCATTATAGATGAGATGAGACAGGCTTTGTCCTCTTGAGTAAATGCATTTAGATAATATGCTTGATGGTGTGAATTGTCACAGAAATTACCGTTGTTGTTCTTCACACTGGTAATTGATGTAAAACAGCAGTGATCAGTCAGTCAGTGCGCGTTCCTAGTCAATGAACCGTTACGCAGAGATGCACGCTGCCAAACGCTTCACGTTTAGTTACGATTCTCACCCTTTGTCTATTGTTCCGTTTAGACCACCCATATATTCAAGTTGGGAGTGATATTGTGAATGGAACACGAGCCAATAAGCATCTCTGTATTATTATTGAATGAACATGGTTGAAAAATCATTGGCTGTCGCAAGAATTACAGTTTGTGCAGCCCGGGTTCATTCTGTCCTGCAACAGCACGGGTTTGATTTTTGCAGAGCGCTCGCTGTCTGCTCAATTTATTGTTCACGTTCAGGCTGCATCGGCCGTGCGTGCATAATTTGACTGTACGAGCAAGCGCGAATTGTGTATTATTGTATCGAGCTTATTAGGGCTGTGTCATAAATATGCATTGAACTTTAAATGAGGTCCTATGATAATTTTGCGAGAATAAGTAACCATTTGACTGGAACCGAGATATATATATATATATATATGTAGGCTATAAAAAGTCAGATTTGTTGCAGACAAGCATGTTTTCTTAGCATCAGCTCTATCACACATCATCTGTGAAAGAGCCGCCAGGTTGCTTAGCTGAAATGACGTCATATAGACTGGCTTGTTATGGAAGAATGAGCTCGTGGACGAGAATTCTTCTTCTGTTACTATAGGTAGCCTACTAGTATGCGAGTATTTTACTATTTAGTTATGGACAATTATGGGTGTTGTTTATCTTAAAAGGATCTTTCATTTCAAATCCATTGCAAACCCTATTTAGTTTTTTTTTGGTCCGCCTTTAGTCACCATGGAATCAATGGGCAATTCTTATTTTTAATGGAATTTTGCAGTATTTATTATTCATCTCTGCACACAATTACTATTATTATTTTTAAATTCATGTACACTCACAATCTTGAATCAAAATAACTTCCCCTCCTTGTAGTGACATCTCTTCTTTCCTCTCATGATGTGTTAAGGGGTGAGAGGGCAGGACAACCTGTCAATCACATGAGATCACAACAATAGCAAACTACAACCATCCAATGATCCAATCAATTCCCTATGGGGTATGGACTAATCCCACCCCTTTCTTTTTTGTCCTTGAAGCCGTTTTACTCGGATATACATCACAATAGGGAAGAAAAGACAATTGAAACTTACGTTTCATGTCGACTTCAACAGTTAATATCAACACGGCTGTGTCACTTTCAAGTACCACAGGTCATGCTGATATTCAGTACACGTTACAACAGCAGAATTGTGAGCGTGATATTTCTTAAAGTCTGTGTGGAATCAAAATGGACCCATTTACTTTGTTAGTGCACATTACTAGCCTTGTGGTGAACCACATGTCTACCAACCACCAGTCTGCTGCCCAATTTGTGTATTTTTTCTTCTTAGTGAAGATAGATGCAAAACATTAAGCTTTCTGTGTCACAAAACAATGGACATGATAAAAGCTGATCTGGAACAGCATGTGAGTGGAAAGGAGTGGAATGATTTTCCCTCCCATGCTCAAATGTTCTGTGGCTTTCCATTTCCCGCTCTCCTCACACAAGTAGTGAGAGAAACCCGGCTCTGAGTGATCATGGCGTTCGAGAGGAAACACCAATTTGGTCAGCAAATCAAATGTGTGTACTGGATATTACTGTTGCATAGCTTAGAAATAACTTGCACGATTGCAAGCTAGTTCATAATTATAGCTCCCTGTTTGTGAGTTATATAGGCGGCGCCTGTCCTATTTTCCTCTGGATACTTCTTACCTGCATTCCTTTGTGGATCTGAATAACATTAGAGAGCCTTGGGCTCTTTAGCCACCATGTCCACCATGCATTCATCACTCACTTTCACTCCTGACGTTTCACAGTGACGGTATCCCATTAACATGAGCAGTCATGTAGGCTTTAGCGCAGAGGGTAGATGCATTAGTCAGCATATGTGTTTGCGTGACCTCTTTAACTTAGTAAGTGATTGCAGTTTTAATTTCATGTAGCCTAATGACCGATCTTTATTGTTTGTTTTTAATCGGACTTTGTCTATAAAAGTAGGCTGGTCTTTTAATAGTTGATAAATCATGTAGAAAGTAGACCTACTATAACATGATAAAAGTCATTTTCAGTACTTCTTATCAAATGTATTCAGTGATGCAGTGACTGCAAAAAGTGATAATATGATATTGATTTAGCATTGATTTTTAGTTGCACGTGTTGGCTTCATACAGGTCATACATACACACACTGCCTCATCCTGCAGTTCTTTTGCTGCAGATGCATAGCTCATGCATTTTTATAGAAGGAGAGGATATGTGGGTCAAGCTCACATCTCTGTGCAGAAGCCTTTTACCACTTCTGACTTTAGAGAAAGAGCATGCATGCGTTTTCTGCATGAGACGAGGAGATCTCTCTTATTCATGCCTCCTTTCAACATGCTCTTATCAGCCGTTCTCTAAAGCCCATCTTCCATTCATTCCTAGATTACATCCATAGGGTCTTGGTGGACAAGTTGTTTGTTTCAGCATTAGATCACTTATCTTCTGGTCTAAGACTAATGGCTGATTCCACCCTGTAGCTCTGTGTCTATATATGTAGCCTACATCCTGGTCATTTCAATTAGCCTACCACTTGTTACGACCAGAAAATAGAAATCTTTCAAGCTGTGTGTCAATATTGATCTGCGTATTGATCATTTATTTTAATATACTTGGTTATTCTCAGTAGGGGCCAGTTGCTGTTTGCGTGTGGAGGATGAGCTACCAAATTCATTTTATATTAAGGAGATTGAAGAAAATAGAATAACTGAAATTGTAAAGCTTCTACCGAATTCAACAGCAAAAGATGTTTACAATTTAGATATTAATTTGATAAAAAAAATATAGCTCCGTGATGATAGTTCTCATTTGACAAATGTATCAATTAGAGACTGTGTTTTCCCCAAATACATGGAAAAAGGCTGTAGTTACACCGCTCTTTAAATCAGGGGATCCAAGCCTGATTTCAAATTATATCGACCAATATCAATCTTGCCGGTTATGTCAAAGGTTTTGGAGAAGGTTGTAGCTGAACAATTAATAAACTATCTAGAGAGTAATAACCTCCTACATATACATCAATTTGGTTTTAGAGCCCAGCATTGCACCGAAATAGCTATATGCTGTTTCTTGGAAAAAGCTACACATTCTCTGGATCAGGGACATGGGATGGGAGCAGTATTCATTGACCTAAAAAAGGCATTTGACACAGTTAACCACACTATTCTTTTATCTAAATTAAGTGCATTTCATTTTAGTAAACGTTCAATTGAGTGGTTTACCTCTTATTTAAATCTAAGAGATCAGTGTGTTAAATTGGGGATACAAAATCATTGTTTATGAGAAACAAAATGGGCTTACCACAAGGCTCAATTTTAGGCCCCTTGCTTTTTAGTTTGTTTATAAATGACCTACCATGTTGTTGTCCAGATGTTGAATGTCAGCTTTATGCTGATGACACTGTTATTTATACATCGGCTAAGTCATCTGCCAAGGTTGCTGCAGTTTTAAATGAACAAATGAAAAGGATATCTATATGGCTCCAGGAAAATCATCTTACTCTGAATGTTAAGAAAACAGTCTTTATGTGCTTTTCAAATCGAAAGAAAAAAGAAAAAGTAATAATTCGAGTAAATAATAAAGAAATAGAGGAGGTAGATGAGTTTAATTTTTTAGGTATTGTTTTAGACTCATGACTTAAATTTGATAAACATAAAAAAGCTCTCAAAAATGGTAAGGTTTAATCTAAACTGTTTCAGACTTATTAGAAAATATATCTCAATTGAGGCAGTACATCTGTTTGTGCATGCAATGATCTTGTCCCGCATTTCATACTGTATTACAGTTTGGACTCAAACAAGTGATACCTTAATTAGAAAAATTGAAATGTATAATCGAGCCTTAAAAATAATGGATAAAAAGCCAAATCGATGGCATCACTGCAATGTTTTAAAAAAAAGTAATATGCTAAGTTTTGCAAATTTTAAGAATCTGTCATATATAAAATAGATTTTTAAATGTTTACACAATACAGCACCATCTGTTTTATGTAAATTGATAAAGAGACAGGATTATACAAATAGAATTACTAGGAGTTCGGCAGGTGGGAATTGTAGGATTCATTTTGGTAAGACTACACAAGGGCAAAGAGCCTTTTCTGTTGAGGGCTCCAAACTCTGGAACCTGCTGCCAAATGAGTATAAGGCAATACTTGAAATAAAGTCCTTTACATTGAAGGTAAAGCGGTGGTTTAAAATAAACCAGAACTGCACGCATATTTAAATGTAATAATTTTAGTATGTAAAATTGTAATGTTATGTAAAAGACAAGTACAAGTTTTTATTTTATTTTATTAAAGTGTAATGTAAGAGTGTAACTTAAAAGTGTAATGTGATGTAAAAGTTGAAAGCTCCATTCTAATATGTATAATTTAGGTAGGTATTTGATTGTCTATAAGTGACACATTGTGGTAGTTTTATTCTATGAGTAGTAGTTTTTTTTTTTTTTTTTTTAGAAAGGCTTTCTAGGGACCTGAGATGCAAATAAGCTTTGGCTATACTCTCTATGTGCAATACATATTTTCCAGTTTTGACTGGGATCATGTTTTTTTGTACTGTCCCTATACAAATAAACTTATAAATAAAAAAATAACATTTGAATGACCAAGATGAAGGTATACAAACCCAATTTAGCTTTTAAAATACCTTTGTTAAATGTATATTTGGATTTGTGGGTCAATATTGTCATAATGAACCCCAGAGAGATCCATTGATAATACTACTTGTAATTAATCAATATAATGCTTTATTTAGACTGGACAAAATGGTATCTGATTGTTAGATTGTTTTTTTTAATACTGACGTGAACATTCAAGTATCTCCTCCTAATGTTACTTTACACCATTCTAAAATTCAAACCAAAATTCTAAATCTTTTAATATGCTCACCAAGGCTGCATTTATTTGGTCAGATACACAGTAAATCAGTAATACTGTGAAATATTAGTACAATTTAATAACTGTCTTCTATTTTAATATTTATTTGAAATGTAATTTATTCTTTTGATGGCAAACTTGAATTTTCAGCAGCCATTACTTACTCCAGTCTTCAGTGATTCTTTAGAAATCATTCTAATATGCTGATTTGCTTCTCAAGAAACATTTATTATTATCAATTAGGGCTGTACGATGTGTCGTATTAGCATTGATATCACGATGTGTGCATCCGCAACAATAGTCACATCGCAGGATGTGCAATGTCAAGTATAGGGATCGTAGTTGATCGCTTCCGGTTTGTAACGCATGACGTGATTTGTGGATTAATTGCAAAGTTTAACCATCATAGAGTGAAAGTTTATCATTCGCATGTTTTAAGTCCTGTCAGTTTAAACCATAGACTGTAAAAAAAAGATGGACGTATATATGAAGACTTCAGATGCAAAAGCCTATAAGTGCCAATTTTCTTCTAGAATGATCATTTTTATCAAGCTTGTATGTTTATGTTCAGTTATTTCACTTTAATGGCAATGACAATTACCTATTAATTGTCACAAGCCACAGTGCTTTTTAGAGCCAGATGGTGTAGCAGGAGCGAACAGAGTAACCTTTGGTAACCAGCTAAACCTTGACTTCTTGGGTAGAGTCAGCCCCATTTGTACACTAAACTAAATTTGTACCCCATTTGTACACTAAACTAAATTCAGCATCTTAACATGAATGCCTTACAAATTTTAACTACCTTTTTTATTGCAGTGTTATTCTTTAATTTTTTTAATCGCGTATGCACAACCTTATATAAATGAGGTGTTGCTGCTGTGATAATATTTAAATCACCAATTGGTTTAATCGTGCCAAATTCTTCTTTTGGGGAAATATCCCCAAAATATTCTCTGAATTTGTTGACAGCACTTGAAAGGTGGGCAGAAACAGTCCATAAGTGGACCATGGTGAGCCATCTGGAGGCTGAGCAGGGGTGATGGACATGCCCAGGTCTTTTCCATTCAGGCCACCATAGACTGACAGCTGAATGTTTCCCTGACCACATGCACACATGCAGACACACAAGCTGACATTGTACACAGTTTCAGGCAATAAATTATGTTTTTCCCTGCAGTGGCTTCCAATGTCAGCATAATACATCATACATTAGTTGCTCTTATTGGTAAGAACAGGCCTTCAACATACCAATTTTCCATTTATTCTCACAGATGTGATGGAGTTAGAGCTTTCCATGCATATAGACATGCTTTATTCAAAAACATTGTTGAATTTGAATCTTACCAGTTATAAATGGACCTCATCTGAGCTTCTAGTCATTTCACAAAGCTCACTTAAAATTCATGCTTTACATGTGTATTATGGATTTTTATTAACGTTCATTCTCTTGTGTGGACCTCTCCCCCACTCTGGTCCGATTTAACATCTGATCCGAGCAGTAAGCACTGCACATTCAGCCTTTGGCGTGTATTTGTCACACTCCCTCTTTCATACTTTCCTCGTCCCTTGCTCTCTTTTCCCCCCAATCCACCCCTCAGACACACATACACACACAACGCCTGATTCCTCCCAGTGTAGCCGAAAAAGCTGCACATGTCCTCCCTATGACACATCTATGCCACACGATTTTATCTCTTGTCACCACAGAGGTGAAATGTGCGGTGTTGTTTGTTTAACACCATCTAGTCTCACACAAACACACAAGCTAAGCCATTTTCACAAAAATATTTAGTGTTAGTTCACCCAAAAATGAAAATTCTGTCATCATTTACCCATCCTCAAGTTGTTATAAACCTGTATGGCTTGTAGATATTTTGAGGAATGTCGGTAGCCAAACAGTTGATGGGCCCCATTGATTCCATGGTATTTTTTCCATACTATGGAAGACTATGGGGCCCATCAACTGTTTGGTTACCCATATTATTCAAAATGTCTTATTGTGTTCGGCAGAAGAAAGAAATTCATACAGGTTTGGAACAACTTGAGGGTGGGTAAATGATGACAGAATTTTTATTTTTGGGTGAACTATCCCTTAATAAATATGGAAATTGAACTATGCTTTTTAGCATTTATTTAGCATAGGGAATTATTATGTTTCTCACTGTTTTATGTGAAAACATGCAGATTAATTGGCCCTTGGTTAAGAGCCGACCTTTTTCCAATTGCACAGAGTGGACTATGTGCTGTCTTTATAGGCCATTGAAGCTTTGAGCTTGTTTCTGAACAGGAAAGGCCATTGAGATATCCCTTTATTCAGCCATAAAAGATCAGTGGGTGATGGCATATGTAGCAGGCATTTGGCATGACCTAAACCTCCGCTGTCCTTTAGTGGTTTATTTATTTATCGTGGTAAGTAAAATAAAATGAATGATTAAAAGTAGCATGAAATAAAAAAAATGACCTTACTTCCTATACGTTCCTGGTCTTCAAATCATTTTAAATGCTACAAGTGAATTTAGGCATCACACCGCTATAATGTACAGTATGAAAAATGGATATACTGTCATTATAATACATTTAACAGTGTTATTAAATTAGTAATATGGGCTCTTCCTGCAAATACAATCATGAAGTGCCCATATTATGCTTATTTGCGAGTACATAATTTTGTTTTTGAGGTCTGCTAAAATACATTTACATGATATTGGCCTAGTTTCACAGACAGATATTAGATTAAGCCAGAATAAGGCCTTAGTTAGAGTAGGACATTTTAAGTATTTTAAAAAAAAACGGGCCTTAGAAAAAAAACCTTTACCTGTGTGCATCTTGAAACAAACAATGGCGCTGCTGACATGTTTTTTTTTTAAATATGTCAGTGCAAGTTACTTTGAGTTAAGACAGTTCTAAACATTAATTTTAGTCTGGGACTAAAGACTTAAGCCCTGTCTTGTGAAACCAGACATTAAAGTTCAAAAGCAATATTTTCTCATAATTTGAATTGCTGCAGCACGTCTTTTCACCCTCTGCCCGAAACACACTGTTTTAGTTCCTGTCTCTTTAAAGCCCGCCTTTCTGAAAATTCCTGTATACTCTCATGATTGGTCAACAAGTCCAGTCAATTGGTCAATCGCTTAAAGCGTGTCAAAACTTTAATGTTCCTCCCCATAATTGGGTTTCAGCTCCTGAGGCTTTATGAACAGCTGTAAACAGTAACTATGGCGACAGTATTTGTCTCCATAGAGTCCATACAATTTCTTTGCCCCCACAGCGAAAAAATACAGCATCTCCACGACTAGGAATGCTCATAATTAACTGGTTAACCGTTAACCGACGGTAAGAATTTTTACCGATTTAATTACATTTTCGAAATATTTTCGAATGTTTGTTGCTGGGTTAAATATGCTACACAAATAAAATTTAGCATTTTTGAGAAAATCCTCCCCCCAGATAAGTCACGTATAAAGGCCCGTTCACGATATCGTTCTGTTTATTCTAAGCGCATTCTTGTCTGACGCTTTAAACGCTCAAGCTTGTTACAGCAGTATGGATTCTGATTGGCTGTCAATGTTCTTATCGTTCATCAGCTGGATAAAATCATTCTGAAAGTGATTCCAACGATATCGTTTCTCTGTGCCGTTATCATTATAGCTGTGGTGTGAACGATTTTTAGAACTATATTTATCATTATCTTTATAGTTATCGTCCTTGGTATAAACAGGCCTTTAGTCACATTTTATTATTACATTTAGTAATAACGGTAAATAAAGCTAAATGTTTTACAAACATAAACTTTTATAAAAATAGGCTATAGGCCTAAAATAGACTATTTTAATTCACTCACTCAACAAATTTAACGGTATTCAGCACAGAACAAGAATTAAAAATATAAGTAGCTATATAAACGTCAAGCCAAAACAAATTCAAAACCATTATCTATTATGTAAACTAGGATTTGTACTTCACCCGTGTTCCAATATCCACACAAAACATCATCCTTTTCACATGCACAAAAATGTGCTATAACACCTCATTGGGTTGGTGGTCACGCTGAAAGGCACAGATTGTACTTGAATCTGATTGGTTGACAAACGTTCTAAGGTGTGGAATTATTTTCAGGTAAACGCACAGCTAAAGTAGTTCCAGGCAGGTCTTGACCGCATTACAGTTCCATATCACTTCGCCAAATGATTTCAGTTATTTCAAAGGTCTTTACAGATTACAACAGCAGAAGAACCAAACCCTCAATGACACTGACCAAGCAAATAGATATAGTAAACAACAGGGTAAAAACGCCAAATTATTTCCATATTTTTTGCCACAATATTACGTTTTATTATATGGAAAGCAAAGCACATACTCTCTTTCTTACGCTCAAACGCACACAAATACAGTACGGACACAATCGCACAGAAACGTGTTGTCAGCGCAGCTCTTATGATTTTATTAGTAAAATAGTTTAACAACTTAAAAGCTACATAACATTTCTCACTAGCAATGTAATAATGACTCTGTTCTTGGAACAGATAAACTTACAGTTTCACTATACATTTAAAAAATAAAAAATTACTTCTAGCTGAATGTATCCTGTTTTATTCATCTCCATGAAGTTCATAGATATATAAATGGATTATTTAAATTTCCTCTGTGAAACTTTTGTTCCAACTAAAATGCAAATTCGTCAGAGCGTATCAGTTGGTTTGGAGGTGGAATTAGTCAGTTTTCGTCAAAGCTGATTCAACATCTGCCCACGTCACAGATGCAGATTCTTATACCCACAGTATGTCAGTTCAGAGTTCTGTGGTGCTCGTTTAACTGTGAATCATAAAACTTCCCTCACCACTGATGGCTGCTTGAATGACGTGCTTGCACTAACGACTCGATTTTGCATAACTCTGCCGACAGTCTGTTTTGAATTCACTATTTTGGTTTGTTTGTTTTGTTTACAGCAGCTGCCATGACAGGGGTGGGGGCAGAGGATGACATCCCTCTCTGTGAGAGGAAAACTGTCACTGACTTCTGCTATCTCCTGGACAAGTCCAAACAGCTTTTCAATGGCTTAAGGTCAGTCTCTTCTCTGTGTCTGAGCATTTTGCTGTTTATTTGTGGTTTTGTTTGCCTTCCAGATTGCTGTCTGGGTCAAATCATGCAGTGACCTTATGTAAACTTACTTTCAGCGCAATCTTTCTTTCTTTCTTTCTTTCTTTCTTTCTTTCTTTCTTTCTTTCTTTCTTTCTTTCTTTCTTTCTTTCTTTCTTTCTTTCTTTCTTTCTTTCTTTCTTTCTTTCTTTCTTTCGCTTGCTTTTATTTCTATCTTTTGATTTAATTTTTGTTTGTTTGTCTTGTTTTTGTTAATTTTTTCCTTTTCATTTGTTCGCTTTTTTGTATCTGTTTTTATTCCTTTCATTTGTTTGTGTTCTTCCTTTTGTTTATTCTTTTGCTCATGCATTGTTAATTTCTTTTTTTCTGTTGTTTTCATCCTTCCGTTCAATTAATTTAGCTTAATTTCTTTTTCTTGTTCTTTTTTTATTTGTTCTTTCTTTTGTTTGTCCGTTTGTTCATTTATTCACCAGTTTTTGAGTATGACCTATTATTGCTCTGTTAATCTGTTTGTACTACAGTTTAGGAGTGAATGGAATACTTAAGTAAAGCTCATTTTCTATTCTCGCAATAGCCATGAATCACGCCTTTAACCATATGGTGACACTGACTAATGTAAGTATCAAATATAGTGACTTACATAACACTGGAATGTCTTATCACAGTTGAGACAACATTATTTAATAACCAAGTCTAGTCGAGATGGCCAAATCTTAATTAACCGACAGCAGCTTCAAATGATTTTTAAATTTATGACAGCATTGACCACATCGCTTGGGTTATACTCAGACCACAAAACTGATGGGAACTCCACTGTTAGAAGACAGTAAATTATGCATAATTACATGCAACTAACCCTCAATCAAACCCTAATCCTACCCTAACCCTATAGTAAGTGCATGTTGTTAATTAATATTACTCAGTACCTAAATAAATAATTACACTGTAACAATGACACCTTAAATTAAAGTGTAACTTACTTTATTTCTGATGTGGAATGCAAAGAAGATGTTTCTTTTCTTTTTTTTGGGTCCATACATGGTTTTTTAATCTCACAGACTTTCAACATGAGGGTGAGTACAGTGTTTCAGGTTTTCTGCTTTAGTATTTTTAATTATTTTTTTTACGTTTCTATGGTATACTGGAAATCAATGATAAGCATTTCATACGTTTTAAAGGCTTTTATTGGCAAAAACATTCAATATATGCAAAGAGTCGATATTTACTCTGCAATTCATCGGGCATGCTGGATATTAGCTTCTGGTCCAAATCCTGATTAATGGTGACCCATTCTTGCCTTATTAGTGCTTGGAGTTTATCACAATTTGTGCTAGTCCACTTGCCTTTTGAGGATGGACCACAGGTTATCTACGGAATTAAGATCTGGGGAGTTGCCGGGCCACGAATCCAAAATTTCAATGTAATGATCTCCAAGCCACTTCATTATCACTCTTGCCTTGTGACATGGTGCTCCGTCAAGCTGGAAAATGCACAGGATCACCACCAAATTTCACAACATCATGGGTTGTTGCGAGAAGTTGTGACAGACCAGCGGATGGTAGATTGGAGGATTTATTTTGAGCACAGACCGCACAAGCACCCACAAACCGATGGATGTCCTCTGCCAAGGTGGGGCTCCAAAACCGCTGGCGAATGGCAGCTAGCGACCTCCTCACTCCGGGGTGGCACATTAGTCTGGAAGATTTGACCCTACTAGGGAGAAAGGCGGCGTGGACCGAGTCAGGAACAAAAAGCAAACTCTCCAGGCATCCCTGGGGCACTTCGACTCCAGCCTGAGCTCGTTTGACGCGAGTTTCGATTACCCAAGTGACTGCCCTCACTAAGGCCCTGAGGCAAAGTGGTGTCAGGAGGAGGCATGTCAACCAAGGTAGCGAAGCACCGTGACAATGCATCAGGCTTAACATTCTTGGAGTCCGGTCTGTAAGATAACAAAAAGTCGAAGCGCCCAAAAATGAATGCCCAAAGAACCTGCCTGGCATTCAGCCATTTAGCCGAACGAATGTACTCCAAGTTCCTGTGGTCGTTCCACACCATGAAAGGAATGGCCATCCCCTCCAACCAGTGACACCAATCCCCCAGAGCCAGTTGTACCACCAGCAGCTCTCGATTGAAGATGTCATAATTTTGCTCTGCGGGAGACAAACGGTGTGAGAAATAAGCGCATGGAAGTAACTTATTATCTTGAAGGGATATTTTAGAGAGAACCGCTCCAACACCTACCTCTGATGTCACAGTTATCAGCTGGTGTGCCCAGGTTGACCACCAGAGGGCACTCCTTCTCTGACCTTTGCCACTCAGCCATAAACTTCAGTTCCCATAATCCTTTGCCCGGACTCATCACTAATTATTGCATTCACCTGTGTGTCATTACATTGTTTGTCTCACCCTATTTATACCATGTTCTCTCTGACATCTCTCATCAAGGTTTTGTAATTGTCACACGGCATTCCTGAGCACTTTCCCTTGTCTTTTGTTCTTCTGTGGATTGTTTGTAAGTGTTTTTGACCCTTTGCCTGGCATGACTACAATTCTGGATTTTCCAATAAAGCTGCACTTGGATCTCACCCAGTCTCAGAGCTATTCGTGACATCTGATGCATCAACCTCCACCACAAACTGCAAAGCGGAGTCAGGTGTAACAAGGATTGAAGCAGAAATAAACCTGCGTTTGAGTTCATCAAAAGCACTCTGAGCCACCACAGAGTCCAGGTGAATTTAGCCTTGGTGGAGGTCAAGGCAGTCAGAGGGGCTGCCACCTGGCCTAAGTTCCTATTGAATCGCTGATAGAAATTGGCGAAACCCAGGAACTGTTGTAAACTCTTTCTGGAGTCAGGCACGAGCCAGTTAGAGACGGTCCTCACCATCGATCGCCCATGCGAATCCCCTCCACCAAAATGACAGAACTCAAGAACAAGACTGGGCATGGAAAGTACATATGTCTGCCTTGACAAACAACTGATTCTCCAGCAGCCGCTGGAGCACACGATGTGCTGGATGTGCACCTGGAAGGAAGGAGAGAATATTAAAATATCATCCAGGTACACAAAAACAAATTTTACTTATCATATCTCTCAGCATGTCATTGACAAGTTCTTGAAAGAGGGCTGGGGCATTGGACAGGCCAAATGGTCAAAACCAAATATTCTAAGTGCCCCATGGGGGTGTTAAAGGCCGTCTTCCACTCATCCCCCTCAATCAGAACACGATGGTAAGTGTTGCGCAGATCCAACTTTGTGAAGAATCTCGCCCCCTGCAAAAGTTGGAAGGCTGGCAGGGGGTACCCGTTCTTAACCGTTATGTCATTCAACCCCAGATAATCTATACAGGGACCCAAAGAGCCATCCTTCTTCACAAAGAAGAATCCCATACCTGCTGGAGATAGGAGGGACGGATGATTCCGGATGACTCTGTGGCCGCCCGCTCAGATACTGACAAGGAGAAAAGACTGCCACAAGGCAGGGAAGTGCTTGGGAGGAGATCGATGGCACAGTCATATGGCCGAAGTGGAGGAAGAGATGCATCTAGAGACAGAAACAAACACAAAGGATGAAAACGGAAGGAAGATCAAACCCGAGTCCTGACAGGGACATTCTGAAATCTTCATCACTGCAGTTGAACCTCTCTCCTTGAAGTACTTGATGATCTAGTAAATGGTTCTTTCAGGTGTGATATTCTTTGCAGCAATTTCCTTGCATGTGAGGCCATTTTTGATGCAAAGCGATGATGGCTGTCTTTCTTTGGAGGTAACCATTGTAGAGGTCTGCACGGGCTTTAAACTGAAGGCCGAACCCGGCCCGTACCCGCGATCATTTAACCTGACCCAACCCGACCCGACAATTACATTTACATATTAAGCCCGAACCCGACCCGAACCCGAGGTCCATTCTGTTTCTCACAGCAAATAGGCCTACCATTTTTTCACGTCTGCTGTCTGTCTGTATTGTGACTGAAATAGCGCGCAAGAGCGGTACATGCGCAAAACAGTTTTGTGATATAAATCATATGATAAAATAAAACAAAAATTATATTTATATATATATATACACTCACCGGCCACTTTATTAGGTACACCTGTCCAACTGCTCGTTAACACTTAATTTCTAAGCAGCCAATCACATGGCGGCAACTCAGTGCATTTAGGCATGTAGACATGGTCAAGACAATCTCCTGCAGTTCAAACCGAGCATCAGTATGGGGAAGAAAGTTGATTTGAGTGACTTTGAACGTGGCATGATTGTTGGTGCCAGAAGGGCTGGTCTGAGTATTTCAGAAACTGCTAATCTACTGGGATTTTCACGCACAACCATCTCTAGGGTTTACAGAGAATGGTCCGAAAAAGAAAAAACATCCAGTGAGCGGCAGTTCTGTGGGCGGAAATGCCTTGTTGATGCCAGAGGTCAGAGGAGAATGGCCAGACTGGTTCGAGCTGATAGAAGGGCAACAGTGACTGAAATAACCACTCGTTACAACCGAGGTATGCAGCAAAGCATTTGTGAAGCCACAACACGCACAACCTTGAGGCGGATGGGCTACAACAGCAGAAGACTCCACCGGGTACCACTCATCTCCACTACAAATAGGAAAAAGAGGCTACAATTTGCAAGAGCTCACCAAAATTGAACAGTTGAAGACTGGAAAAATGTTGCCTGGTCTGATGAGTCTCGATTTCTGTTGAGACATTCAGATGTTAGAGTCAGAATTTGGCGTAAACAGAATGAGAACATGGAACCATCATGCCTTGTTACCACTGTGCAGGCTGGTGGTGGTGGTGTAATGGTGTGGGGGATGTTTTCCTGGCACACTTTAGGCCCCTTAGTGCCAATTGGGCATCGTTTAAATGCCACGGCCTACCTGAGCATTGTTTCTGACCATGTCCATCCCTTTATGGCCACCATGTACCCATCCTCTGATGGCTACTTCCACCATGTCACAAAGCTCTAATCATTTCAAATTGGTTTCTTGAACATGACAATGAGTTCACTGTACTAAAATGGCCTCCACAGTCACCAGATCTCAACCCAATAGAGCATCTTTGGGATGTGGTGGAACGGGAGATTCGCATCATGGATGTGCAGCCGACAAATCTGCGGCAACTGTGTGATGCCATCATGTCAATATGGACCAAACTCCCTAAGGAATGCTTCCAGCACCTTGTTGAATCTATGCCACGAAGAATTGAGGCAGTTCTGAAGGCAAAAGGGGGTCCAACCCGTTACTAGCATGGGGTACCTAATAAAGTGGCCGGTGAGTGTATATATATATATATATATATAATTATCATTATATTTGAGAGAGAGAGCCTGTGTGTCTGTGTGTATGCACATATTGCACATCTGCGCACGTATGTACTTTCTCTCTCTCGCGTGCCGGTCACCACAACACAGCAAGCAGGCAAAGCACACGGCACGCAAACTATATATAGCCTATTTAGTTTTTCTTAGTTAAACCCGAACCCGGGTCGGGTAGCAGACCTCTAAACCATTGCTAACACAAGAACACAATGATTGGAAGCACGTCTCTCCTTTTTATATCAATCAGCCTGCTCTAATAATCCATTTAGAATGATAGAGTGATTTCTCTTGAGTAATACTTGTTCACAATTTCCTATGTGATTATGATGTGATTTAATGAAATGATGTTAGCTGGTCATTTTGTGCCAGGGCCAAAAAAACAGTGAATATCTTTTTTTTTTGTGAAGCTTTTTGCAATTATTAGGGGCCAAGCACCGAAGGTGCGGAGGCACCTATTGTATCTGTTCAGATTCCTATTATTAGGGGCCAAGCACCAAAGGTGCGGAGGCACCTATTGTTTTCGTTCCCATTCCTATTATTAGGGGCCAAGCGCCAAAGTTGCGGAGGCACCTATTGTATCTGTTCAGATTCTTATTATTATTAGGGGCCAAGGACCGAAGGTGCGGAGGCACCTATTGTATCCGTTCAGATTCTTATTATTATTCTGCTTCTTCTTCTTCCGACTGGGAGTCCATAGCAGCCCATAGAACCGCTTGCGGGAAAGTTATGAAATTTGGCACACAGATAGAGGACAGTCTGAAAAGTCACCATAGCAAATTTGGAGTCTCTAACTCATTCCCACTAGCGCCACCAACTGTCCAAACTTTCACTCATGTTTATGCTAATAACCTAGAACCATAAGGGCTAGAAACAAAAATCTTTTTGCCTATGATACCTTGGCTCAAGATGATTCGATTGCACCCTATGACATCATTTTCCGTCATGGAAATATGTCCGCCATTTTGAATTGACCAAAAAAACTACTTTTGCGAACTCGTCCTAGACGGTTTGTCCGATTTTCACCAAAATTGCACCAGATCGTCAAACCGTTCTCGAATACTGCGCAAATTAATTTTACGTAGCACTTGCGAAAACAGTCATAAGGCGGTATCTCCGCAACGCTTTATCGCATTCAGACCAAACTTGGTACATCTCATCACAAGCATGACCTGAGGCTACATGCTGCGTTTCGGCGCAGCGCCACCTACTGGTCCGGAGATATGAAAAATGGCTATTTTTGCTCATAACTTCTGATCGGTTTGTCCAAAAATCATAAAAGTAGTCTCGTTAGATTCAGGGCGTCATGGTGAGTCGACTGATATCTAATTTTCCCAGCTCGGCCATTTTGGCTGTCGGCCATTTTGAATTATGTACTAAAATGCTGTATTTTAACGCATGAACGAATTGCTACGAAACACGGTATGGGTCATCAGTACGATGCCTTGAAGGAGCCTGAGAAGTTTCGAAACAGCGCCACCTAGTGGTAAAAATTATTTTTCAAATGCTTATAACTCTGGGTGTGGTTGACTTATTTTCACGTGAGTCATATCATTAGACTCCTGAATCCTTGCCGAGTCCAACAATACCAGACTTGCCAGGTTTCGGCATATGGTTTGTGCAGCGTTGTAATTTAGCGCTTAAGAAACATTTGCGGATATATTCAAAACCGCTAGTCCGATCGAGACGAAACCACCGTCAGAAGTTTGGAAACATAGGTCGTTGGCTGCAAGATAATGCCCAAATGTCAAAATATTGATACTAAGGGGTAGTAAAATCCAATCAAAGTCACGTGTCAGTCATTTTTGACGTTTTTTTTTTCACATAAATGTCTATAACTCTGAAGCGAATTGAGATATTTTCACCAAAATTGACACAGAGATGTATGGGCTCACTCTGATAAAAAAAATTGTGGGACTGAGCCTCTTGGTGGCGCTATAATAGAACAAAACATGAAATTTCCATTGACTTTAATACAGTTTTGTGATGTAAAATGCTGTACTTAAAGGTGCAAAACGCAAGTCTCTGAGTTTTTGTAGAACTACGCCCCCTCTGGCGACAAGCGAAACTGCAACCAGAGTTGTGCACGCTCAAGGACCACATGCACACGCACGCATGCACTGGCACGAGCTGTTCATAACTAAAGGAGCATCTGCCGCACAGATCTTTGGTGTACAGCCAAAATTTCTTCAGAGGTAATAAAGTTATAAATCTGCAAGTTAGGGGTGTGCGATATTACGGTTTTTGATCGTGGACGATTAAAATGTCTCCACGATCTGCTTTTGAAGAAATATCGTAGTATCGTGCATTTTATCAGTTGCAGTTCTGGCGCCGAGCTCCGTCTCAACATACAACAAATGTTAACGCAGAGGAACGGGACACTGCAGTTCACAGAAGTTCATTATTTGCATGTGCTTTAAAGCCTTGCTGGTTAAACATGTAATTCACGTGCTGATGCGCTGTTCTGACGTGTGCTTTCTGAGCGCATACACCCGAAGCACATGGGCACTAAAAGCCTGTCTAACAGCGTCTGTTTACTGGACTACGTTATAAGTTATCTTTCGAGTCTTATTGCGCTAATATTGTCAAATACTCACAAGGTTTACATAAACAAAGTTGGTTATGTCTAAAGTGAAAGCAAACAGAAAAAAATGAGAGAAAAACTGCTTGTCAAATGCGTGTATATTAGACGCGTCGCGTGCAGCTCTTAAAGCGACAGTAGCCAGTTAGTAAACAAGCTGCCTCTTGTCCTTAAAGAGATAGTTCACCCAAAAATAAAAATTCTGTCATTATTTACTCACTCTAATGTTGTTCCAAACCTGTATTAATTTCTTTCTTCTGTTGAAAATAAAAGTTATTTGGAAGAATGTGGCTAACCAAACAGTTGCTGGTCCCCATTGACTTCCATAGTAGGAAAACATATACTATGGAAGTCACTGGAGTACAGCAACTGTTTGGTTAGCCACATTCTTCCAAATAACTTTTATTTTCAATAGAAGAAAGAAACTTATTCGAGTTTAAAACAACTTGAGAGAGTAAATGATGACAATTAAAATGTTTGGGAGAACTATCCCTTTAATGTTAATAAAACAACAAAACACAAAGAGGAAATCACTCACTGCTCTTGACTGAGAACTTTAGTAGTAGCTTTAATAATAATCAATGTATAATTTATACAGTGAAGTCTATGTTGTGTTTTATTTTCGTATTTGTTCATTTAGCCTAATTACTTTCTTCAATGCTACTGTTAAATACCCCTACTGTAGCTGAAAAAATAAAGCACTGTTTATTTCATTTGTATATTAAGTTGTGTATGCTTAATGTGTATCTTTGTTCCTAATTCTTAATAACAAAGAAAATAATGATAAAGATTTTTATCTTCGCCACTTTGGCCTAAATGTCTGCCATTCTTTTTTCTTTTGTTACCTATAAGGCTTTTTTTTTAAATAGGGACATTAGTTTGGCTGTAATGCTCAGTCACTTGCAAAATAGTAAAACCAACATGAAAAAGAATCGTGATAAAATCGTTAATCGTGATTTTCCTGAAAAAAATCGTGATATGATATTTTTGCCATATCGCCCACCCCTACTGCAAGTCATTTCAAATATATGGAAGGAAAGACATTTGAGTAAATTACTCTTATGTGTGAGGGGAAAACGGGGGTAGTAGAAAACTTTATGTGTTTACTGTATCCACCTATGATTGTATTGTTATGAAAACACGTTCATGAACAATATAATTGATTACTTCGCAAAAGCTCAAAATAATAATCATAATCACGGTTGGTCAACAACGTTCACTCAAATGTCTCAAGGTAATAAACAATCAAATGTCACCATGACGTTTTCTTAAAAGCCAAACAGGCTAATCCGCCGAAGACTTGCGGGGTTCAGCGGGATTATTACATCAGAGTAATATCTAAAATAGGATTAAATCAGAGCTAAACCAGGTCCAGACCCAGTAAAGTTAGCCTCTGAAGAAAGGTATTGTTTTACATAGAGTATAATACATTGTTGCCCCCACATACCTCATATATACTACATACAAAATGTACCACATTCACGGGAACAATTTACTATTTTTACCGAAAAAGACAATATAGCCAATGCAACGGCGTTCTTCCTTGTTGGTCAATGACATGAACACCTTAGCATGTTAGCAATGGACACAAGGCTAACGTTACCGGTAGGCCATACACAAAAACATAGTTAGCATCTTTTATTGCATATGTTTTATGTTTCATGTTGTACCATTCTTCCGAACACAATTCCTAGTTTATGAAACTGTTCACTAACAATGGTAGTAAAACCAATTCTGATTGTACATGTATCTAGCTTACGCTAAAGCATTACACATTTTACGCATCGTCATTTGTTGTCATACATAGATTGGCCGTATCAAACATTAGAGACTGGGCTATATCTTACCGTTTTATCAAGAAAAAAGCCAACTGAGGATCCCGTTTGAGACCAAGAGCAGACCGGAGATCTCTCCATTTGTTGAATGCCTTCCCGAGGTTGACTCTCGTCTTATTCCGACGCCTGTCTGACTCCAATTTGGACCTTTTGGTGGCACTAGACAAAATTTTTCTTTACTTTACGTGGAGTTTGCGTTGGGGTTTGGAATGGACTACAAGCCGGTCTCTTTGAATCCATCTTCTACCTTTGACGCACGAGTTGTCTTCGCTGATGCGGAGAATGGCGGCGCCGGCGAATACACACACCTGCGAGACATAGCCTGGTGAGCGTGAACGCGCATGACGTCACGCCCAGTCTCAAATTCGAGCCCGAATCCCTCTTATATATTTTACTGTACAGGATTATAGAGGCAATCTCAGTGCGCAGAGAAGGGCTCATTCAGCCCATCAGGCAGTTCTTTAAGCATGTATAGGATAGAAAAACAGGTATTTTTAACATGAAAAGTTGCGCAATGCACCTTTAACAAATGCATTGCTGCAACTTTATGAAACTCAGAATGTGCCACCAGCACCATTCCCTGAAGGTACTCAATAGATTTTGAGACAGCGCCACCTTTTGGTCAAAGTTATAATAAAATTTCCAAAAATGCTAATAACTTTAGAATTTTCTGCCTATTGAGATGTCACTGGTCTTAATAGATTCCTTGGGTCACCCCGAGAACATAGATACCAAGTTTGCCGTATTTGGCTTAACTTCCTGTCCGCCATCTTGATTTTCATTCAATACCTACTTTTTCAAACTTCTCCTAGACCGTTGGTCCGATTTTCACCAAAATCGAATCGTGTCATCTCCACACCGTGCCAACTAAAAGTTATGGATTTCGTGACAATAGACGAAACCGTTTTCATATACCACAGCATCAAAGTTGAGGCATGCTGCCAAAATGACTATTCAGGCTTTATCTCTGCAATGCCTTCACATTTTGACAGCAAACTTTGTATGTGTCATTGTCACCTCACTCTGATGACAACGTATCGATTTCATAACTTCGCCACCTATTGGTTGAAAGTGATAAAGTTACTGTATATGTAATTTTTAAGCCATTTGCCTAAATTCATCTTTGAATGTCTTTAATTGCTCCTTGCTGCAGATGGTCTGACACTCCCAGCCATGTTGGCATGTCTTATCCTCTGCTTGCGCTTGGCCCCGATAATTGCTGATTGCAGCTATATTTTAAAATGCATCTGATCACTCTGCACAATAATCTAGAAACAATCAACACCTAAACAACTGAAGCAGCAAACTTTGCAAAACAACAAAATTTGTCAGTGCCAATACTTTAGGCCACAGCTGTAAATGAAGACAGGATTTTCATTTCACTATCCCCTTAAGGAAGCTAGTGCTGTTTTTAGAAATTGGTGTCACTCTCATTTATAACTGAACTGTGTGTGAAGCCTGGCAAGCCAGACCCACATCAAGATGTTGGGTCTGGGAACTCACCATTGGCAGAGCTCAATCAGAGGGGCGGGATAAACGGTTGTCTTTCAGATTCCCTCTGCACACGCAATAGGATAGCGCTACAACCAACCAGAGCGTTTTCCCACCAGCGGAGCTAGTTGATAGATTAAACTTTTGCCGTATCTGGTCGGCAAAACTACGAACACATCTTCCTTTTTTAAGAATAACTTAAGTGCCGTTCTTTGTTCTTTTCTCAAAGAAAAGCTTAACTCCACGTCCTCCAGAGTCTTGGCCAAAGCCAATTCGAAAGACCGCTGTTTGCCAGCAGCAGCAGCCATTCTTTTTTTTCAAGTAGTAGGGAACCGTCGCAACTCTGTCGTCATTATGTTAAGCCCACCCGCCAACTCTATACACGATGTGATTGGCCTGACTAGAGTTTGTTTTTTCCAGCTCGAAAGCCAACGGAGAGTTGCTAGACCACCCTGGCTGCAAAAAAATTTTTGCTGCCGCTAGGGTGCGTCTAGATTTCTAGGCTAACACCCCTAGTGAATGTAACCGTATTTAGCACTCTAAAGCAGGGCTGACAACCGTATATTGACGTATGAATGTAGTCTATTTTGTGGGTGTGGTTGATTATTAATCTATAAATAAGCAGGTTCTAGTGTCTCATCTGTGCTGTATTGTATGTGTTGACGTTTGCCTGTTCATCCGTAGGGAACTGAGAGCCCTTTATATTTTCCAGTGTCTGGGTGAAGTGATCTCAGTTTTACATCTGAATGAATCTTCAGCGCTCCTCTTCCACCTCCTCATATCTGCCAGCGTTTGTCTCTGCATTACACGCACCCTTAAAAATAAATGAATCATGTCACTCCGTGTTTATCACCATTTCTCAGTGGCCAGTAGGTTGCGTTTAAGTTAATCAGTCATTTTTAGCTAAGACTATTTATAGGACAAGTATGTCAGTAGCTGTGGGCTCTATCTCCCTCTCTTTTAGCCCCCCCCCCATTCTTTTTTTCTCTCTTTCCTTCTTTCCTTCTTGTCTTCAAAATTTGTATTCCTTTCCTCCACTCTTATCTCTGTATCCAGGCCCTGTCCTTATGTACCAGATGTGTGTTTGTTACATTTATATTGCATAACTGACTGAGACTGCTACAGTCCAGAAGGTTAGTTTCATAGAGTTGCCCACATGGTCTGACATTTATATATTCTTGGGGTAGGTTTTTTGCGCATCAATGTAAATTCATAGGACAGTGTTTGGTATAATTCCTGCAGGTCAGTATATCCCTTATCTTTTTTCATATGAATTAATCCTGGATATTTCTAGTATTCATGTTTAATATTGCAGTGTTCTTATATAGTGTAAACACTTTTCTTTTCTTTTACCTTTTACATTTATATAAGGCTGTCAAATTAAGCATTAAATCCTTTAAAAGTCCAAAATTTTGTAACATTTATTCCACGCACGTTTTTCAGATGTCAGCATTAGAATTGTAGCATTTTAGTTATTAATTGCTTATTATTTCTGGATGAAGGATTTCATATGATTTCACTCACTACCAATGATCATGTTTATGCATTTATTTTTTCTATACCTTAATGATAGTTTGTGTCTACAAATACAGGATTAGATGCTTGTTATGAGGCCACACCCAATGCCCTGTTTCTCCATACTAATTAGGCTGTCTAACCAGTAGCGGCCTAATTCTGCATTTGATGCTTAGCAACACCCTGAAGAGTTCAGTAATGAAACAGCTATTATTAATTGGTCTCATTTCCTAATACTTCCACTACTTGATAGCTCTCACTATCTCTTACCTCTTTATTATCTCTTTATTAAACAAGCTTGACTCAATAAAGAGACTTTTATAGTGGCTTTGACATTTTTATATCCATATATTTATATTCTTCATCAGCGTGCAACACAGAGCTGCAAAAATGTTACATACCCCGTAAAACTTCAAATAATAGCCGAGTCCCAAATAGACGCCTGTCTCTTTTACACGCCTGGTGTGGCTGCAGGTTTGGGTAAATAAAGGCCGGTCTCAAATAGAGGCCGGGTCTGTTTTTTAGTTTCGGGTTGTATTTAATCCTCTAAAACCGCCAGATCGCCCGCTTTTTGGCGGCCGCCAAAGCACATTTTTGTCCCTCCAAAGCCTTTTTTTGATCGATGAGTGATGTAGAATAGAATGACTGCTGCGCTTGACAGGGCGCGTTACGAGCAGAGAGAGAGAGAGAGAGCGCTCCGGCCGCGCGCGCGCACTCTCCCGGCTTCAAACAACGAGCGCTGTCTTGCTCTCTCTCCCTCGCGCATATTAATCAAAATCAATTGACGCGATAGTAAAAGGTCGGAAGACCGCAGTTTCACGTGGAGCATTTGGAGATTTTTAGAGATTAGAGACAGGCCTATACACTCAATGAACGACATCTCAACACTAAATTATAAAGGCCTGTCTCATATAGACGCCTGTCTCAAATACAAGCCGGTGCAGTTCGACGATTTGGGTAAATAAAAGCCCGGGCTACTATTTGAAGTTTTACGGTAAATATGACTGATATATATGCGTTTATAATTCTATGTGCTTGTGCTACACATACACTCTGTGTGTGTGTGTTTGTGTGTGTGTATGTAGATATATATATATATATATATATATATATATATATATATATATATATATATATATATATATATAAATACACAAACACACACACATACACACACACACACACAGTTGTAATCGAAATTATTCAACCCCCATTGTAAATCAGGTTTATTGGCAAAATTTTCACTTTCAGCTGTTTGCAATGAACATTTCAAACAAAAGTAATTGAAATATCACAACACAATAAATGGCTCAAGTGGTTTCCCCAATTTCAACTGAAATTGCAACTTTTAATGACTTCTGCTGTCTCAAAATTATTCAACCCCTTCATGGCAAGCGTTCTTAGTACTTAGTAGAACATCCTTTTGCTATCATGACCTGCTGCAAACAAGATGTATAACCAGACACCAGCTTCTGGCAGCGAATATATATATATATTTTCATAAAAAATAGAAATAATGTCTTAAATATAAATACCAATATAACTGTCCTTTAGTGTTGGCAGACTTTATTTTGTTTGTTTAAACTAACATTTTGGGAATTAGTCAGTTCCAGAATATATTCCAGATTAATGGAATAATCAAAACTCTGGAGGACCAGAGGCCTTAGCCATACCATACAGATGTAATATTGCTCTGTTACTCAACTACACCACATCTGACCCCATCTGCACTCATACACCATCCTATCTCCCTCCTTTCTCCTCCTTCCCTAATTTACAGGTCTATCCCTGGCTGTGCTCTCCCAGTGAATCTGTCTTGTGGGTATTAATGCTGCCAGAGTGGATGGGAAATTAATGGTGCATGTAGTGAAATTAAAGCCCTGCCTAATGACTGCTCCTATCTCCTTCCTGACCTCGTCTCTCGCAGCCCACAAGGGCAACGGGGTGAACCGTAAATCTCACAAATCCATCTCTATAACCTTATAGCATGTGTGAATGTACATTATGAATGAAAGCTGTGGAGCAAAATACAGTGCTGGGTTTCATCGAATCTGCATGAATGAAAGAGGTGTGTTTGTGCGCTGGTGTTTAATTGCATTGCATGATGTGTGTGTGTGCTTGTTGTATATGTGTATAACTCAAGGTTATGCCTGGACATGTTTTATTTTTGACATTCGTTTTTGTCCCCTTGCCTTTCCTAGAATGACCCGTTACAGGTTCATAAATGATGCATCATCTACTGTAATCGTGTGAGCATATGTAAATGAGGGCTTTTGAATTTACCTGCTGCATTCGCAACCTCCCTTCTTTCCCCAGTCCCTGCTTCTGTTGTCATAGCAACCCTTTGATGATTACAATAGGGCCTAGAGGTGGTTTTGGAAGGTTTAGGGGGAAAAGGACGAGAAAGGAATAAAGAGAGAAAGAGCGAATAGAGGCAAAAGTGCTACTTCTCAAGCTGATTGCCATAGCTCGTCAAATTCCTTCACATCATCGGCACTATGACTCACCACAGCCCTGCCCAAACACTCTCACCCACTCGCACTTTCTGACTCTCTGATTGCTCTGTTTTTGCTCTCCCCCTCCACCAATGTCTTCTCATCATTGGCATGATTATGTTAATTAAGTGCATGACAACCATGACCACTTGTATATTTGGAAGGCTCATCTGCTGTTGTCCATAATGATGTCTTGCAATTGGAGTGTCAAGGCAGAGGGGCAGAAATGCCTTATATAATGATATGTGGGTATCGTAGGTTTGGGTTTAATACAACCTTGATTTATTATTTTAAAAGAAACTAGTGATTAAAACAATGAGTCACAGTACCTCGATCATATGTAAAAAGCAATTCCCATTGCATAGAAGTCTGTTAATATAGTCATCTGTCATCTGTGGAAGAAAAAAACACAGATATTTTGATAAATGTCCCAGCATTTTTTTTATTTTTTTTTGTCTACAATGGAATACAATGGTCACCAAAACTGTTTGGTTACTAACATTCTTCAAAATAATTTCTTTTGTGTTCGCAGAAGACTATTGTCTCTAATTGTGGAAGTCTCTATTTGACTTGTTTGCTAAATTAACTTTTTATCAAATTAATTGTGATGAGATTTTCTAGTGTTATGGAAGTCACCATTTTTTTATATTTACTTAGTCATTGCCATAATCGTTATCTATCACAACTATATCTTCGATATCAGTTCCTTTTTCATATTGTCTTTATTTGAGACACTCCTGTAAAGTTGAAATGAAAAGAAAATTCTATTTTTGAAATTCATGTTGATTTTATGTGAATGATACATCCATGTATGTCTTTTTTGACCTCATAATTATCAACTGTCATAACCCCAAAAAACGTATATGTCGAACTTTTCCTATCATTTACTATGTCAGTTCCAAATACTGACTGTGTAAACACAAGCACTTAGAAAATGGTTTATTTTGATTCTGTCTGTTAAAGCCTGTTAAATTGACGTTTGAGTATCTATAAATGAGGAGAATGCATTACTGTAGTAAATTTGGCTGTGTTTCTCTTGCTTGTTCTCTCGCACTCCTGCAGGGATCTGCCTCAATATGGACACAAGCAGTGGCAGTCCTATTTTGGCCGAACATTTGACGTATACACCAGGCTGTGGAAGTTTCAGCAGCAGCACAGGTCAGCCCTAGATCTATTTTTGAAACAGAGGACTGTTTTTTTTTTTACCAAAATCTCACAAATAAAACCGGTAGGCTTAGAACTACAAAAGACTGAAGATTTAACATGCATGATCAA
Source organism: Rhinichthys klamathensis goyatoka (assembly GCF_029890125.1). Taxonomy (NCBI): domain Eukaryota; kingdom Metazoa; phylum Chordata; class Actinopteri; order Cypriniformes; family Leuciscidae; genus Rhinichthys; species Rhinichthys klamathensis. The sequence continues at coordinate 688,414 of NW_026606781.1, forward strand.
ACCTCCCTCTGATAGTTCCTCTGCACTATGATGTCAGCATTAATGACAGATGATTCTTGATTCTTCTTATTTGGGTTTATGTTACTGGAGAATAGACAAGTCCTGGACAACCGGTATGGTCTCAAGAGGTGGCAGATAGGTGAAGTGGCCTCAAAAATTGGGCAGTTGTACTACCATTACTAGTAAGGAGCCTTTTAACACAGCTATTTATTCATCTGGTTTCAAACAGTGTACTTCAAGAATTGTTTTCACGTTGTTATTTTTTTATTTTGTCTTCTTCAGCCTCCGCACTTCAGAAACAAGCTATCTAAATGAAGCCTTTTCTTTCTATTCGGCCATTCGCCAGCGATCATATTACCACCAAGTCAACAAAGAAGACAGGTGAAAAGGCGATACAATGAACTGTGATGAGCAAAGTTGATGTTTTCTTGATTTTTATTTTCTATGTTCTGGAAAGTTCTTTAAAGTAATATACTTATGAGCAAGTAAGGCAGTAAATATTCCAAATTTCTGTCTTTTATGGTTTTCTCTTCAGTTCATTAATCTTGTCCCTTCTCCTTTGCACAGGCCTGAGCTGGTTGTAAAAAAGCTGAGGTATTACGCTCGGTTTATCGTTGTTTGTCTGTTGCTCAACAAGATGGACCTGGTTAAAGTGCTAGTCAAGGTAAGTCATGGACGGCAGACCAAATGGACCAGTTACACATTTTTACTCCATGGCTCACTATAGATATTCAGTCGAACAGAGGTTCTTGCCAAAGGATCAGTCAGCATGGACAGTCTGTTGGTTAGTTATGCAGCTGGAATTAAGACAAAATTCACGCCTCATCAATTTTGGCTCTGTAAAATTGCACACTGCCAGCCATTACTCATATACTCATATTTATAGAAATTAATGGATTTTTTTATTTTACATTTGTTTTTTGCAAAGGACTAATAAATATACTGACAACAATTCACCGTTCATGAGAAGAAAAACCCAGTATGGTCTATATCGGTGTTTCTGAGACCATCTGTGGTGTCTTTTTTTTGCAGGAGCTTTCTGAGGAGATTGAGGACTACACCCAGCGCTTCAACACAGAGGACCAGTTAGAGTGGAACCTGGTGCTGCAAGAAGTTGCTGCTTTTGTGGAGGTAAGAATTCTTTTTAAGAGGTCTATAATGTGCATAAAGTGTCATCAGTGGTGGTGGTATGACGTCACTTTGTAGGCCAACCGCTAGTTAGCATCACTCTGGTTCCCTCGACAAAAACTCAATAGGATTTTTCCATAGGCTTTTGGATTATCGTAAAAATAAGCTCTGTGATCAACAAAATTATATGATACTTACTCGTTTTGTCCATCAAGATAATTTTCACAGATGACAAAAACACAACTTTTATGAATTTTAATTCCTAAATGCAGTCGCCACGAGTAAAAAAAGCTGAAGGTAGGGTATAAACTAACTGCACCACGGTCCCACGAATTCAACGTCATCATCACTAAGCTTCCGACAACTCTTTCAGTTTTTATGTAAAAACATTTTCTCAGAATGTTAGAATAGTTTATAAGAGCACAATTATAAGCAGCAGGCTGTAAAAGCGGACTGATCTTACCTGTTCGGCGTGATGACGTTTAATGTCCCCGAGAGCCTCTGAAGTCCCATTTAGCCACTTTTTAGCAACCGCCTTTTTCATGACACGTATCAGCTTTAAAAAAAAAGGGGTAATACTGATGTATTTTATGTCGTAGAATAAAACGTGAAAGTGTCTTGAGCTGGTGTTCACCACAGACCTTTTTTCAGCCACTTATAATAATAAAATAATAATAATAATAATAATAATTCGTTACATTTATATAGCGCTTTTTCTGGGACCTCAAAGCGCTTCACATATGGAGGGGGGAATCTCCTCAACTACCACCAATGTGCAGCATCCACCTGGATGATGCGACGGCAGCCATATTGCGCCAGAACGCCCACCACACACCAGCTTATTGGTGGAGAGGAGACAGTGATGAAGCCAATCAGTATAGGGATGATTAGGAGGCCATGATGGACAGAGGCCAAGGGGCAAATTTTAATGACCACGGAGAGTCAAGACCTTGGTTTAACATCTCATCCGAAGGACGGTGCTCTTTGACAGTATAGTGTCCCCGTCACTATACTGGGGCGTTAGGACCCACACAGACCACAGGGTGAGCACCCCCTGCTGGCCTCTCTAACACCTCTTCCAGCAGCAAACTGGTTTTCTCAGGAGGTCTCCCATCCAGGTACTGACCAGACTCAGCCCTGCTTAGCTTCAGTGGGCAACCAGTCTTGGGCTACAGGGTGATGGCTGCTGGGCATATCATTTAACCAAAATCCCATTAAAAAAACCATTGACTTTGGGATGATAGAACTGGAAGTGCTAACTCGTTTCCACGATTTGGCATACAAAGTGATGTCATACCTGCACCACTCAATTGCACTAATTAAATTACCATGAAATGCGATTCACAACCCCCTTTCATGATATAAAAAATATTGAGTATGTCAACAGAAAAGCAAAGTTGTTCAGAGATTGAGCAAATTATGATCTTGAAGAAAGAATATGAAGCAGTTTTTTATCTGGAATAATATAAACCAAATCATTCACAGTAAGACCACTACCAGTCAAAAGTTTGGGGGCAGTAAATTTGATCAAATACAGTCACAACAACAGTATTATTAAATAATAATAATAATAATAATACAGTTTTTAATAACCATCATTAAAATAACCTGTTTTCTACTTTATATTTTAAATGTAATTATTATTATCAATATTGATTTTTTTTTTAAAGTACCGAAAAGTAGTGTATAGTAAATCAGTTTAATTTTTATTTCATGTAAAAATGTTTCTATGTTTTGCACTTTAACTCAGATGTTATAAATACCTCTTCTTACACGACTTGCTGTTACAAAGGTCAGATGTAGTCCACTCTGTAAGACTGTTTGACAAATATTGATATTTTCTTTACTGTTGTGCCTTTCTCATCTACTATTTTTCTACCTACACAGGCAGATCCTCTTATGATCGTAAATGATGACAACGCCATGGTGGTCATATCCAATCGGCTGCAGGAGGGGGGTGTGCCCCCTCTTGAACAGGGCATGGTGGTTGGCCAGCTCACCTTGGCAGATGCACTCATCATTGGCAACTGTAACAGTCAGGTGGGAGTACAGTACAGCAAAACACCTAGCAGGCTGAGCAAGTTATATAATATGTCAAATTCAAGCGGTGCTTTCTTATGTAAATGATTAGACACTTCGAACTTGTTGTATAGGTTACAACTCTGGTTTTTGCAATGGTTGGATTTCATCTGGTTTGCAGGTGAAGTTTAGCGAGCTGACCATCGATATGTTTCGTATGCTTCAAGCGCTTGAGAGGGAACCAGTGAACCTGGCCACACAAAGCTCCAAACCAGGGACACTTGTAAGAGAAGACTCTTACACTCTCCCTGTCACTCTCTATGTTGAGTGTTTCTGAGTATTTTCACCCTTCCTCCCTCGCTATTTCATTACTTCACCTTTTTCAGGGTCTCTCTTACTGTTCTATCTCACTCCACCTGCTCTCTGTGTCTCTCTATTCCTCTCTCACTCGTTTATCTCTCTCATTATAGGAGCCCAATGAAAAGCCTGCCAAAAGAGAGAACCCTCATAAATATCTACTCTACAAACCAACCTTCAGCCAGCTCTTCACTTTCCTGTCTGCCTCCTTCAAGGTTTGTTTGATGTCATTGCAGTTTTTAGCACCTGTCAATTAATTGTCAATCCATCCTGTCATTTTCGTCCTGTTTTGACTCTATATTTGCGTAGAGACCTTGTAGCAGTGACATTTCACATATAGCGATTAAGCTTAAATCAAATGTGATATACAGTCGTGCTCAGAATTAATGGTACCCCTGGTAAATATGATCAAAACTGGCTGTAAAAAATAAATCTCCATCGTTTATCCTTTTGATCTTTCATTAAAAAAATTGCCAAAAATCTAACCTTATATTGAAGTAAAAGAATTGAAAGTGGGGGGAAATCACATTATGAAATAAATGTTTTTCTCCAAAACACGTTGGCCACAATTATTGGCACCCTTTTATTAAATACTTTTTGCAATCTCCTTTTGACAAGATAACAGCTCTGAGTTTTCTCCTATAATGCCTGATGAGTTTGGAGAACTCCTGACCAGAGATCAGAGACCATTCCTTCATACAGAATCTCTCCAGATCCTTCAGATTCCCAGATCCATTTTGGTGCTTCTTCTCTCCAGTTCACTCCACTCACCAGGTCAGGGAACTGGGACGGTCATGGCAGAAGCTTCATTTTGTCCTCCGTAACAATTTTTTTTGTTGATTTTGATGTTTGTTTTGGATCACTGTCCTGATGGAAGATCCAACCACGGCCCATTATAAGATTTCTAGCAGAAGGCGTCAGGTTTTGATTTTTTATCTGTTGATATTTGATAGAATCCACGATGCCATGTGTCTGAACAAGAAGTCCAGGACCTCCAGCAGAAAAATATGCACACAACATTAAAGATCCAACGGTTTATTAAATTGTACACATGGGGTACTTTTTAACCTTGTGTGCACCAAACCCATCTAGCGTGTTTGCTGCCAAAAAGCTCTTTTTTTAGTTTCATCTGACCACAGAACCCTGTGCCGTTTGAAGTTCCAGTCGTGTCTGACAACTGAATTTGGTGGAGTTTGTTCTTGGATGAGCGAGGAGGATTTTTCTTGAAACCCTCCCAAACAACATGTGGGGATGTAGGGGTTGTTTGATTTTTTTTTTTTATATAGGCTTTCTGACCCCAAGAATCAACTAATCTCTGCAATTCTCCATCTATGATTCTTGAAGAGTCTTTGGCCACTCAAACTTTCATCCTCACCGTCCATTAAGACACTATAGACACACGTCCTCTTCCAGGCAGATTCGTAACATCTTTAGTTGATTGGGACTTCTTAATTATTGCCCTGATGGTCAAAATGGGGATTTTCAATGGTTTAGCTATTTTCTTACAGCCACTTTCTATTTTGTGAAGCTCAACAATCTTTTGCTGCACATCAGAACTGTATTATTTGGTTTTACTCATTGTGATGGATGATTAAGGGAATTTGGCCTTTGTGTTTCCTCATATTTAAACTCCTGTGAAACAAGTCATAGCTGGACAATTTCATGTTCCTAGTCACCCTGGTGTGCTAAAAAAGGTAAACATTAATGGGAATATACTTCAGAGATATTTTACTCGTAAAAAATTCTAGGGGTACCAATAATTGTGGCCAACGTGTTTTGGAGAAAAACATTTATTTCATAATGTGATTTCCCCTCACTTTCAATTCTTTTTCTTCAATTTAAGGTTAGATTTTGTGGCAATTTTTTGAATGAAAGATCAAAAGGATAAACGATGCAGATTTATTTTTTACAGCCAGTTTTGGTCATATTTACCAGGGGTACCATTAATTCTGAGCACGACTGTATATGCTATGCCAGTAGACTCTTAAATGACAATTTGTACTTTAAGCAAATATAAACTACCGTTCAAAAGTCTCTGACCATTGGGGTCAGTAAGTTTTTTTTAAGAAATAATGTTTTATCCAGAAAGGTGACACCTTTAACATGGTTTCAATAAATTATATAAAAAGTATGATTTTTACCAAAAGAATATTTGTTTTCTACATTGATAATAGGAAATGTTTCTTGAGCATCAAATCAACATATTAAAATGTTTTCTGAAGGATTATGTGACACTGATCATATGACACAGCTTTACATCACAGAAATTACATTTTAAAATATATCAAAATAGACAGCAGTTATATTAAATTCAATTGTAATAATATTTCACAATATTACAGTTTTTCTCTATCTTAGTAAGATACTCAAAGTCTTAGTAAGCATAAGCATTTATTGACCCTAAACTTTTGAACAGTAGTCCACATATTTAAAATTTGCATAATGTCTTTCTCTTCTGCAAAAACTCCCCAAAGATATCTTGCACTACACAAATTTATGTCCCATCTCCCCCTAAAACCGAAAACACATAGTTATACCAAGGCCTATTGACTTTAAAAAAAGGAGGAATCCTTTATTATTCCTCACCTAAACCTGTTTCAATAGGAAACACATTAACATGGCTTGTCATATGCTTTTATTGGGCCTTTAAAGCCTCTGGATCTCAAGGGAATTTAACAGGCATTTCCTGCATAATTGCATTATGGTTATTGTCTATCCTATGCACTAGTTTCTGTTCTGTTGTCTGGAGTGACACCTCATGTGTGAGTGTGAGTTGCAGCATGGCATGCTACAGGGGTGTTAGCGTGTTACTATCTGCTCTGCTGTAGTGTAGCACCTCGAGAGTGTGAGGAAAACCCACACGCACACGACTCAGATCCTCGCACACTTTTGCTACGGAGCAGTTCATTTTTAACTCTCAAACACCCCTATTTTTAGGCTGTTTTCCATCTTGCTTCATGTTTTGTTTAGATAAATGATGACAAATAAGGCATTTCTATGTGCTTCTTTAACCAGTTCCTGCTATTAGCTGTTCTATGTGTGTGTGTGTCCCTATGTGCAAAGATGGACAGTGGACACAGCCCAAGAATTTTTAAATGTTATATTCTGAATTGTTTGTGCATCTGTATCTGAGATGCTCTGGCTGTGCAGCACTTAGTGTGCCACTGAACTTAATAATTAAGCTTGCTATGACACTGCTTTACCATTTGTAGTATTGTGAGCGTTCTGATTTAATAAGCCAATTTAATGGATTCATTTATCTGTTCTAGTCATTGAAAGTTTTCTTTTCTTTCATTGATTCTTTTATTGCTAGGAGCTGCCAGCCAATAGTGTCCTGCTGGTGTATCTCTCTGCCACTGGAGTTTTCCCCAATGGACGCTCTGAGTGTGAAGGTACGCCGAGGTGTTTTAGCACAGTTGTTCTGTCTGACATCACTGGATGATATGGAATATTGTTATCTTAAAATGTACATAAATACTAACGAAATAAGCACTCTTGGAATGCTATTAAGCCAATCAAATTGTAGGAATCGAAGACTTGTGTAATGCCATGTATGATGTGTTTTACAAACATACTGCCATGTTCAAAAACACATCTGCATTAGCACAGACTGATTCGAATCACTTGCCAGCCTTTTCTGTGCACAGTAATATATGATCTTTTAAATCTTGAAATTGTTAAGTGGGTATATTCTGCATGAAATATCCATACGAGAATACCAGGTGTAATTTAGCTCAGCTAACGGTAGAGCACTTTTTTTTAAATACCACCCACAGAAATTATATACACTAAGGTTCAAAAGCATGGTATCACACGATTTTTTAAAAATGTTTTAGTAAGAAGTCTCTTATGCTCACAATAATGCATTTATTTGATCAAAAATGCAGTAAAAACAGTAAATATTGTAAAATATTACTATTTAAAATAACTGTTTTGTACTTTTTTTTTATTTTAAAATGTAATTTATTTCTGTGACAGCCATTACTCCGTTCTTCATAATCATTCTAATATTCCGATATGGTGCTCAAGAAACATTTCTTATAATTTATCAATGTTGAAAATAGTTGAGCTGCTTAATATTTTTGTGGAAATTAATTTATTTTAAATGGAAACTTTTTTTTGCAACACTATAAATGCCAGTTTTAATTTACACAATTTAGTGCATCCTTGCTGAATACAAATATTCAAATCCTTAATTTCTTTTTTACTGAACCCAGACTTTTGAACAGTGTTAGAAACAGAATTTGATAAACTCAGAAAAGTAGTCCCACTGCAAAAAGAATCATGATGCTACATTTGGATGCATACGAGGAGGAGTAAGATCTGTCCCATCATTATTTCACATCACATTTAACATTTATTTACAGGACCTTATGACTTTGGAGGTGTCCTGACCAATACTAACCGAGATGTGGTGAATGGTGAGATGGTGCAGAAGAGAAATCAGGCACAAAAAGAGATGCACTGGTGAGCCTTCATTGACACCCATTCTGTGCTAGCCTACTCTACATTGAAACTATGTGCTTACTACACATTTGAGACACGAGGTGTTATTTTAACACGCATACATGCACAAATGTGTGTTTTTCAGCCTCCACCCAGGAGACCTTTTCCCCTTCACCAGGAAACCTCTGTTTATCATTGTCGACTCATCCAACAGCACAGCTTATAAGGTGAGACATAAACTCTCTGTCTCCCTTTCTTTATCATACGCTCACATCATGAGGCCATTCATTATTCAAGAGCAGCCATGTGCTTGCTCTATAAGTAAGACAATCTAACTTATTTACTAGGATAAACACGAGAAGTAAGATACCTTGAATAGGGAGTTAAAACAGCTCTGTTGTAGTTTTTATCTTTTTAATTATAGATTGATTTGATCACCCTTTGTTTCAGGTTTTTTCCTCCTCGACTGATTTTCTTTAGTTGTCTGCTTTGTTCAGTAATGGAGTGCCCCCTAGTGTACATTTATAACACATGAACCATTCACTACTAGTAGAGTAAATTTATTGTTAAAAATTAAAAATAATGTAAAACTAACTGTTTGACTTCTTCCTGTCTTTTCACAGAATTTCTCCAACCTGTTCGGTCAACCACTTGTATGCCTGCTTTCTCCAACAGCATATCCGAAGAGCATGCAAGGTCTCTTCTTTGTTTGTTTTGACATTTGTGTTGAGAAAAAAAAAAAAAAAAAAATTTGCTTAGCTTTTTATTTTTTCCTATTTAGTTTTTTCCCCTTGAAGTAAGATTGTCTGTTATTATGTTAATACATTTTGTATTTTTATACTGTTTTCTGTTTTACTCGCTTGTAGACCAGTCTCAGCGTGGAAGTCTGTTTACTCTCTTCCTCTACAACCCCCTCATGGGGTTCCTGTCTGTCTGTGGACTGAGCAGCATGCGCTATGGATTGTGGGAAAAGGCTCAGGAACTCCTGCGGAAGGTTTTCCATGACATTGGCCAGATGATCACGAGTTCCCGAGTTATAGGTAATGCGCCGTTATCCCTTGTCATTTGTTTTGTGCTTTTTTTTTATACTTTCATACATTTTTATACATCATTGACTAGTTGGACCAATGGACAGATATATATTTCATAGTTTTCCTGTTGACTGTCTTCCAGATCAGGCTTTTCTGCAGTTTTATGGCGATGAGTTTCTGCGACTGCTCATGATCCGTTTCGTGTTCTGCTGCACCACGCTCCGATTACACAAGCTCTTCCGGGTGAGACTGAATTGAATGAATATTATATATGTTACTATAATATTATATATGTTACTATAATAAACACAATTTGATCAATAATAATCAGTGAAATAATAGTCATATTTGTCTCACGAACCTGATATTAAAGCAACAATTAAAAAAAAAACTTTTTAAAACATTTTAAACCATTTTGGGTATTTTCACAAGTGTAAATATGCAGCACAGTTCAAACACATAAATAAATACTAAATACACTTTAAAATATGAGGTATTGCAGCTTATCTTTAAACTTCTTCTTTAAACAGACTGGTTACATTTATTAATAGGCTACTATTCTCAACACTGAGATCTGAATCCAGTGTTTCTTGAAAGCTTGCCTTCAGGAAATTGACTTCAGTTGAGGTCCAATAGAAGAAGAAGAAGAAGAAAGAAAAGAATAAATAAATATATATATATATATATATATATATATATATATATATTAGGGCTGTCAAATGATTAATCACGATTAATCACATCCAAAATAAAAGTTTTTTTTACATAATATATGTGGGTGCACTGTGTATAATTATTTTGTACATATATAAATACACACACATGCATGTATATTTAAGAAAAAATATTATTTATATATAAAATATTTATATTTATATATAATATAAATTATATATAAATCTATATACAGTATATACATGAAAATATTTCTTAAATATATACAAGCATGTGTGTGTATTTATATATATAAAATAATTATACACAGTGCACCCACATATATTATGTAAAAAAAACTTTTATTTTGGATGTGATTAATCACGATTAATCATTTGACAGCCCTAATATATATATATATATATATATATCTCACCTGTTATTTTTTTTCTTAAATCTTGCTACTTAAACTTATTTTATTTCAGTTATTTGCAACATTTCTAATTTTCGTTTAATAAAATAACTCAAACTAAATTTTAAATAAAAATAAAGCTAAATTGAAATATTACACAAAATAAACTAATTATAAATAGCGAAAAAAAAATATATATATATATATATATATATAAAAATAAATTCTACTTTAAAATATTACTATAATAGTATTTTGATAATACTTTATAAATATAATAAATAATAATACTTCACTCTTTGTATCCCACAATAATAATTACGAGATATCCAAAGTCTTAGACATACAAAGCTGCATTAAACATATATAAAACATATAAATGACATTGAAAAATTATCATTTAAAATATACATTTTATCTATTGTTGTTAACCTCCTGGTGGAACTACACACTCCACAGTTTGAGAACTACTGACTGAAAACTGCAGCCGCTTTACCGAAAAAGATAGATGAACAAATTTAGGTCCTCTGGAAGCAGAACCAATTCAAGTCAATGTCATATCAAAGGGCCTGTTTACACCTGGTCACTTTATGCGGTTTCTTTGAAAATATAGCTTTCCAATCGTGAAAAGACCAGGTTTAAATGGCCTCCGAAACGCTTTCGAGACGCTTTTAAATCCGATTTATATCTGTTTTGCGGAGACACATTTATGTGGCCAAGTGTAAATGGAACCGTTTTAAACTATTCAGATAGCTATTCGATCCGTAAAAACACATGAAGTGACCAGGTGAAAACGTGCCCAAACCTTTTAGAGCCAAACCCTTTCAGATAAGTGTAATTTTTTTAAGTGACAGAATATAACAGCAAATAGAGATCACATTTATAAGACTGCAGGAGTTGAACACAGTTTTTGAACCAATGTTTTATTCAAGATGTTTTCACAAAGCAGCTGGATGAGGATGCTGTTTCTGTGCACGTTACAGGAAGCGAGGAGTTTTCCAGAATCGTACCCCCAGCTGCCGAAACAGGAGATGGTGGAGAGCAGCCTTCTACAGAAACATGTGCTTGAGCTGGCGGCCATGTTGGATGTGCAAAACCTCTTCTCTGATGGCTTGTTGGATAACTATTGACCACATGGTGGCACCATGCCAACTTCCAGACACACACACACACACACACACACACACGCTCATGTCCATACACGGATACACAAGTTGTAGGTAGTTTCTTCTGAATAAGCTGGTTGTTTAACCTAATCTCATTAAGATCTAGATAGTTCAAGAGAAAATATCTCATCATTGTGGGCAGATATTTACAGTTTGTCTAGTTCACATGCATTTCTAGATTTTAACTAACTACACACACCCAGATGCAAAAGCGTTGCTCCCAACATACAGGAGAACACGGAGATTTACTACATGCATGTACCGTATGAGTGTACGAGCGCAGGCACACGGGCGTTCAGACCTGTTGAGGGAAGCTATCGCCGTTTCTGAAGGTGATTAGAAAGCACAAGATAACATAGGAGACTTCAGAAAGAGATTTGGAAACATTTTGTAAATGTCAATTGGTGTAATTCCAGGGAGATTCTTCCAAAAAGATGAGCCTAAGGCTTTGACAAAACACATTTTGGAGAAGGAAGTTTGTTTTCCCTTCTCAACACTCTGCCTCTGCAACGTTTACACAATTTTTTCCGTAGGGAGCGTGCAGCATGTTTGCATTTATTTGCTCTGTCTTGCCTTTCTTGTTTGTTTTCGTTCATTAAAACGTGTTCGTTTTTCGTCTTGACACAAATTTCGTGGACTTTAGCCTGGCCTTTTGAAGGAGGTCCACCGCGCTGTGCCTCTTTTGGGTTATTTTGGTAATCAGCTAACTGGTCCTCGAATAATCGCTACGTTGACACCAGAATCTCCATTTTATCGAGCGCTTCTTCAAAAGAGATTCTTTTTAGCATGCCTCAGTAGTGTGGTAAGCCCATACTTGCATAGCTGATGTAATAACCTAATGTCTTATTCCATGTGTGCAGTGGACACCAATAGCCAACAAAGTTCTCTTTTATAGTGTCACAGAGATGTACAGGCGTACTCCTGTATATAAGTACAAATTTGTGTATATATCTATATATATATATAAATATATGTATAGTTCTATAAGAAGTCAATGTGATGCAGAGAAGTGTTTCTGTCTGGGTTGTTTGTTGTGGCAGATCTGTGAAAAAAAATGACCCTCTGCATGTGACAGGGGCAGTGTTCTTTTGTCTAATCTGTGAATGGACCATGCCACTGTCTCAACTGCGCACCTTCCCGCCACTTCACACAAGTGCAGTCAGCTGACATTCCAAGGATCATGGCATAAGAGCATGCCTCCTTCACGCCCCATCTGTGTCAAGGACAAGTGCATTGCATCGGTCTAGTAAGAAGTGATGTGATCAATTTTTCGTTCGGTTCATTACGTCACGTTGATAATTACGATGATAGCGGTTACAATAACAGCCTTGCACTTTACTTGCACTATTTAAGTTTTATTCTGATGTTATTTATTGTGCTGTTGGCAAGAGGCATGTCTGATCATTCTGTTATGTCACACTTTTGGCAAAAAGCTCATCCCTTTCTCCGTCTGTGATCTCTGGTACAAAACGGCACACATAATGATGGATTTTTCAACGTTTACCAACTCTTCCCCAGAACTGCTGGTTTTATCATGGACATTCAAATAGGACCAAATGATTCTTGCATGTGGAGAGCACAAGGTCCCGTAAAATACCGTCATCTCTCTCCTTTAGTGTAGTTTATATTTTAGCACGTTTTCACGTCATAGCTGCTTCCACGCACTTATTTAAAAAAAAAATAAAAAACATTCTCTTGTGTAAAAAGAGAGAAGTTTGCTAACGAACAAATCACTGCCAAACAAAATCAACTTTAACATAGAAAATCCACTGCCCAAATTACAGTCTTGCAGGCACAAATTGTTTCATGGCCTAGCTTTTTATTTTATTTTTTATTATTATACTGTTTTAGTTTGCCAAAAGGAGGAGGGCTGGATGGAGATGAAGAGGGAAACAGATGGTGGATGTCACCGTTTCCTCTCCTCTAGTTGTCTGACCTTGACTGGTGGACTGTCGAATGTTTTTGCCTTATTTAATTTATGTTAGTATGTGTGTGTATAAGTATCTTAACTTCACAGCATCCTATAGATTAGCTCTGTAAGTTCTCGCTCAGACTGTCCCGGGATAGTGCTGTATTCACACCACACACCATTCATCTGAGAGCACAGGGGTGAATACGGACTTTAAGCACTTATATGTGAAATGTACCACAGCATAAACCTACCAATTTAAGATTTAGGGGGAAATGCAATACCCCTTTTTTATTTTATTTAAGTGTTTTCTTACCTATTGCCCACATTTATGTAGTAGATGCATGTTATTTAGCAGATCTGTTAAATGTCGATGCCCCCTGCACCATTGTAATGAATGCTGTAAATGCATTAGCAGCCATGATTGGAAGGAACAGAAAGAAAATCAACTGCATTTGTTTTCTATTGTCAACATGGGGCCAGATCTAAGGTGTAGTAATGGTGATTTCTACCAGTTCCTACTGTTGTGGGAGGGAACATTTTCAAAAGTGATGTAATGGTCAGAATACTCTTTCTTTATAAGTTAAGGGGTTCTAGAGTTGCTAGTTGAACTGCATTGTCCAATTGTCATGTGTTTTTAATCACTTAACTGTTTTGTCTTATCTGTTGCCAAATTATATTTGATGTTTGTTGTTAAATGCAGAGAAAAAAAACAAAACAGTGATGAAACCAAAACATGCAAGCTTTTTGTTTTTAAGAATGCTATTTAAGAATATTAAAAAGTTTATGACTGTTTTGCTTAATTTTTGGTGTTCCTTAATACATATACACATAATATAAATGTGCATTAAAACAACTTATACAGAAGTGATTAAGAATAGGTATCATGATATTTTAGATCAACACAATTTAAATTAAAGGTTTAATTTTTTTGGGGGGGGGGGTTAATTTTAGATATTTATTTGGTTATGCTCCTTTCATTCTTTTAAATTAAGATTATTTTTGCCATTATTTCATTTAATTAACATCTTTAAAACACTAATAATTTAACGCTTGAATTCTTTATCAAATCTCAGAATTAATATTAATTTTAAATCCAATATCCATTATAAATGTTGTGATTCACTTGTAGTATTTAAATGACTGATTTGAACATTTAGTATTTTATTTAGACAAAATACTGCATGATTTAATAGACCATATATCAGTTATTGGTTGTAACAAAATTTTAATATCAGTGCATCCCTAATTAAGTGTTGTGAAACTCACCAAATATTCGATTCAGCCCATACACATGAAAAACCATTTGACATTTATAGACGAATACAGCTCCTGGTCCTTGTGCCGCCCAGCAGTGAGATTACAGCACTCCGTTCCATGAATGATATCCCTGGGGCTCTGGTCTTGGCATGATAGAAGTTATCAGCATTACATCCTTCAGAATTCTTTAAAGACCCCTTTATCTTGTTTTCCTGATATGTATTATCTTAATTACCCTGCCCTTCCTGCTTCTGTTGGTCACCATCCCGATAGAACAGTCAAACAGGTCAGACAAATCTGTTGTACAGTATTACCATTTTATTATATGGCCGATGAGGTAAGTTATGTTCATACTCTACATAAATCATATATTAAAATTAAATCAAACACAGATGACAACATAAAGGAGATCCATTTACTTTATTGTAGCAGGCACTTTACAATGATCCCCACTCTACCCCTTTGGTGTACATCACTGGTTCCATTATTAAATCTCTGCACAAAAACAAAGCAGTATGGGACAAAAGATGTGAAATAAAATAAGAAAATAAAACATTGATTAAATCTAACTAATCAAATAACAACCTCATGTACTGACTCGCGTTTGCTGCTCACACTCACCTGATCTTTATTCACCACATGTTACTCATGGATTGTTTTGTTTTCCATTTTTTCCCTCAAAAAACCATGTCGGATTGAAATCTTTTTTTGATGCCAGTATATCATAGAATAATTTATGATATACTGACATATGAACGTTGCTTCACTTTTACACAAGCATATTTTTTTCAGTTTGAAACAAGTGCTTTGTTGTTTCTCTACCGTTTACAGTTTTTTTTTTTTTTTTTTTTTTCAGGGCAGTAGCATTCAAAACGATGGTCTCTTGTTCTTTCCTTTAAGTAACAGGCAAACCTGCCTCATGTCCTCTGCGTCTCTTAGCGACATTGTTTCCAGGTCTGCTCAGGTAGTCATACAGTCTTCCTGGCTGTCAGAACTCGAACAATAGAGCCTAGTCCTCCAATGGCAAATGCCTGTTATTAAAGATGGGGGGGGGGGAAACATGCATCCCACATTAAAGTTACGTTTTATTCATGCTATATATAGCCCACTAAAAATGTGTTTTACATATCTGATGGTTTTGTACCTACATTGTGACCTACTGACTGAAACATGACAAATTGAGTGAACAAAATTCTTGGGTTTACCTTTTCATGCCACTGCAGCAATATGGCACTGCTATTTTCTACAGGCCTCTCAAAGCCTTTGTAGATGTACTTCATAAGAAGATCGACTCCATTCTTGTCGAGAGATTTAACAGCGGGCTCTATATCGCTGCCCCTAAATGATGTCAGAACTTTCAATACCACAGTCTGAGCTCTTTCCTGGGAATGAAAGACAGAAAAGATGGCGTATTTCGAGAAATTGTGCTATCTGTGCTCTATATACTTCATTGTAAAAATGAGATTTTGTTAAAACTGTCTGTACCTTTATTGCCGGGTTCTTGCTGTTGATTGGAGGGTTCCTAAGAGCAATATGAAGGGCTGCCATCATGTCCCCTGTGCATTAGAGCTGGTTAAGGAAGACAATCAATAGCCTTAGCTCTAATCATACCTATTAAGCTGACTAGGGGGAACTAGGTTTCTCGGATGAAGTGGTCACAAACATATACGCACACTCAAGCTGAACCCTAAGGAATTTCTCAAAACAAATTATTCTTTTAGACAGGACTAAACTCTCAGGAACATGGATGATTGATTGATTGTCTGGTACACTGAAGCCACTTGCCACTACATTCTCCATAACAACAGTGCATTAATATGAGAGACACACGGCTATCCCTAGTTTAATTTCAGTCTCTAAATGAATTAATAATCAACTTTTAATCTAACTATTCAAATTTTAGATGCTGTGACCTCAATAATAAAAATAGAAAGCCTCAAAATAGAAGCAAAACAGAGAACACTCTTGAGTCTCAAGGCACTCGTCTTCAGTGCCCTTGTGTTCCAGAATATTTTCTTCTTCATCTGGGAACTTCTTGTCCCCAGATGTCCTGTTCTCTTGCTGTGCTGAGGACGTTCCACTTCAGTTTGGAATTACATATTCATCACCGTATTTCTTTTCTCAATTAAAGCATTGTAATATGAGACTGTTCGTTTTTTTTAGTTGCAGTATAAATTAACATTTCACTCTCAACTATACAGAAACAAAATAAAGACATTAATTAAAATAAGACATAAAAGGTCGTCACGTGCCTTATTGCGTTTTCACGACAAACACATGTTTTGAATTAGGTTGTCACAGATACCCTAACATTTACTGCCTAAAGACAACCGAACACGTCCCAAAATAACCAGTCTCAGAGAACCATAAATGAGAATTCAAAAACAATTAACACTCCACTCTGGAACTAGCCTGACTACGTCAGACTTCGTACTTCCGCTCAATTTCATTTCGCTTCTGTACTCAGTCTGAGACATCGACATGTCTCTCAGTTTTCCTCCGGCCTGAAAACAGCCGGCCAATCAACGAACAGAGGGCGGGCTGAGAGCCGTGACGTAGACGCTAAGCACTGAGTTTAAGATTGGGGAAATCGAAAAACGACCGCAGATATGGAGATACAGGATGCAATTCGCTCTGTTGTGGAGAATATTCCTGCCATTTCCAAACTGAAGCCCGAACAAGAAGAGTGTTTGGTAACATTTTGAATGGAGGTGATGTCGTGGCCCTTCTCCCGACTAAGGGTGTCGAAATTAATTCACAATCTCGAACTTCGAATTAAATGGAATCGTCGATGCTGCCACGCCCGGTCGGCTTGGCAAGCGGAAAAAAACACGCGTGTTGTGCTGCGAGTCTATGGTCAATCTCCTCTAACTTAGCTACAGCCATTCAAAAGATAGCATGGCAACTGCAGATGCAGGAGACCCATCGACAGAACTTGAACCCCCTCCTCTTTCATTGAAGTCGCAGGTGTGGAAGTTTTTTGGATTTCCAGTGAGTTATGTTGACAACGTTCGCGCTTCAAAAAAGCCACAGTTTGCAGACATCCCAAGTCTCGCGGAAGTTCCGGGAGTCTACCGCATATTGATACCGGCTCCCTGATGCACGCAAATTAGTTCAAATCTCCCGGAATCTAGAGTGAGCGAGCAAGAGCGCGCATGCGAGAGAGAGAAAAAACTGTGCACCAAACCGTATAGCACGCGCACGGCAGAGAGGGAGAGCGAGAGACCTTGCGTGTGTGCCTCATGAAGCGCATGTAAGACAGAGAGAATCCTGATTGGCCGGTTTCGGCTTTAAAAAAAATAAATGTAAAAATCGAGAATCGAATCGAACAGTGACTTTAGAATTGAAATTGTAATCAAATCGAGGATTTGGAGAATCGTGACACCCCTACTCCCGACAGGTTTTGGTACAAGGTTAAGGAGGCAGCAAAACTCGGTCAGCCATGTTCACTCCGGTATTTCGCTCTATGGTTTCGTTTTCGCATCATACATGTGTTTACAGTGGAAGTTCGATGCGGCTGAACCATAGACAGTAAAAGAAATGGACAGAGCGACCCCATTGATTTCAACGGAGAAGACTTGAAGCCCGATTATTGCACTTCCTGTCTGATGTCTGAGCTAGAGGTCTTCTCGGGTCCTAAAAACTGTACCCGACCCGAATCGACCCGAATCACTACTTCCCCGAACCCGACGTGCATAAATTATTTTTTTTAAAGAAAAACCCGACCCGAGACAGACCCGATAAAATTAGACCCGAGTCCGACCCGACCTGACGGCATTTCCTTTAGAACCCGACTGGACCCGAACGTAAACGGCATTTACATTGTGCACAGCCTGCAGCCCTGCGTTTCTCAAAAATGCACTTAACATAGACGCGCAAGTGTAAGCGCGCTGAAGTGCTAAAATGTCAATCACACATCACTGTAACCCATTACGTCCTATAAAATTTGGCATAATGTTATTTACCGGTCCATTCGAGGATTAGAACCACCATTCGTTTTCCCTGACATTTTTCGCAATTTCTGTTATCGCCTCCATGGTTTTCTGACAGTGTCGCGTATTTTTAAAATTGATTGACAGGCCTGGCTAAACGACAATTCAAATACTTGCATTTAGTCAAACATCCATCCACATGATGGCGCACTAGTTCTTCTTGGCAAAGGGAGGGGTTGGTTTATGTGGAGCGAGCAACTGAGTAAATAAATGCAGAGGCAACCGTGCTTATGCTTATAGCCCATTTGCACGTAGAAGCCCGGATTCGCTCTCTCACTTAGAAAAAGTGAGAGAACGGTGTCATAGAGTTGTATTAAATACTGCAACTTTCTTAAATGCCCAACATAGTTTAAAAGAATTCGGGTCTTCTCGGGTCCATTTGGAAAAGGCATATTTATTTTAAATTACCCGAGACCTGAGGCCACTAATACCGAACCCGACCCGTGTCCGAGACACTCGTCGGAGTTTTGGACCCGAACCCGTTCGGGTCTCGGGTCGGACCTCGGGTTTTCGGATCCAAGTGGACCCGTGAAGACCTCTAGTCTGAGCGACTGCGCAGGCTCAAACTGAGCGTGACGACAGTCTGGCAGTTGAAAATCTTATAGTAGCTGTGCCAAGATAAATCTGAATCACCTAATTCCTCAAAAACGTTGTTGAAATATTTTGTCCCATTGCTTTTATAGACTCTCTATTTATGGGCTTCTACCTTGACTTTGTGCCTCCATCATCCATGTCCTCCTGATTGCCTCATAGACAGTTAAAGATTGCCTGCGAGCTTCTCCTCCTGTCTATACGGTAATGTCTCTATTGTGCGACAGAAAGTCCCGTGGTTATGACGCAATCTTTAGCCTATTTAAAAAAAAACGGCTTCTACGGGGCTATAACGTAAGATACAAAGTAATGGAACATTTTATACATTGTCGTGTTTCTTTAGAAATTAATAATGGACAAATGAAGTCTTTGGACGCCTCAGATGTAACGTTATTCGCTGTCAAAGTGACGCCAAAATGAATGGGAGTCAATGGGATGCTAACAGCAGGTGATGGTCTGCTACAATGGCGGCTCCCGCGAGGCTTCAACTTCCGTCTGATGGATTACCCCCTTGGGCTGAACTGGCGAATAACACACACGTCATGTCATAATCAAACGTTATGTGATTGGCCCCCCCCCCCCCCCCCCCCAATCCCCCCAAGTAGCAGAGTTTGGTATTACCAGGCTACTCTGGAACATCCATCCATCAAAAGTTTGGGGGCAGTAAGATAGTTTTTTGCAAGAAATGAATAATTGTATTCTTCAGCAAGGATGCATTAAATTGGTCAAAAGTGAAATTAAAGACATTTATAATGTTACAAAATATTTTTATAAATGCTGTTCTTTTAGAATCCTAAAAAAAGTGTATCATGGTTTTCACAAAAATTAAGCACCACAACTTTTCAACATCGATAATAATGGGAAATGCTTCTTGAGCAGAAAATTAGCATATCAGAATGATTTCTGTGACATGTGACAATGACCATGTGACACTGAAGACTGGAGTAATGATGCTGGAAATTCAACTTTTCCATCACAGGAATAAATTACATTTTGAAATATATTAAAATGGAAAACAGTCATTAATTGTAATAATGTTTCACAATATGTAGTAGTGAAATAGTATATAATTTTAAAAAAATGTGTAGTATATATAAATGTATAAAATTGAGAGTTATTATTATTAATATTATTTTTATAAAGAAAAATTATATATATCCTCTTGTTTTTCAAAGTGCGGCTCAGCGCTCTATAATAACATCTGGCATCTTCAGCAAGATCAAGCTTTTAGCATTCTGCCCCACTGCACAGAAGAAGTGTTGCGAAACAAGTCAGATACTGATGCCCACCAGTCAGACAGACTATCACACTCAAAAGCTGCACATCTAGCCTGAGGGTCTCACATTAGAGGACCTTCACATGATACTCTACTGCCCATAGAAAAGGTTAATGACTGCTTATTACAGGTTTGAGACTTTAAGTGGGAAACACTGGAACAGTGAATCTCCTAGTTGTGGCATGTGAGAGTAAACTCTGCCTAAAAGATTCAGTCTCACGGGTTTCAGCTGTTCCACCAAATCAACTCAAGATAACATCAGCAGGAACTTACTAAACCAGGTACCATGGTAGAGCAGAGAGGAAGAGGAAGCCTGATGCAAATCAAGTGGTCTCAGGGCAGTGGCACAATGAGGGGAGAAGTCATGAGGTGACAGGCCTCAGATATGGCAGCCAAATTTCATTTCACATCCTGCCAGGGCCAAATCCCAACCCTTTAGACAGCTCAGAGAGGGTAGTAACAGCAGAATGAATTATCACATCATTGGCAACAACGTTTCATCCAAAAACTAGAGGAGATCGTGTTCAGGCACATTTCACCTGTGAGCAAAACTGGCACCATGGAGATCACAAACAAACAGGAAGATCACAGAGACAATCACACCATTGTATACCTCAGCCTATACAGTACAAGGAAACAAATGGCAATGTGACAATAGCGTGTGGATTCACAACCCTCCTTAACAGGTTTATTTACAATGCAGACGACTGTTTGCTTCCAATGCCTATTAGCGCAGTTTAGCCTAATTGGAACACTGTGACAGAATGATGTATCTGAAATGTCAGACCGCTCTTGTTCTCAGCAGCTGAATAAATTAATACAAGAATACATTATATTATATAAAATAAATGTTGATATTCGGTCAGTTGAATTAAATTTTGAAACACAAGCCACTTCAAATGAGGAGAAACATTTCACTGCTTCTAAAAACATATGCTACCCATCAAGTGTTGAATGCAAATTAACTATTTTTATCCTATTGGTTACATTTGAAATCAAAGGATATTTTGAGTTTTAAGGGTCTAAAAAGAGTTTCTGATATAAAGAAACAAAAAGCAGGTCCCAGGCACTCAATCAAGTTTTCTTGACTGTAACTTTGAAAGTAACTTTGCCCTGAAGAAGACCACTTGTTGGTTGAAACATGTTGGCTCGTGTACTTTTAAAATGATTTAAGCCATACTAAATAAAGGCTTTTTAACTGTATCCTTCTCCTCATTGAAAACTTGACTGAGTGCCTGGGATCTGCTTTTCGTTTCTTTGGATCTTTTCCCTACCACAAGAGCACCTATCACGGATTTTATAACTTTACCTGAGCGCCTGGTTGAACCTTTTAGAGTTTCTGATATATTTTATACAGAGTTCTCAAGTGTAAATTTCATTTTTACATGGCTGTTGTAAACATTCACATGACCCGAGCTGTTACTTCCAGTTTACCTCTCTAAAAGATAATGTCTGTCTGTTAAAGCTCCATAAAAAGTATTTAAAATGTCATAATAAAAATTGTGTAATATTATGATTGCTCAGTCTCATAAAAAGGACACATAAACATGTCAGTGGTCACATTTGTGACCAGTGGAAAAACAGTTCCATTTAGAATGTAACTTGTGGATTTTAATGTACTGTTACATTAAATGATCCCCCTCACAGATGACTATTCAAAAAAGTTAATGTATTGTTTGCATCTTTCCTTATTGAGCAACTGACCATTGGGAATTTATAGTTGTTACCAGGCATAACACATGCATTCACTAACTTTAAAACTTTTTAAAAATGACACGACATTTGTTTCATTGGCCTATCCAAAGAGTAAAATATATATATTAATTTCGCTAGCCAGCATTTTGGATTACATTAATTATACCAGCTATAAAGTTAACTTTCCTCTATAATATTACGTAAACTATAATTATTCTTTCTAATATGCTGATTTGGTGTTTAAGAAACATTTCTTACAATTATCAATGTTAAAAACAGCTGTGCCGCTTGATATTTTTATGGAAACCCTGATGCATTTCATACTTATAACTTATAAACTCTAAGAATTGTGTCGTTGCAGCTTAAATGAATACAAAACAACGCTATGTAAAAAATCTTCTAAACAAGGCAGCACAATCGTCACGTCATCATCATGCCCTAGTACTGTACCGAGCGAGGCGCGCGCTCATGTCACACGGGCTCACGTTCATGTCTCAATCCCCCAAAACGTTGCGTTCATATTAAAGGATATTGCCTGATAAGGTTGTCGACTTCCGCCGCATCAGGTCCTTGCTGGTCTGCAGCCTCATCGTGATCGTCCACGAATTTATTCTCGTCGAATTCATCAATGTCCACCTTTCTGAAGCGCGAAGACAGCGTGTTCTTGGCCATCGGGGCCAGTGTCACTCACCAGCGGTCCCGTGTGCTGTAACAGCGTCTGTGCTCCGATGGGAGATTTCAGTCTCTGGTTATAGTCGACGTCAGAGACACCACATTTAAAAATACATCCAAAGATGGACGAATAGATTAGTCAAAGTGGGTTGCGTTCACCGTGTTATACCGCCACACACCAGCACACGAGCTGTTTCAGTGTGTACCGATGATGCAGAGCTGTATATTTAATATGAAAGGTGTGATAGCAAAGCTTGCGTTCTACTGCCACCTGCTGAGTAGGAGTGTGTGAAGTGATTTTACAGTTAAAGGAACAGTTCACCCAAAATTAAAACTGTCAATATTTACTCAGGACAATATTAGGGACAACCAATACCATTCACTTTCTCTTCACGTCTTTTTTTCCACAGCCAAAGTCATCACTCACTTTCTTTGCATATTTTTTCCCCATGTGATGAAAGTGAATCCCTTAAAGGGATAGTTCACCCAAAAATTTAAATGTTGTCATTATTTACTCAACCCTCAAGTTGTTCTAAACCTGTATGAATTTCTTTCTTCTGTTGAACACAAAATAAGATATTTTATAGAATGTTTTTGACCGGACAGTTGCTGGTAGGGTTGCCAACCGTTCCGTATAATACAGAATCGTTCCGTATTTGACACATAAAAGGCTTGTTCCGTATTGAACTGATACGGAACGCACTTTGTTCCGTATTTTTGAGAATCAATTCAGTGCAAATCCATGACAGACGCATAGCTTCTAATATATATGTCAGACAGACTATGATGAATGAACGAAGGCCCGCTGCATGCAAATTCGGGGACTTGGCGCCACCTTGACGGGCTCTGACGTGTAATGACGTAGAGTTGTCTCATTGGTCGCACGTCAGAGGCGCCCACGCCATTGGTTGTGCAGTTGCCGCAGCGCAGCCTGAGCGAGCCAGACGCTCAATGTGCAAGCTGTGCAGCTGCAAATGCATTTTACAGGCTTCAGTAAATCGAGTAAAATGTGTTTCCGAAGACATTTGTAGGCTATGATAAGAAAAACTACCGGAAAGAACATTCTAGAAGTCTAATTCTATTGAATAAGTTCGCACAAGGCTACAGAAAACTGTTGTGTTTATTTTTCTTCAAATGCAGTCTAAGCCGATGAGTTTCGAATGTTATATGTATTTGTTTAAGTTAAAAATAAAACGTATTATAATCTAAACAAATACATGGTTCATTTGTGGCAAAATGATCATGATAGCCTTTATATATATGTGGTTAAGTCCTGTATATTGATTAAGCCTACTTTGCTATTCTATAAATATATAGGCCTAATAAGTTGCATTATAATATGATATAAAATGTATGAATTTCAGGGGGCATGTCACTACCACATATTAAATATTATATTCTAAAGGCAGAATATAAGATGAAAAAGTTCGTTATTTTCAGTACTCACTTAAAACTGCTCCTCCGCCCAAACGGATCGCTTGACGTCATAAGAGGGAGACGTCTCCCCAGAGCGCTGAGAAAGTGAGTCTGTGAGCTGTGTTGATAATTGTACGAGTGATAGAGCGAGAAAATTAGTGATTAGGACATTTATTTATTTAGTTAGCTATTTAAGTTAGGTAGTTAGTATACGCAGGCGTATTTTCACAATGGTGAATTACTGCGTTTGTGCTGGGTGCTAAAACACAGTTAAAACCGGTCACAGAGTCCACTTTTTCCCAAAAAGCAGGTCTGTGTTCCGTGCCTGGGTCAACTTTGTTCGGACCAAACGCCAGGACTTCAGTGCTGCTTCGGTATCCAAGATTTCGGTCATTTGCAGCGCACATTTCTTCCAGTTTTTATGTTTCCACTGTTCGATCGCGCCCCTCTCTCTCTCTCTCTCTCTCTCTCTCTCTCTCTCTCTCTCTCTCTCTCTCTCTCTCTCTCTCTCTCTCTCTCTCTCTCTCTCTCTCTCTCTCTCTCTCTCTCTCTCTCTCTCTCTCTCTCTCTCTCTCTCTCTCTCTCTCTCTCTCTCTCTCTCTCTCTCTCTCTCTCTCTCTCTCTCTCTCTCTCTCTCTCTCTCTCTCTCTCTCTCTCTCTCTCGCTACTTCAGTGCTGCTTCACACACACACACACACACCAACACATCCAGCATTGCAATCTTGACATCGAAGCCTGTTCATTATAGCCACGGAGCTTCAGAGCTAAGGCGGAGCTACAGATTATGTGTCCCTAAATAACCCGCATATCTAACAGTAGTTCCGCATTAATTAATTTGCACGCGAGTTTTATTTATTTTTATACTCGTGTACTCATGCACTGAACCGTGACGCCCGTACCGTTTCGGTTCAATACGAATACATGTACCGTTCCACCTCTAAGTTATGCCTACCGGTATATACACCTGCCCAACTCTCCACTGGTTATCTTCACACCAGATATTTATGTTTCTTCGATAGGAATTATTTAAATTTCTGTTTGCCTCCTCATCTGTCTCACGCCTGGGAGGCTCAAAAGTGTATGGCTGTGGGGGGATTTTGAGGGGGATTTTGGATCTGCTCAGACTCAAAACTCTCCATACTTGAATAGAACGTTTGTGGCACGACTCCCTCTTCTGACGTCACAGCTCAGCTGTGTTTTAAAAATATGATCTTGACAGAAATGGCTATAAAGCTTACTGTAGGGTAATTACAGTAATCATTTTAATGATAATTACATTTTCACTCAGACATCTAACCCTTATTTAATATATCTAAAAAAAAAAATTTAACCTGACATAGACACTTTAAGTAACATTTTTATCTAAATAGCTATATTTCACCTTCCTCTTTAGCTTTTAGTTTAGCTTTCAGTTAACTCATTTAAACCCAAATTATCTCCAGTAAGCAAATGTGTTTTACTCGTGTAAAATATAGCCGGAATGAAATAGTTTTCATTAAAATGTTTTTAAAATGGTGTGATATAAGTATTTGTTCAATTCTTGGTCGCAACTGTAACCGGTGGAAAGTACACTGGCAAAATTGTTGAACTAACAGTAACCAGTAATATATATATTTTTTTACTTTTACTTTTTCTTTCATTAATGAAATAATATAATGCAACATAATGCGACTAACTATTGCTGTGTATTTCACATCCTGTGATCATATGGCACAGACAGAGTAATCTTTTGAATACATTAATAACAGACCTAAATATTACAAATTTATGGTAGTTATATGTCTATTATGACATATTTTTTATTACATTCCTTCGTTCTGTTTATGGAGCTTTTTTGACAGACACAGACATATACACATGAAATCAAGATAGTCTGCACATTATTAGTTGAAAATACGCCATCAATTGTTGACTTTTCAATTGTAAATGTGGAATGAGGCGTTTGTCCGATTCGAATAGGGCATACTTGACTTAGTAGACTAAATCATTCAATGTTTAAAATTGGAAAACATGAAACGGGTCAGTGAATGATTGTGATCAGACAGAATGTGAAAAAGAAAGGTTAAAACGTATTAAGTAAGTAAGAAACATGGGTGTTGATTTACATTACATGATCATTTAATATGAAAAGCCTTTTGAAAGAGCATGCAGAATAATATTAAATTTATAGTGCTATTAAAAAATATATTAAAGAAATAGGATTAGACTGCAGAATTTAGTGTTATGTATTTTTTTATTTAATTGAATTGAATTGAATTTATTTTAGTGCTCCACACTCCAGTCCAGTTGGTGGCGGTAATGCACCAAAAGTTGGTTGGCCAACCGCCATATAACACAGAGAAGAAGAAGAAGAAGAAGAAGAAGGACTTGGGTTCGCGACAGCAAGGAGCCGGGGTTGGACCTGTCATGCAGACAAACAAACAGATTTTCGAGAAAATTCTCGTGTTAAGCCCCCGTTTGCGGAAAAGGGTTGTGAGAGAGGATTTTAAAATAATCCTCAAATTTAGAAAGGAAGACGAGAATGTTGATTTAAGTCCGATAGCGGTGTCTAGGGAAATAAAAAAGAAAATAGGAGATGTGGAAATGGCAAAGATTTTGAGAGATGGAAGCTTGTTGGTCATAAGTAAAACGGAGGAACAGAAAAATAGAGCCTTGGAAATTGAAAGTGTTTGCAGGAAAATTATTATTGAGAGAAAGGTGTTGGGTGAGACTAGAGTAACAAGGGGAGTGATAACAGGGATTCCTGTAGATGAAGACTTGGAGAAACTCAAGCGGAGTATTAGTGGAGGCGAGGTGAGTAGAATAAAGAGACTGTTGAGAACAATAAATGGTGAAAGGGTAGATAGCTTATCTGTTCTTCTGGAATTTCAGGAGTCCTTACTTCCAGAAAGGGTGAGAGTAGGATGCATGAGCTTTCTAGTTAGGCCGTATATTCCTCCACCGCTACGATGTTACAAATGTCAGAGGTATGGACATATAGCAGCAGTTTGCAAAGGGAAGCAGAGGTGTCCCAAATGCGGAGGTGAGCATAGAGTGGAAGAATGTAAGGAAAATGTGCAGGATAAATGTTGTAATTGTGGTGGCCAACACAGAGTAACATATGGTGGATGTGAAGTCAGGAAAAGAGCTGTGGAAATACAGCAGATCAAAACAGTAAACAACATAAGTTATTCAGAGGCAGTGAAGAAAGTACAAGGACAAAGGGGAAGGGTTGATATTGACATTGCTGCCCAGGGGTCGAGAATAGATGCAGGTCAAACAGAGAAAACAAAAACAGAATTGACAGTTGAGAAGATTATTTTGTTTGTGGCCTATGTGATCAATTGTACCGATCAGGTTAAACACAAAACAGAGAAAATTAAAATAATAGTTAAGGGGGCGGAGAAGTTTCTGGGTATAAAAGAAGTATCTTGGGAGCAGATCAAAACAAGACTTGAAGCGGATGGGAAAGTGGGAGGCCCAGGTGATAAGACAAGCTGATTATTGTACAATGGAATGCAAGAAGTTTAATAGCGAATGGTCAGGAATTTAAGGGATTTATTAAAGAGTTAAAAAATAAACCAGAAATTATATGTGTTCAAGAGACATGGCTTAAATTAGAATTGGAGTTTGTTATTAAAGGATATGATAGCATTCGTAGAGATAGAGGGGAGGGTAGTGGAGGAGGATGTATAATATTTATAAAACAAGGAATGCAATATAGAGTTTTGGGGAAAGGAAAAGAGTTGGAATATTTAATAATTGAAGTATGGACCAGAGAAGGAAATTTTAAAGTTGTTAACTTTTATAATCCATGTAATAAGTTGTCATTAGAATTGCTGGATGAAATGATGATACAGTTAGTAGGGAAGGTGATTTGCTGTGGAGATTTTAATGCCCATAGCACATTATGGGATAAATATAATGATACTAATGGAATGGTGATTGAAGAGATAATGGAGATGACAAATTTAGTGTGTTTAAATGATGGTACAAGAATTAATATCAGAACTGGTACAGAATCAGCAATAGATCTTACATTAGTGTCAGATTCATTAGCAGGCATTTGCACATGGGAAGTGGTTAGAGGAACGACAGTAGGAAGTGACCATTATCCTATTATAATAGTAGTAGGATTGAGTCTAGAGGAATTTGATACAGTAGGATTGCAGAAATGGTCTTTCAATAGTCCTGAGTGGGATACATTTAGGAATATTAGTGATCAAGAAATGGGAAAAATTGATAGAAATAAAGATGTTGATAATTTAAATGTTTCTTTTTGTAAAGTTGTTGTAGAGGCTGCAGAGAAATCAATAAAGAAGAGGGCAGGTAAGTGCAAAAGTAAGATTGTACCATGGTGGACAAAGGAAAAGAGTGATACAATTTCGAAATAAAGCTTTTAAAATGTTAAAACGGAATCATTGTTTTAATAATCTTATTGAACATAAAAAGTCGCAAGCAAATGTAAGGAGAGCCATAAAAAGTGCAAAGAAAGAATATTGGAGGAAATTTTGTTCCTCAATAGGAAGGGAGACAGAAATTGGTAAAGTTTGGGGGATGATAAAAAGAATGAATGGGATAAAAAGAGAATATGGATATCCAGTCTTAAATGATGGAGGAAAAATAGGAGTGAGAGATGAGGAGAAAGCAGAGATGCTGGCTAAAGCATTTGTAACAGTTCACAGTTCAAATAATATTAGTGAAGAGGGGAAAAGAGGGAGGGAAACTACAGTAAGGGAGAATAAAGAAGTACAGCAAGAAGAAAATTTGAATGACCTACTAAACAAACCATTTACAATGATAGAACTAAAACATGCTCTCCAGAAAAATAAGATGTCAGCACCAGGAAGTGATCAGATTTGTTACATAATGATAAACCAGCTCAGTGAAAATTCAAAGGAGGTATTACTAGAACTATATAATAAAGTGTGGGAGGACGGAAAACTGCCACAGAGTTGGAAGGAAGCTGTGGTAGTGCCAATACGCAAGCCAGGAAAAGATTGTACAAACCCGGGGAATTATAGACCAATTGCTTTGACTTCTAACATATGAAAAATAATGGAGAAAATGATAAAGGAAAGGTTAACGTACTATATGGAAAAGAACGGATATATAGCCAAATATCAAAGTGGCTTTAGGAAAGGAAGAAATACAATGGATCCAGCTGTATGTTTAGAGCATGAAATTAGAAAAGCACAAGTAAACAAAGAAAGTGTAGTGGCTGTCTTCTTTGACATAGAGAAGGCCTATGATATGATGTGGAGAGAAGGTTTGTTAATTAGAATATGTAAATTAGGTATCAAAGGAAGAATGTATAGATGGATTAAGGACTTTTTACAAGGAAGATTGATACAAGTTAGAATAGGGGAGAGTTATTCAAGGAAATATATTGTTGAAAATGGAACACCTCAAGGGAGTATAATAAGTCCTTTATTATTCTCCATATTAATAAATGATGTGTACAGTGAAATAGAGAATGGGATGGGATTTTCACTTTTTGCGGATGATGGGGCGATTTGGAAGAGGGGAAGAAATCTGAAATTTAATATTAAAAAGCTACAGGAAGCTATTACGAAAATAGAAGAGTGGTCATATAAATGGGGGTTTAAGTTTTCAGTAGATAAGACAAAGATAATGTTATTTACAAAGAAAAGAATATGTTCTGAGGCAAAACTAAAGTTATATAATCAAGAATTGGAAAGAGTGAAGTGTTTTAAGTTTTTGGGGATATGGTTTGATGAGGGAATAACATGGGATGTACATATCCAGAAAGTAATTGAAAAATGTAGGAAGGTGTTAAATGTTATGAGGTGTTTGGTGGGAAGTGATTGGGGAGCTGACAGAACAGCACTGAAGGCAATTTATTGTGGATTAATTAGATCAGTATTAGATTATGGATGTGTGGTGTATGGATCGGCATCAAGCACATCTCTTAAAAAACTAGATACCATTCAGTTTCAGGCTTTGAGATTATGTACAGGGGCTTTTAAAACAACACCAACGGCAGCACTGCAGGTGGAAATGGGAGAAATGCCACTCGAGTTGAGACGAATACAGCTATCTCTGAATTATTGGGTTAATATAAAGGGCCATAATGAAGATCACCCAGCACAACTCACTTTAAAATCTTGTTGGGAAAAGGAGAAGAGGGAGACAAAAAGCTTTGGGTGGACAGTTATACAAAAAGCAACAGAGTTAAAATTAACGGAATTAAAAATCAGTCCTACAGTACCATTACCAATAGTACCACCTTGGATATTACCAGAAGTAAAAGTAGATATAGTATTATTAGGAAAGAAGAACAAAGACATGGGGTTAATTTTTGACTCGTATGCTGTACAGGAATATATTGATAATTATTATAGTTATATTCAGATTTATACAGATGCATCAAAGAGTTTAGATAATAGGGTAGGAGTAGCTTTTTTTGTTCCAGAGTTTCATATTTCAACAGCGAAGAGGATAAGTGATAATGTATCAGTATACACAGGAGAAATGTTAGCAATTCTGTTAGCAGTTCAGTGGATAGAGGAAGTAAGACCATTGAGAACTATTATTTGTTCAAATTCTGCATCATCATTAGTCAGTTTACAGAGCAGTCATTCAGATAGTAGAGCCGATATATTGATAGAAATTCATCAAGCATTATATAGAATTCAAATGATGGGTATTACAGTTATATTTGTGTGGGTACCAGCACATATTGGAATTAAAGGAAACGAAAAGGCAGATAAGGCTGCAAAGGAGGCCACAAAAAGAGAAGACATTGATGTAGAAGTTAACATCAGTGAGATGGAAATGAAGAGCATTATTAAACAGAGTTTGAAGAAAAGGTGGCAAAAGCAATGGGAAGAAGAGAGAAAAGGACGATGGTTTTACAAAATTCAGAGGAAAGTGGGGGAAATGAGATGTACAGGAAGGAAAAGGAGAGATGAGACAATTATATCTAGACTTAGGTTTGGACATACAGGACTAAATAGCACTTTATTTAAAATAGGTAAACATAACACCGGCAGATGTGAATACTGTGAACAACAAGAGACAATAGAACATGTCATGATAGACTGTAAAAAATATGAGGGAAAAAGGAGGGAAATGATTCAAAATTTGAAAAAGGAAAGAGTACGGTATGATTTAGTAGAAATTCTTAGGAAAAATTCTAAAGAAAAGTGTTATGGAATTGTTTTTCATTATTTTAGAATAATTAATATGATTGAGAGGATTTAAATTATTATTATTATTATTTTTTTTTTTTTTTATATATATAAGTAATAGTCATTCAGTACCACACTCCATACCAGTAGGTGGCAGTAATGCACCATTTCATTGTGTGCCAACCGCCATAAAACTCGGAATAGAAGAAGAAGAAGAAGAAGAAGAAGAAGGCGTTTGGTTGGGTTTGTCTGCTAGAGGGAGTAGCATCTGCCTGCAGTCCCGGTGTGGTGAATAATCGGGTTACTCGGTGTGAATAGTCCGGGCGTAGGACCCCATTAGTATGCCAGTAGTATGCCTGATCTGAATCTGTTCTCGCGATAACTTGTAGCTAACGTGAGCTGTTTTAGTGTTATTATGTGGTAGCTTTATGTATAATGCTAACTCCCGTTGCTATATGCAAGGTAAGATTAAATTAAATTGCATATTGTATATGTAAATTGTGTATATTCTATATCTAATATTTAAAATCTCAAGTTGCGTCAATAGCAGAGGAGAAACACCGCGAAATTTAAAAATACTACTGTTGTGTATGAAATGTAGTTTTAAGAGTTTTTCAGTCGACAATGAAGTTGTTTTCAATCTCAAATATGTTGTTTGTTTATACAGATAGCGCCTATTTAAAATTATGATCTGACGTTTTCGGAGATGTGAGATCTAAGGGATCAGCGCTGAAGTACACCGCCTGGACCAGCCCACCTCGGCTAGTCCAACCATTCCTTCTTTCCTAGGAGACTCTTGAAGATAAAAACATATTGCAGCATCAAGCAATATCTAATTAATCATATCACAGTTCAATTTTCCAAGTTTTGATTTTAGATTGGGAGAAAAATCTGATTAATCATCTGTCCACTGTAGTGGACCTCATGCATCAATGCCATGGCTATATTTCAGCTACAGTTCATACTTATACTGTGAATATTGTTTTTGAAAATACTTAATCTGCAGTGACATTTATGTAAGTATTATATTATGTAAATAAATGTATTTGTATTATTAGAATGTAACGTTGGAACAGAGAACATTACTCACTGCTCCTAACTAAAGAACTTTTGTAGCTTTAAAAAGGATTCATTTATATCTAATTTATACATTATGCAGTGCAGAGTGTTGTACGCTTTATTCAATTTCTTTTTATTTCCCATATTTATCAAGACATCAGTAGCCTTATTAGTATCAGTGATACTGGCCTTCAAAAAATATGTCATTAAACAAGTAGTTAAAATATATTGTCTCTATATAAAATAAATATATTTAGTTATTTTATGTTTTTCTACATTAATCTGGAGATTAAATGTGAAGTGATTAAATGATAAAATATAGTAAAAATGTATAGAGACTTGGGTAACACTTAATAATAATGTTCAGTTATAGGCCATTAATAAGTGGTTAGTTAATGATGAACTAATCATTTACAAAACATGCATAAATGATTAACAAGTGATATACTAACATTTTATGTATGTTTTTTGCAATTTCCATTACACGTGATTAGTAAATGATTACCTAACAAAAAGCTGCAAAAGGGCCAAATTTCATCCCAAAATTTCACGAGTATGCGAGTCTCTATTTGCCCCAATGGAATAAATGCTTTGTGGGATCTCCATATCTCAGCTCTGGAAGGCATAGACATGCATTCATGTCTCGGCACCTTCTAACAGAATACAAGATTTCGAGAATATCCAAGAAACTTTTTTTTTAGACCCAAAATATCTATAACGTACGTACACCTTATAGTTTTTTTGGGTAGAAAAATAAAGTTTCTTGGATATTCTCGAAACCGTGGATTCAAACCTCCTATTTGTACTTCTTATATTATTCAACAAAATTTTTATTGATATCTACTATTTCTTTTAGATTCTTGACACAAGGATTGCACAGCTCTGTAAAGCACATGGTGGAACTGGTTTACAGGTGCACACGTTCGTTCTCTGGTGGCGATCCTTCACTATCAAGAAACATGTGGATGACAGTCACATTTCTTGTCTGAAGGTAAATTAAAATCTATCAAATACATTTCAGGGGCAGGGGACACATTTACTTACTTATTTACTTAAAAATATTTTAAAGGACCTTGATGAGAATGAGACGGTCCTTATTCCAAGAATTGTTGGTGGACAGAGCCCCAAAAAGGGAAACCACTTCATTTTGTGGGTATGTATGGATAAAAAAACAATTACATTTTTGCTCAACAGTTGTTACTCTGGTTACAGCGGTTTCTGTTTATGTTGTAAAGGTCTTGGATGGTTTGCTGAATCGTATTCGCGTTTACAACCCCACTGGCAACTACAAGTCAATTTCTGCGATGGACCTGGCTATACTATGGTATTATGTGCTTTGTAAATGTCAAAATTGTTATCTTTATTTAGTGAAGCAGTGTGTCACATCATCGTACCACCCTCAGTCAAATGGGCAGGATGAGAGGACTAATCAGACTATAAAGAGGTCATTGTCAAAGTACTGCAATGACATGCAGAATGACTGGGACGAAAAACTTGAGGATGTGGTGCATGCCATCAACACCTCAAAGCAGGTGATTGGAACTGCTTAAAAAAGAAATGATTATATGCAATTGATTATTTAAATGTAATTTGTTGAAACACTTTTTTTTAGGGCTCTACAAAGTATACACCATACTTTTTGATGTTTCATCGGCACCCAAAAACGCCAGAGGTTCTAAACACAAAGGTAGTATCTGAGACAGATTGCTTTGTACCTGAGGATCCGGAGGTTGTAATGCCCACACGGATAGTAGAGGTGACAGCAGTACAGACAAAGGTAATTGTCTGTAGTATGAACTATAATTAAGTAATAACTCACATTATTTAAGGTATTCTATTAACTCTGTTTATTATACAATATTTTAATAAGGCACGGGATTACATCGAAAAAGCACAGGGGAAGCAAAAGGCGGAGTACGAGTCCCGGAAAAGAAAAAATGTGAAATCATTTCACATCCACGAAGGAGAGGAGGTACTCAAAGCAAACAAAAGAAAAGAGGGGCGCAAAGGTGGATGTTTAGAGGGGAACTGGACCGGCCCTTTTCTAGTCGAAGACATTACCGGAAAAGGGGTTGCTACACTTGCAGACAAATCAGGCAACATTCTCCGCCAGAAAACCAATGTGTCCCAACTCAAACCATTCCTGCGGCGTAACATTAACCTGAATGGTGAGAAAGGCAGTGCATTACAATAGATGGTCCACTTTTTGAAGTAGATGTTTATGGCAAATTTAAAATATTACATATACAACCTTTTCAGTGAATATTCATGATGACCATGATTCTTACTGCCTGAAGACAGACATGGCAGGAGGTGATGCATCACGCACAGGTATGCTTTATTTGATTTGCTTTAAAAAAAGTACAATAAGTAACTAGTTTTTGACTGATCCAAATGTGTTTACAGAAATTGAAAAAAAAAGTCAGTTTTCAGTGGATCGCTTTCACATCTTGGAGCTAGAAGAGGTAAGATGTCAAATAAATGGAAGTCTGTTATATATTATATAATATTATATATATAAGACAATTACAAAGTATTTTTTTTCTAGGAAATGTATATGAGAATTTTGAGTGAGGAAAGCGACAGAAAGCGGCCACTCATTCAGTTTCCGAGATGCCAGGCCACAGTTGAAGATTTCGAGACACTGTGTCCACAGGAAAAAAGTTTCCCATGGCTGAATGACGACGTTAGAATTTTAATTTGATAACATTTTTGAGACATATTTGTAATAGCTCTGATTAGTCCTGGTTTCCAGAAAACGTTCAAACAAAAAGCTGCAAAAGGGCCAAATTTCATCCCAAAATTTCAGTCTCTATTTGCCCCAATGGAATAAATGTTGTGGGATCTCCATATCTCAGCTCTGGAAGGCTCTAGAGCCTCCAATCATGCATTCATGTCTATGTCTCGGCACCCTCTAACAGAATACAAGATTTCGAGAATATCCAAGAAACTTTTTTTTTAGACCCAAAATATCTATAAGGGATACACGTACACCTTATAGTTTTTTTGGGTCGAAAAATTAAGTTTCTTGGATATTCTCGAAACCGTGGATTCTGTTAGAGGGTGCTGAGACATAGACATGAATGCATGATTGGAGAAATTTTGGGACTCAGGCGAGCCCTCCATATCCGTCCAATGGCAGCTTATTTGTATGGTCGTTTGTACACGAACCTCCTATAATGTACTTCTTATATTATTCAACGAAATTTTTATTGATATCTACTATTTCTTTTAGATTCTTGACACAAGGATTGCACAGCTCTGTAAAGCACATGGTGGAACTGCTTTACAGGTGCACACGTTCGTTCTCTGGTGGCGATCCTTCACTATCAAGAAACATGTGGATGACAGTCACATTTCTTGTCTGAAGGTAAATGAAAATCTATCAAATAAATTTCAGGGGCAGGGGACACATTTACTTACTTATGTATTTAGAATTGTGAAAGGCTCACTGAAACCTACGTGGAACAAATGGTGGCAAACGAAGACTGGGAAAATGTCACAACCAAAGAGCTTTCATCCAGCCTTGTCAGCACATGTTGAGGAACTTCTAGGACACATTGACAACATTGTGTTTAAGCAAAAGAAGGAAAAAAAGCTTGAACATATCGACCTTGTAATGTGTGAACTGATTCCTGAGGTACGCAATTTAAGGTATCATTTTGGTACAAATATATACTATATAGTATATATTTTAATTAAGAAATTTAATCTTCTGTTGTTCAGATCAGCCTTATAATACTGAGACGAATGGAAGGTTTCAGTCAATTTTGGGCTGAGATATCTTATCTTGTGGAGTGTGTCATTAAAATGGCCTTGTAATGTCACAACATC
This sequence comes from Rhinichthys klamathensis goyatoka, assembly GCF_029890125.1. Taxonomy (NCBI): domain Eukaryota; kingdom Metazoa; phylum Chordata; class Actinopteri; order Cypriniformes; family Leuciscidae; genus Rhinichthys; species Rhinichthys klamathensis. The sequence continues at coordinate 724,464 of NW_026606781.1, forward strand.
CTAACAGTGAGTGATGTTACACAGCACAACAGACTTTGCGTGTACAAATGCACGTGTTGCAGCATGTGTGTGTGTTTTGCAGAGTTCCCTCAAGCCAGTCCATCCATGACACCCAGGTTCAACGAGCCAACTACGCTCTGCTGCGTTGCACCTTTGGGCTTGCATAGCCAAGTAAAAACAGTGAGTGATGTTCCATAGCACAACAGACTGTGCATATGTACAGTTGCACATGACGTGATGCAGCATGTGTGTGTGTTTTTGCAGAGTTCCCTCAAGCCAGTCCATCCATGACACCCAGGTTCAACGAGCCAACTACATTCTGCTGCGTTGCACCTTTGGGCTTACATATCCAAGTAAAAACAGTGAGTGATGTTCCATAGCACAACAGACTGTGCATATGTACAGTTGCACATGACGTGTTGCAGCATGTGTGTGTGTTTTTGCAGAGTTCCCTCAAGCCAGTCCATCCATGACACCCAGGTTCAACGAGCCAACTACATTCTGCTGCGTTGCACCTTTGGGCTTGCATAGCCAAGTAAAAACAGTGAGTGATGTTCCATAGCACAACAGACTGTGCATATGTACAGTTGCACATGACGTGTTGCAGCATGTGTGTGTGTTTTTGCAGGTCACGACCCAATCATGCCAAGGGGAAATGACGACAAGGTTCAGCGAGCTCACTACGCCTGCTGCGTTGTGCCTTCCAGTGTGCCCATCCAAGTAAAAACAGTGAGTGATGTTCCATAGCACTAAAGACTTTGCATATGTACAGTTGCACATGACGTGCTGCAGCATGTGTGTGTGTTTTTGCAGAGTTCCCTCAAGCCAGTCCATCCATGACACCCAGGTTCAACGAGCCAACTACGCTCTGCTGCGTTGCACCTTTGGGCTTGCATAGCCAAGTAAAAACAGTGAGTGATGTTCCATAGCACAACAGACTGTGCATATGTACAGTTGCACATGACGTGTTGCAGCATGTGTGTGTTTTGCAGGTCACGACCCAATCATGCCAAGGGGAAATGACGACAAGGTTCAGCGAGCTCACTACGCCTGCTGCGTTGTGCCTTCCAGTGTGCCCATCTAAGTAAAAACAGTGAGTGATGTTCCATAGCACTAAAGACTGTGCAAATGTACAGTTGCACATGACGTGTTGCAGCATGTGTGTGTGTTTTTGCAGAGTTCCCTCAAGCCAGTCCATGACACCTCCTCGCCTACCAGGTCACGACCCCACCACTAAATTGATGGACTGCATCATGTAGGCCTTAGGATGGTTCCACAAAGAATTGACTGCATATACAACATGAATATACTTCAAACTAAAGATTTGACTTTTCATACAGCAAAAGACACTGCATCTATTTGTGTCTCATTAGTTCTCAAACTTTAACCTTACAGTTCATTAAATATTTAAACACAGCTAACTCGACATTAATTGTTTTTAAATCTTCACAATGTATAGCCAGAGAACTATCACAAAAGTATTTAGGAAAGTAAAGACATACAAAAGTATTTCTGTTTAAAGCTGCTTTGTATTGTTGTGTATTTTTAAAAGCTCTATAAATGTCCTAAAACGATGTGCATTTTGCTTGTAGTTTTGTGTTAATAAAAATGTAATATATTACATCTCATAATTCAGTTGAATTCATTATGTATTGTGAAATTTAATTAAATTTTTATACAAGTTTTGGTTCACTAATTTTATTACATTAAATGTTATTGTATTGTATGATGTTCTGTATTAAGATTAAATTATGCCATACATCATAATGCATTAGTACACAAATGACATGCTTGTAATAAAAAAAACATATTATACCCTATTGCTTAATAACAAATAACTTTGTCACAAAACACACTTAAAAATGGTATTTCTTTAAAATAAAAGATTATTATATAAATTAAGGGGTTTGATTACATTAAGATTTGTGATTCCATAATGTTATTATACTGTCTTTAGTCAAGGCTTGACAACCAATTAAATATTTATACCCACAAAACATAGCTAACATTCTGTAATTATTTTAAATGTCTAAACTGTTAATAAGAAAATAGTAATACACACAAATAAATATTATGTTATGGCTCTTTTAAAAAATAAACATATTGTGTAACATATTGTGCCGATTATTGCGATAAAAAATAATGACATAATTATAATTGCACTACTAACTGCTGTGAATACGGTAAGGCAGTATCAGTGCAGTGGTATAAGCTCAGGTAAAGCTCATAGCACGATCATCGGATAACGTTAGCTGTATGCTATGCTACTATCTAAGCTAACTAAAAAACACACTAACAACGAGAAATGTTTAATTTCACAATCTATAGCTTCGGTTAAATACTAGTATATGAAACGTATAATTTAAAATACATTAAATACATTAATGACTCGTTATACCGTAGTACAAACGTCTTCTATAATAAAGTGATTTTGTATGATTTGTAACCAGGCACCAAAGCGATTACCTATAAAACGTGCTTTGAACCAATCGGATTGCTTGGGTCCTACGCCCGGACTATTCACACCGAGTGACCGGATTATTCACCACACCGGAGGCTGCATTTTCAGGACCCCACTTCTAGGACCGCATTTCTAGGACCCTAGGTTTTTAGTGACAACGCCACCTACCGAATTAGAGGACCAGCGAAAATGGATGACATTCAGAGTGTGAGTATCAAATGCGAATCAATTTTTATTTGTTTAACTTTAAAAACAATTGTGATGCATTTCATTGGAAAGTTAACGTTGCCAACGTGCTGGTGATTTGCTAAACAGTCTTGAATGCATAGCCATCATATATTAGCCTCTAATGCTGGAAAATGAAATACTACGGTTCATTTAACGGAGCTGTTGCATGATAGGCTAAGCCTGTGTTGACTTACTTACAGCACAATAAACTGTACCATGTTCGTTCTGAAAGCTTGTTAATTACTCATTGTTTTTCCATTTTAATTCAGTTAAAATAATCGTAATGTTTTCACTGTCACGTGCTCACAGTAAGCCTGTTAACGTTACCCACAATACATGTTATGTGTACGTCTCTTCATTTTGACATGGTTTTATAAAGTTGGTTGAGACATATGACATTTTAATAGTCAGACATATCAGAGAGGCCATTATAATAATTGACTGTTAAAATCCCACGTGTTAGATTGTGTCATTTACTGTATAGGCCTACTTATATATGGTCAGGAAAAGTCGTGTCAATAATGTTATTTCTATTCAGATTTCTTGCATCTCTCTCTATTATTTTTTTCTCAGTTCAGATGGGCTTTATTGACATGAGTGTTTCTAGAACCTTTGTTCCCACAACATCAAAATCATTTTTTTTTTCCAAATCTTTGAACAGTATGCAATAATTGTATTATGAACAGTAATTGGTATGAAGATTGATATCATTATTTTTATCATTATCATTACTCTGTGGTAACTAAGATCTTTTAAATATGAAATTTAAAATTAGAGAGTAGAACATGTTCAACTAAATGTTCCTTATTTAATTCACTTCTCTTTCTCTCTCTTAGGAGTCAGTGATGATGTTGTCCATGTGTTTGTCCATCCATTGAAGTGGTTCACGTCATGATCAAATTTGTTTTTGTGTGTGTTCAAGTTCAGTTGTTACATATTATTTTGTAAAATATTTTGTGTGTTCAATTTCAGTTGTTATATATTATTTTATAAAAGATTTTGTGTGTTCAAGTTCAAGTGTTATATATTATTTTGTAAAATACACAATCAATCTACCCCCTGAGTCATCCTTGTCTTCCCTCTGTACTTGAAAATGTGGTCCATCGAGTGACTGAAAAGGCTATAACATGATTCCTTGTTTATTTTACTTGAGTTATATTATAGTATGCTACTTAGACCCAATTTCTCAACATTCCTAGGAACCTGGTTTAATTGCAATAAAGAAAGTAGTATTTGGGTGTAATAAAACTTTTTAAAAAACTCTAATGTAGTTAAAACTGGGTGGAGATACTGCCTTGGTGGCACTTTTTTCGTTCCTCCAAAACTAGGGTCCTGGAAATGCGTTCCTGGGACTGCGGTTCTCCGACTCGGTAGGTGGCGCTGTCACAAAAAAACTAGGGTCCTAGAAATGCGGTCCTAGAAGTGGGGTCCTGAAAATGCAGCCTCCGGGACTGCAGGCAGATAATATTGGATAGAGGAGGCTAGAGGGCGCTAAAATGTCGCTTAATTCTGAGTCTGCGCAGCCAGCATGTTATTATTGCCGCCATATTGAACTGGCTGACTGAAGTAACATGTGTTTAATCGACGACGACATCGAACGTTCATATTGATATATATATATATTTATTTGTACTTAATTAAGATTTATTTTAATTTAGGTCTGATTTGTAGTATTTTCTGCATTGAGAAGAATGGGGAAGAGGTATTACTGCGACTACTGTGACCGCAGCTTTCAGGACAACCTACACAACAGAAAGAAGCACCTGTACGGCGTGCAGCACCACCGGGCGAAGAAAGCCTGGTTTGACAGCTTCAGAGGTAACGTTACTCGGGGCATTCCTGGGATTCGGTGCCTTTTGTGTCTCGTCTAAACTTACTGCCTTAAAATGTTGAACAATATCAACTTTTAACCTTTCTTAGGCATAAATAACACAATTTGAATTCTAAGCATTATTAAAAAATAATTGGAGACATTTTACTGGATTTTGAACCACCATTTATCACAATTTTTAAATGTTCCCAGGCCTGTGTATCCCATTTACATTTGGGTATATCAGTAAAGATTATCTCTAATGTATATAATTTTTTCAATTATTACATTTATTTTAGCAATTATAATCAAGGTGTTTAGCCTACATTTTTTCCTCAATGTATTTCCCACCCTGTCGAAATTAAATGTCATCATATCATAAAGCTGTCATCACTTCTTTGGAGGGAAAACAACCTGGAAAAGTGAGCGAGATACTCTATTATTTTAAATGTCTATTTTTTTTTTTTTTTAACCAATTTTATCTTTCTAATTTGATGTAGTCAACCTTAGTATGTCCACCCTGTTAAGGAAAAAATATATAAAAAATTAGTACAAAATCATAGTTTTAAAAACCATGCAATTCAGTGGCTGATTTTAAGTCAGAATGTCCCCTCAGAAGACCTAACAGAGTGGACACTGAGAGTGTACATAATTGTGAAAGTAATGTATGTTTAAAGTTGAAGTAGTGTATTTAAAGTTCTTTGGCAATGTTTTACATATTGTTTCATATCTAAGTCCAGTTCAAACTAAAATAATTATGTAACCTTTTTGTATGTGAGAGATAGGAAATCATCCATCCATTATTTATACCACATGTCCACTGTCCACCCTGTTATTATTTTGTCCACTCTATCACTTAGTCCACCCTGTTTAGCATATTTTTTACAATATTGTCATAAAATCAGCAAAAAACATACAAATAATTCAGTGACAATGAAAATGTACTGGAGTATCAATAATGCAGTATTTTAAAAAGTAAACAAAACTGCTTTTTAGGCATTTGAATCTGAAAACGAAAAATGTAAAATGATGTGTTTGTGAGTACAATTCACACACAATATGCACATTTTCTGATAACTTATTAACTGATATCTTTTTAATGGAAAAACGTAGTTTTTAGTATTAGTATAGTACTAAATTAATATTCATAAGTATTTGAAACTGTTGTTTATTTGTCCCGAACAGGGTGGACATTTTTGATCTTCCATTTAATTTATTTTGTTTAATAAATGGTTAAATGTATTTACCCAAGCTTGACCAAAATCATTTTTCAAATGTTTAACATCACCCTATCATGACTACATGAAAATGTCTTTTAAAAACTGAGTTGGAATTTCTACATTTTATGATGGCCAAAAGGCACTGATTCTGAATACCAGGAATGACCCACTCACAGAAAACAACACACAGCAGCAGTAGGTTTTAGAACAATTATGTTAAGGTAAAGCACTTTAATTTGTAATTTTTATTTTCAGATGTTGCCACAGTTTTAAATGAAGAGCGGACAAAGGAGCCCTGCAGAAAGTTTCTTCAGACAGGTAAGACATTTGACAGAGTAAACCGATGTGTTGCTTCTTTAGTTAAATGTTTTCTTTTATGAACCTGATAGTGCGCTTGTTTCTCTCACTGCCTTCCAGGACAGTGTGTATTTGGTACAAACTGTCGTTTTTCACACATGTCTGAGAGCTACATGCAGATGCTGGAGCAAAAGATTGATGGTGAGGTGCTACAGTGATCTCCTGATGTCTTTTAGGTGTATCAATGATCTTTAAGCCATCTTTTAAAGTTGACTGAGAAGGCATGCTTAATGCTGATCAGGCTGTTGACATACACTTATACATTTTCACAATTTGTTAATTTGTTAAACTGAGTACATTGTTGTAATTTCCTGTCAGATGAAAAGCAATGGAAGGAAGACCCTGACCAAGGTAGATCATCTACTAAGCGCAGCATTGATGAATGGCTCTCCAGAAGAGAGAAGAAACGAGCTGCTTTGACATCAGGAAGGTACTTAATGCAGGATCCTGGACAGAATGGTGATTTGGAAAGGCTGGTTTGTTTCCAATGAATGTTTCATTCACTTAGATGGGTAATCCGGGCTTGAATTTGACAAATGATCAGTTTTCTTCCTTGCGCGCAGGGCTGGAAATGGCTGAGATTCACTGGATGGTCTCTAGTTGGAAAGAGTTTTTTTTTTTTTTTTTTTTTTACTTTCAATGACTTTTCAGATGTATTTAAATATAACATCTTCTATAATAATAACATTAAACAAATTTCATGTTTCCACCCCCCACAAATTTCTTGAACAATTTCAAAACAGGCACATGAAAGATCAATTTACAACATTTATGAATTGTGTGTGTGGCACAAACATTCAACGGATTGAGATAATTACCCGTTTATTTTAATTTTGGCCAAATTCAAGATACATTGTGTAAGAATTTGCATATGTGGTGCATGCAGAATTGAACAGGTCACACAGACATTTTAAATACATTTAACCTGTCCTCAGATTACGGAAGACTGTAGAATGTTTTGGATGGCTACGTCTCAGTTTAATGCTCAGTTAAATCAACAATTATTAAATGCATTTAAAGGTGAATCCAGAGTTAAGGGTAAAGCAAGCTAATGTGCATTCTAAAAATCAAAATAATTTTGATAGTAATATAATAATATTAACTTATCCTTTTTCTTAAACAATGGTTGAAATGTGATGTTTTTATCATTTTATAAATCTTTTATTTTTGAGGATGTTACCATAGACATTGGAGTTTTTTTAAAAACCATGTTGCTGCCTAAACATGTTCAGAATTTAAAGCGTATTAATGAGTTGATCTCCCCCTCCTTCTCACAACCTGTTTCATCACATGAGGTTATTATGCTGTTTTTATTCAATGAGCTGGAAATTGAAAATCACTATTCTTTTGTTTAAAACAGAGATCACAATTCTGCCACGATTCTGAATTATCAGCTATAACGTAATTTGCTAGAGCTGATGACAAAATGTTAGTTGCTGCAGTCGATTTAAAAAAAAAAAATTAATTTATTTGAATGAATTATTTAAAAAAAAGACTTTTTTAACTCTATTTTGATCGCTACCCTAGACTTCAGTGTTTATATCTGATTATGAACTATAAACTTTTATCTCAGTTGAATTACTGTAACACAGAAATAATGATACTTTTTGTAAAGCTATTTCATACCTATATATGACAGCTGCTCTCTCTGGGTCAGCGGCAGCGCCAACGCTGATTTAAATGTTCCACTGTAATCGTAGCTACGTTTGCTACTGATATTTTTTTTATTATATTTTATATTGCGCTATGTTGCGTTCGTAGGCTATTGAGTGAATAAAAGATAGAGATCCCTTTCATTTCCCTAAAAAATCTAACCAATTTGAACTGGAACACTTGTTGCTATCCACAAAGATGGCTTAAAACTGAGTTACAGTACAGGCCAGGGTCATACAGAGGTTTTCCAAGACAGGTTCCACTTGGAACAGGCCTCGCAAGGGTCAATCAAAGAAGTTGAGTCCTCGTGCTGTACGTCAGGTGCAGAAGCTGGCTTCAAAAAACAGACGCATGATCATGCCAGCATTGTTTTAGAGGTTGCAGAAGCGGAAGGTCAGCTTGTCAGTGCTCAGACCATACACCGCACACTGCAACATGTCGGTTTGCATGGCCGTCGTCCCAGAAGGAAGCCTCTCCTGAAGCTGGCTCACAAGAAAGCCCACAAACAGTTTGCGGAAAGCAACCTGTCCAAGAGCATGAATTACTGGAACCATGTCCTGTGGCCTGATGAGACTAAGATAAACTAGTTTGGCTCAGGTGGTGTCCAGCATGTTTGGTGACGCCCTGTTAAGGAGTACCAAGAAAATTGTGTCTTGCCTACAGTCAAGCATGGTGGTGGTAGCTTCATGGTCTAGGGCTGCATGAGTGCTGCTGGTACTGGGGAGCTGCGCTTCATTGAGGGAAACATGGATTCTAACATGTACTGTGACATTCTGAAGCAGAACCTGATGCCCTGCCTTCAGAAACTGGGCCGAACGGCATGATAATGACCCCAAACACACCGCCAAGATGACAACTGCCTTGCTGAGGAAGCTGAAGGTGAAGGTGATGGAGTGGCCTAGTATGTCTCCAGACCTGGACCCTATTGAGCACCTGTGGGGCGTCCTCAAGCGGAAGGTGGAGAAGCGCCATGTGTCTAACACCCAGCAGCTCCATGATGTCATTATGGTGGAGTGGAAGAGGGTCCCAGAAACAACCTGTGCAGCTCTGGTGAATTCCATGCCTAGAAGGATTAAGGCAATGCTAGATAACAATGGTGCTCACACAAAATAAAATTTTGTTGCCAGGTATTTCGACAACAATGGCTGTATGTTGAGTTATTTTCAAAGGACAGTAAATATATACTGCTATACAAGCAGCACATTGACGACTATAAAATATCCAAGTTTCATTTCTATGGTATTGTCCCTTGAGAATATATACTAAAATGTTTGCTGAAATGTGAGGGTGTACTCACTTTTGTGAGATACTGTATATATACACTCACCGGCCACTTTATTAGGTACCCCATGCTAGTAACGGGTTGGACCCCCTTTTGCCTTCAGAACTGCCTCAATTCTTCGTGGCATAGATTCAACAAGGTGCTGGAAGCATTCCTCAGGGAGTTTGGTCCATATTGACATGATGGCATCACACAGTTGCCGCAGATTTGTCGGCTGCACATCCATGATGCGAATCTCCCGTTCCACCACATCCCAAAGATGCTCTATTGGGTTGAGATCTGGTGACTGTGGAGGCCATTTTAGTACAGTGAACTCATTGTCATGTTCAAGAAACCAATTTGAAATGATTAGAGCTTTGTGACATGGTGGAAGTAGCCATCAGAGGATGGGTACATGGTGGCCATAAAGGGATGGACATGGTCAGAAACAATGCTCAGGTAGGCCGTGGCATTTAAACGATGCCCAATTGGCACTAAGGGGCCTAAAGTGTGCCAGGAAAACATCCCCCACACCATTACACCACCACCACCAGCCTGCACAGTGGTAACAAGGCATGATGGTTCCATGTTCTCATTCTGTTTACGCCAAATTCTGACTCTAACATCTGAATGTCTCAACAGAAATCGAGACTCATCAGACCAGGCAACATTTTTCCAGTCTTCAACTGTTCAATTTTGGTGAGCTCTTGCAAATTGTAGCCTCTTTTTCCTATTTGTAGTGGAGATGAGTGGTACCCGGTGGAGTCTTCTGCTGTTGTAGCCCATCCGCCTCAAGGTTGTGCGTGTTGTGCCTTCACAAATGCTTTGCTGCATACCTCGGTTGTAACGAGTGGTTATTTCAGTCACTGTTGCCCTTCTATCAGCTCGAACCAGTCTGGCCATTCTCCTCTGACCTCTGGCATCAACAAGGCATTTCCGCCCACAGAACTGCCGCTCACTGGATGTTTTTTCTTTTTCGGACCATTCTCTGTAAACCCTAGAGATGGTTGTGCGTGAAAATCCCAGTAGATTAGCAGTTTCTGAAATACTCAGACCAGCCCTTCTGGCACCAACAATCATGCCACGTTCAAAGTCACTCAAATCAACTTTCTTCCCCATACTGATGCTCGGTTTGAACTGCAGGAGATTGTCTTGACCATGTCTACATGCCTAAATGCACTGAGTTGCCGCCATGTGATTGGCTGCTTAGAAATTAAGTGTTAACGAGCAGTTGGACAGGTGTACCTAATAAAGTGGCCGGTGAGTGTATATATATACACTCACCTAAAGGATTATTAGGAACACCATACTAATACTGTGTTTGACCCCCTTTCACCTTCCGAACTGCCTTAATTCTACGTGGCATTGATTCAACAAGGTGCTGAAAGCATTCTTTAGAAATGTTGGCCCATATTGATAGGATAGCATCTTGCAGTTGATGGAGATTTGTGGGATGCACATCCAGGGCACGAAGCTCCTGTTCCACCACATCCCAAAGATGCTCTATTGGGTTGAGATCTGGTGACTGTGGGGGCCATTTTGTCATGTTCAAGAAACCAATTTGAAATGATTCGAGCTTTGTGACATGGTGCATTATCCTGCTGGAAGTAGCCATCAGAGGATGGGTACATGGTGGCCATAAAGGGATGGACATGGTCAGAAACAATGCTCAGGTGGGCCGTGGCATTTAAACCATGCCCAATTGGCACTAAGGGGCCTAAAGTGTGCCAAGAAAACATCCCCCACACCATTACACCACCACCACCACCAGCCTGCACAGTGATAAATGATGGATCCATGTTCTCATTCTGTTTACGCCAAATTCTGACTCTACCATCTGAATGTCTCAACAGAAATCGAGACTCATCAGACCAGGCAACATTTTTCCAGTCTTCAACTGTCCAATTTTGGTGAGCTCTTGCAAATTGTAGCCTCTTTTTCCTATTTGTAGTGGAGATGAGTGGTACCCGGTGGGGTCTTCTGCTGTTGAAGCCCATCCGCCTCAAGGTTGTGCGTGTTGTCGCTTCACAAATGCTTTGCTGCATACCTCGGTTGTAACGAGTGGTTATTTCAGTCAAAGTTGCTCTTCTATCAGCTTGAATCAGTCGGCCCATTCTCCTCTGACCTCTAGCATCAACAAGGCATTTTCGCCCACAGGACCAAATCCCAGTAACTGAGCAGATTGTGAAATACTCAGACCGGCCCGTCTGGCACCAACAACCATGCCATGCTCAAAATTGCTTAAATCACCTTTCTTTCCCATTCTGACATTCAGTTTGGAGTTCAGGAGATTGTCTTGACCAGGACCACACCCCTAAATGCATTGAAGCAACTGCCATGTGATTGGTTGATTAGATAATTGCATTAATGAGAAATTGAACAGGTGTTCCTAATAATCCTTTAGGTGAGTGTATGTATATATTTTTGATAATTAATTTGAAAATTAAATAATTCTTGTCAAATGCGACAAACTCCTATGTTATCTGTTTTTTGGGGTTCAGTATTATAGTAAATACAGAGAGACTTTTTAAAACCAGTTTTATGTTATGATTGAACATGCTGCTTATCTTTATGCATGAGGAATTCCAGCTGCTTGGGTGCAAGTGTGCTTCAGAGCATTCAAAATACATGAACAATATTGTTTTAGAGGTCACCATGACACAATAAAGTGAGATGCCTGCAGCTGTTTCATTTGCATAATTACCTGCTTATAGGTTCCAATGGTAGAGAATACGCACACATGCTCTTGAGTTCAGCAGTTTAACCTGTTACTCCTTTTATTTTCAGAGTTTTAAAGATAGAAGAGGAAGAATGCACTGAGAACATTGAGATACCTCCATATCTGCTGTCTATTCCAGATCTTCCTCCATCTCTCCATCCCCCACCAAATGGTGGTTGGAAAGTGACACTGCAAAATGAATGGGGTTGAAATGGAGTTTGTAAAAAATCATTTTTTTAATGCTTCCCCCCCCCCCCCCCCCCCCAAGAACATGCTTCTAACTGTTACTGTTACAAAGCCATTTTATAATTTTTTTGAAGTGAAAACAATGTACATATTTGTATGGAATTATATAGCAATAGAAATGAACGTGCATGCTGAAAGAAAAAGCTTTTTTTTTTTTTTTAAATATATATATTCTGAAAAAAAAATCCAATACAATTAATTTCATAATATGGAGTTGTAATTTGTGTCTGTAAAGGAGCTCAGGTAGGATTTAACATAATTGGTTGCTTTATCAAGAAGTTGGGTGTTCTCAGGCTGAACGCTATTGTTTTTGTCTGCCTTCTGTGGTGTAGATTGAAATTCAGATGAGGCAAGCGTTTTCAATTTAGTCCTGATTGCTTGTTGCAGGGACGTTTTGTACTGTTTGCTTGCATGGACTTAGTAAACTCCCTTTGTCTTCACTGATGAATGTTACGCTAGACTGTGATGTATTAGATTAGCAAAGATAAAATGAGTCGTCTGAAAAACACTTTTTGCTGGTCATTCAGTTCATTCTCAGCATCAGTTGTATACAGCACATGCAAAAAACAAAACAAAAGGAAAGATAGCAGACCTGTTCCACCAAAGCATGTATTTTATAAGTGTATTTGTGTGGAAATGTAAATTCAGCCAAACTCAGTGCACTAACAGACTAATTTCTGCAATGTCTCTGATACTCACAATCTGATTTTGCTCTCTCAAATGCAAGAATGTGTTGAATAATGAAAAAGACCAAGGAAGAAGCACCACTGTTTTAATTCAGTTGTTCACATGGTACATTTAAATGTAACATCAGCACGTTTTTGGCACATCATAGATTCAAGATGGTTTTCTAGGGCTACATTGATGCAATATAAAGTTACTTACATTGTATATATTACTGTTACATCACTACATTAATATAATTATGTGAGCTAATTTGTAACTGCCAATGTGTATCAGCCATTGTGTAGGCAAATGCAGTAGATGTCATTTAAGTAAATGTGCTGTAATTTATCCATGTGAAATAAGATTAATTTATATTAAAGAAATATTGGGAAAATACAAAAATAAAACTATATTTCATATAATTCTAGGAGTCTTACCCATTTATTACTCTGATTGAAAAACCATATTGCCATGTTAAATAATAATATCCTATTAGTGTGTAAAAAAACAATTTGCACAGCAGGTCACATGCTTGAGCTTTGGAAATCGAAAGCATGATATGTTTCTGATGTCCTGAAATCAGTATCTCAATTTGTATATCACAGTAAATTGTCATCAAAAAGCATAGGTTGCATATTTTGAGAACAAAGGCTGACTTTAACATTACACAATACAACATCAGAAAATTACAAATGCATGCAACTGCAAAGAAACAGGTTTTCGTCATTGCTTCTTGCGCAAAGGTTGTGCCATTATGTCAGCATACCTTCCTGTGCAAAAAAGCAGCAAGTCAGAATGTCTGAGTTTGCTGATTACACATAAAAATACCTTCTGTAATGTATAATATTAATAATATTTCTCTGAATCAAGTCTTAATTGTATAATGATATGTTTCACTCTACAACCTCGTTAAACTAATGCAATGGTCTTATAATTTTAATCATGCAGTTGCAGATCCATTTAAATGCTTACTCATGACAGACATATATTATTGTTTTTCAGTCAGAGGAAACGTATTCATATCAATTAAGTGTCATCTGTGATATAGCACAAACACATGTGAATTCAATACTGGGAAAGTGCACAAAAATATAGACTTTGGACTTCAAACGTAATACACACATAACAACACCATCCAACTTACTGTTTAGGCACTGAGATTACTGACAAATGCATAAATTACAGATAGATGCTGGATGCATACATTTATTTCAGAGTATGCATAAGCCAAATATTGCTTGTTACCATTAACTCACACCAAACTTAAAGCTATTAGGTTCAAAATATTACTTTTGAATAATGTGTACTGGTGGTTCATTCCCTTTGAGTTATGAATGCATAAACTTAATAGAAATGAAAGCTTTAAACTTAACCGGTTATTTTCTTGTTGACCAATGTGGAGACATTAGGGTAACACTTTACAATAAGGTTTCATACTTTAGTTAAAAATAAAAATTCTGTCATCATTAACTCACCTTCAAGTTGTTCTAAACCTGTATGCATTTCTTTCTTCTGAACACAAAAGAAGATATTTTGAAGAATATAGTCAACCAAACAGTTGACGGTGAGTAAATGATAACAGAATTTTAATTTTTGGGTGAACTATCCCTTTAACAATACTTCAAAAGTATTTAGTAATCTTAGTTCATTTTTAATTTCAACATTTACTAATACATTATTTTTTAAAAAGTTGTATTTGTTAACATTAGTTGATGCACAGTGAACTAAAATGAACAAACAATGAATGACTGTATTTTATTAACTACCATTAACAAAGATTAATATGTAATAAATGTATTGCTCGTTGTTAGTTCATGTTAGTTAACACATTAATCAATATTAACAAATGAAACCTTATTGTAAAGTGTTACCCAGATTAGGTTAAAAGTAAATGGTGAGAGAAAGTTAATAGCGTGACTTATAAATTAAGAATTTAACATTATACAGATTACAACACCCCAAAACAATGAAAACCACACATTGTTGAAGAAAATAATGATAATATTGATACAGACTAATAATTTACTGACAACACTGATGTTATCAAAATGCTAGGAAACATTTCATGCAAATATGTAATCATATGTATTAACACTCAGAACAGTTATATTGCAGGATATCGACAAAAAACATTTAGCCTTGTGTGGCACACTATCTGAATAGTCTGTAATATTCAGGCATTTTTCACAATGCTTTTTCTCACACAACCAACTGTAGACAAATTAATAAAAGATCTGTCAACAAACAATCCTGAGGGTCAAGACTGGAAGAAATACTGTTTTTGCAAGTTAACAAAAGACAATTGCACAGGTTAGAATCAGTAACACTTTGGGTTTTCACCAAATTTACACTATTTTCCATCACAGTTTATTACTGGTAAATTTCTAGTACATTCATTTTCTTTTTTTAATTGCTCTGAGCCTAACTACTCTTGGTGACATAGACAAATATTATTTCATCTGTCATTTCTTTCTGTATAAACAAATATCGCAAAAGGTGAAACCGGTGGTGTTTGGGACCACGTTTGTAAAATAAATCTACCGTATCTAAAACTACCATACATGATCCGCTGACACAACGTTGTTACAAATTGTGGAAATATTTTTGTCAATGTCATAATGTCATGTCATATAATGACTCTGACACAGTGTTAATATAAAGTGGATTACAACTATACAATATAATATAATATTTGAAGTATGATGTGCTACATTATAATAGATGTCTACTTTGTAACATAAGCCAAGGAAACATGTAATATTTTATAGGACAATGATCATTACTAATTGCTCCTGTTTTGTTTCTACACAATAATGACCATGACACTTTTAAACTATATTGTTTTGGGCAATTTCTTTTTTTTTTTTGCCTGTCCAACAACAGTCTGTCTTTACCTTGAGTTTATAGTAGAATGAAAGTGCAGCCTTTGGTGTTTCTGTAAAACTATGATCATTAGAAACTAGTTACATTTGGACTTTTTTGCATTTCTACCTTGTTTCCTTTCATCAGTCATTTGTTGTCTTAGAAACAGAACTGTTCATTTCATTCCTCTTCGAAGCATCTGATTGGCTGCGATGAGCATGACGCTGATGATAAATGCAATGGCGAAGGCACAAATCAAGCTCTTGCGCACACAGGTGTGCTTGACTTGTTGCATGGGACTTGCTTTGAGGACAAGTTGAAGAAAAATAGAAGAGAAAAGATTATTATAGATGGATTTTTTTTCAACAGATATATATTTATAAAACATCGGTCCTTGAAGATTGGTGATAAAGTCCAACAACTCTAGGACTTTTCTCTGTTTGTATCACTCCACTTAAAGGGATACTCCACTTTTTTTGGAAATAGGCTAATTTTACAACTCCCCCAGAGGTAAACTGTTAAGTTTTACCGTTTTTGAATCCATTCAGCCGATCTCCGGTTCTGGCGGTACCACTTTTAGCATAGCTTAGCATACATCATTGAAGTGGACAAGACCATTAGCATTTCTAAAAAAAAAATGACCAAAGAGTTTCGATATTTTTCCTTTTTAAAACTTGACTCTTCTGTAGTTACATCGTGCACTAAGACCGACGGAAAATGTAAAGTTGCGATTTTCTAGGCTGATATGGCTAGGAACTATACTCTCATTCCTGCGTAGTAATCAAGAAACTTTACTGCCGTACCATGAGTGCAGCAGGCGCAGGCACTTAGTCCCGGTCACGTTGGAAGTTACCATAGACAGTATAAGAAATGGACAGAGCTATCTCATTGGAACTCAGTTGAGACAGTTGAAGCCCATTTTTAGCGATTTTTGAGCACTTCCGTTTCTGACGCGCAGACTCAAACCGACTCAAACTAAGCTTGATGACGTGAGCAACCTGTCTGACAGACGTAAATATTCTAGTGGCTGTGCCAATAGGAATCTGAATCATTCCCTTCCGAAACTTGCAGAGCCGGAGATCGTGAGTATTAGCTGTCCATGAGCTCGCAGCAGGAGCAACTTTACAACTCTCTATGGGGTTCTCCCTTGACTTTATGCCTCCACGTCCCCCCGATTGCGCGCGAGTTTCTACTTCTGTCTATACAGTAATTTTCTCTAGTGTGCGCCAGAGAGTCGCGTGTTATGACGGAATCGTTAGCCTAGTTTTTAAAAAACGGCTTCTACGGGGCCATAACGTAAGATACAAAGTAATGGAGCCTTTTATACATTGTCGTGTTTCTTTAGAAATAAATAATGGACAAATGGAGTTTTTAAACGCCTCAGATGTAAAGTTATTCGCTGTCAAAGTGACGCCAAAATGAATGGGAGTCAATGGAAATGCTAACGCAAGTGAAGTTCTGCTACAAGATGGCGGCACCCGGCCGGCTTCAACTTCCGGTCGATGGATTACCCCCTTGGAAGTTACCGAGCTGGGGACTATTTTCAGGCGCTGCGTCATATCATTACGCCTGCTGCACTCATGGTACGGCAGTAAAGTTTCTTGATTACTACGCAGGAATGAGAGTATAGTTCCTAGCCATAACAGCCTAGAAAATCGCAACTTTACATTTTCCGTCGGTCTTAGTGCACGATGTAACTACAGAAGAGTCAAGTTTTAAATAAGAAAAATATCGAAACTCTTTGGTCATTTTTTTGTTGAGAAATGCTAATGGTCTTGTCCACTTCAATGATGTATGCTAAGCTATGCTAAAAGTGGTACCGCCAGAACCGGAGATCGGCTGAATGGATTCAAAAACGGTAAAACTCAACAGTTTAACTCTGGGGGAGTTGTAAAATAAGCCTATTTCCAAAAAAAGTGGAGTATCCCTTTAAAGTAGACTTTTCAGTGCCTTTCTGTAGGTTACATAGTTTCACCAGTAGGTGGCGAGCGACAAGTGACTGTCTTTATAAGTGAGTCAATGAAACTCGCTGTATAGAGTCTGAAATCACATACTGTATAGTAGCTACTACATTTGGTTTGAAACTTTTTTCATGACCATTAAAGAAGTATGTTCTATATCAACGCATTCTCATCCCAAGGCGTCATAAACTGACACTTTTGACATTTCGTCTAAATCCAACGCACATGGCACCCTTTAGCGTCAATATAGTTATGGGTAGGTTTAAGTCTGGGGTAGGGTTAGGGTTAGACCACTAGGAGGCGCCATCTGGCCCATATATATCTACGTCTCATATTGACGCTAAAGGGTACCATGTGCGTTGGATTTAGACGAAATCAGTTTATGACGCCTTGGGATGAGAACGGGCTCTCTATATAGAAGAAATATGGGTAGGATGAATGAAATTCGGACGTACTACATCTGCGATGTTGTCACAGTAATGTTGCGTCGCTCCACTGCCATTCACACATTCACACTCTCCAGTGGCCTCACGGGATAGTAAAGTATTTATCAAATGCTCACTTCAGAATCTTGGTGGAAGTAGAAGGTCATCCGGGTAATTTTCGCCTACTGTTTTTTGAATACTATGTGTTTGGACATTCTAGTATGCTAATCTGAATTCAGCCCCTGTCTTTATGAGTGAGTCATTGAATCATTCATTCAACAAATAAACGCTAAAAACCGAAACTTTACACGAACTTGCAAAACAGAAAACTGCCAATATAGTGTTTAAAATGTATGTTTTAACTTGTTGATTATTAAGCTGTTGTATAAAGTAATCACACGCGCAATCATACTGTAATTATCTGGCTGATGTGGCGAACGTTATGTTTCTCAACTTTGTCCTCAAGTGGGTTTTAGTTTTTTTTTTTGCTTAATTTAGATACAATATGAGTATAAACTTATTACAAAAAGGAATACAAATTTACCAGTTGCTGGTATTCAGTAAAAATGGATTTTTCTACCAAGTTCTCAATTGCAGATACACTCAAGTTCATTTGCAGATACACTCCCCACTGTCCTGCTTCAAACAGATTTATGAGCTCCTTTATTTCCCCAGGACTACCAACAGCATATATTTCAGCTAAAAATAGACCGTTTTTCTACACTACAGCAATGGCCTCAGTGTCTGGGTTTTTAATGGAGTTGACAGACAATTTTGATTGACATGATAATGCCCAGACACTTCATAATGAAACGGATGCGTGGGCACACACAGGGAGCGCATATGGTAGAGGCAAACAGGTCAAGGTCAATGTATCATGTTTGGCACAATTTTCTTATGTTTTTTTTTCTTTTTTTTTCTGAGAATTGTTAATGTATGAATACTTACTGTCAATATCTACTTGGCACTCGGGGCTGTTTAAGTGACTCTCCTCTGTCATTATAATGTTCTCAATGTCTTTCATAGTCAAATGGTCACAGAAGGTGTCATACAGGAGTCTCTTCAGCTCATCCACAGTCAGCTTTTGCATGTCACACTAATGACACAAGGAAAAAGAAGAGTAAAAAGGTGACCTTTTCATTAAAGGAACAATGTTTAAAATTCTGAATGTTCCTGTAAATGATTATATAAAATGATCAGCGGGTAATGCACAGATGAGTTATACTAAATAGCACATTTAAGAGAATATTGCCTTTTAATGGACCGAATCAGCACTTTCAACATTCATTTTAATTCAGTGCTATTACTACCAAAGGAATGTCAGCAAGTTAATTGTAGAGTGTGAATAATATATGAATAATCTTCTTTTCCACCCGTAATCACAGGGAGTCACAGAACAATGGGACAAAGTAAAGCTGAAGCCAGACAGAACTAATCATTGAGAGTGACTATATACAGTATGTGGGGAAATAATTGAGATTATTTCAAAGAAAACCTCCACACCTTCCAGAATATGGAGTCAAACTCGGCTCCGTGGAACCTGTCAGGCATACCAGCTGAAGACAGTTTTGGTCCGAGAAGTGCTACGAACTCTTCAAAGTCAACCTGACCATCACCTGCAAAATAAAAGATACGAAACACACGGGCCAGCTTCACTGTTACCTTTTCTTGTGGGAGATTGTAATCTTACGCTGATCCAGCAGAACAGCCAGACTCTAATCTTTGAGTCGTCATCAGAAACATCAGGCCTTTGTTCAATGATTCACAATAAGCATTACAATATTGAATTGTTTTGCTCTTGCAGTTGTTTTATATTGAATTTGCAATTCCACCATAGCTCTCTGATGTTCCCATAACAGTGCATAGATCTAATCAGAACAAGACGAATTAATAGTGATCTAGAGAATATCACGTAATTTAGTTAGGAATGTTATGTGCTGAAATGTGCAGAGCTTGTGTGGCCAACACATGAAATGTTTGTGAGGGCTGATATACCATCCATGTCCAGTCTCTGAATGATCACCTCCAGCTCCACTTCGTTTGGCATGTAACCAAGAGACCGCATGGCCACTCCCAGCTCCTGTTTGGAGATGAATCCATTCCCATCACGGTCAAACACCTTAAAGGCTTCACGGATCTCTGCAGATGCGCAAGATACAATGCCACGTCACAACATACAATTTCTAATGATTCTAATATTAACGTTAACATTAAGTATATCAGTATGCCTGATTGGAAAGTTGAACCAGTTTCTGACTTCTTCCGGATTAATTACAGGGGGGAAAATTTGATAAATAAGTGCTATGAGTGAGTGTCCTTTAAATATCAGGAGACAATCAACTAAAACATTAATAACTGTATTAAAAGTCATTAATAATAGTCACAAGTACATTTTTATGTAATTCTGAAAATATTGGAATTTGACAAGCCATATTTTCACTTGCCATGACATCCTCATAGTGGATATTATAGATAAAATGCAAAATTGCAAGTAAATTATTGCAAGAGTCTGTTAACATTAAATAATGGGAACACTTTTTGGTGTAAAAACAAACTCAATTTGTTCAGCTAACATGGTGTAAAAATAATCTATAAATGGACACAATGGACTACAATATAGCTAAAGCAGACATGAGATTAAATGTGGTATCTGATTTCATATTCTAAAACAAAAAGAAAATGCTTTAAAGAAATTCCCCATATCACCATATATAATTAAGGAAAAATTAAGAGACAGGCCTTTATCTCTCAGGAACTGAATGAGTCTCAGTTAGGTCTGTGTATCACATCACATGCATGCACATATTGGAAGGCTGTACACAGAAACAATATGTATAAAATCACACAAAATGTGTTTTCTTGAAGACACGTGATTGGACAGAATTGAATGGTTTGTTAAATTGTTTACATTGATCTTATATGATGTGAGCATCTATCAAAATGATTAGCAATTTGTCATTTCTTAAATGTGACTCAAAAGATTGAGTATTATTTGTAAATGTTGAATGTCATACAAGTGTTAAAATACTAGTCATTTGCGACATTTGTATTTAGATATGAACGCCCACCTTCACCCTTCATATTGCAAGCTTTGAACTCCGTGTGATGGCGTTTGTTCATACGCTCATTTCAAAACCAGCATAATCTAAATGAAAATATGCACAATTCGTAGTAGCCTATACATGAAAAAAATAAAATAAATCAGTAGTGTGAAGGAAAAAAACAAGCACTTTCTTCATTGTGGCTGCCGCAGGACGCTCTCCGTGGTGCTGAAACCCACATTCACAAAGTATACTATCCCCACAGATAACGTCTCCGTTCAACTTAAAAGGAAATATCACTTACCCTCCACTTCATCCTCGGGGAGGCTGACAGGAGCCCTGTAGGAGAGGATATCTGGAATAGAGCAAAGTCCCCTGTACATGAACCTGGAAGTCACAGCACGCACGGGCATTTCTGCGAGGACAAACCAACGCTTGTATCCTGATCTTCATATAGCACCTGTAGTTCGGCCACTGCAACTTTACCACAGAGCGCTTTTTGGAAGCTCAAAGCCAACAATCACAACGCTTGTCTGATTCATCTTCATCCTGTCTTATTGTGGCCCAGGTGCGATTAGTCACTGCACACTCATGCAGAAATTATCATTCATTCGATCGATTGCGGATTGCATTGCATCAGGTGCAAAAACTATTGCCATATGATTTCACGAAACATTCAAGTATTGCCATTCAGACGGAGCTTGTATGGTACAGGTACGCGTATATTGCGGGAAATGTCCCCCTTGTTCTGTACATCTTCAACTGGGTTTGAAGGATAAACGTAGAGATTCCCAACGCCTGTTCAAACACAACGTGCTGTCGTTTCTCCTTGAGATTACGGTGGCTCCATTAGCTTATATTTACCGGGTATAAATCTACACGATGTACACAGGAACCTCCGTTCGAGTGCAAAAAAACCCCGAATTGTGTCACATTATACTAATGCGCATTACCTCCTGGGCATCACCGCCTCCCTCACGCGCTTGATGCAATCCTACAGGTAGTCGAACGGTCTCGAGTTATACAAATCAGAATATGCTGAAGAATTCCAATCACCGAGATTTCTAACATTCTAATCATTTTTGTCCATTAGGTATATCGGAGAAAATGTGGCATGTTCTTAAATAAATGACAAAAAGCACACGAAAAAAGGGATCCTCCATTACAGAATGACAAATAACGTGTTGATTTACTACTAGAAATTACTGATGGCAGTTGATTTGCGGAAGCTCGAGATGCTAAACAAAAATCCAAGAAATATCTGCAGATGTGTCCTCGGTGAGGTCTGATCCACGAATGCGCGAGCGCCTGGTGCATAATGTCCCTTCAGCCAAAGTCACTCGCCCACTCTATATGCGAGCGCTCAAATGCGCTTAACAAAGCCCACTTTCAATCAAACTCTTTCGATTTCCCCAAAAGCTTTTATCTTTATTTTTGTTGTTTGTCTGTAACTTATTGAGTGTGTACTGATCTGAAGTTGGTCGGTGTATATTCAGGGTTTCTACCCTATGCTATGTATGGGTCTTTATCATTTAATTGTGTTTATCAAAGTATTGTAGGCTAAATACACTTTAATACATTTTTGAAATGTTACGTGTGCGAAGTGTAATGAAGAAACTCGTAAAAATATTACTGTATTAAAGTATGAAATGGTTCCACTGACTAGTCTCAGCCTCAGTTGCATGTTTTTAACTAAAGATGGACCGATTTTAGATTTTTTTTAAATATTAGATAGATATTTTTTTGTAACAGATACCGATACCAATTGTTTGCATGTTTATATGCCTGATAACCGATATACAGAACCGATATTTATTTCTTGTTTTATTTCTGATTTTGACAATTATAACAACAGCACTGAACTGAACAAACTGTTTTATTTAACAGTTTTTAAATACTTAAATTTCTGCAATTTCAATCCCTCCTTACATACAAAACAAAATACACTTCTACATCAATAAATAGAGTCTGAAAGAGTGCAAAAAATATTTAGTGCAATGTCACTAAAGTCTCTTTTTTAAAATAAAATCTTTGATAAGGTAAACAAACACGACTGTATGTATTTTAAAACGCGGTAGGTAAAAATGTGTGTCTGTTTTGGCTTTCCGTGGTCCAAATCACACTGCATTCAGGTGAGTATTATTTTATTGTCTCAGCGGGTTTGTTAAGCTTTGTCAAGATTATATCAGGCTAATGAAGAGGATACTTCTGATAAAAAAAGGTAGTTGGATGGATTTGCTAAAGTTTATTCTGTTTTGTTTTCAGAGTTAGCTATATGTCTCGATAATTTGCATCTGGATGAATCAAGGTCAACAAAGTTTACCTTCAATAAACGTAATTATCTTTACCTCTTAGGCAGCATAAAGGACCAGAAGTTAACTATAAAAATGATTAAAATGTGACTTGCAATGAATGATTTCAATTGAGGAAAAATTAGGCCCATTCTTAGCGCTTCCCTTGACAAGTGGTGTATTTCTTTTAACTGCACAAAAAAGTCAGATATTATTAGAAGACGTGTGTTTGTGTATATGCTTATGCATTATCATTTTAAATCCAGCATTTTAAATAAAGAGAAATGCTCCACAAGTAATCGTTTCTATGTGTACTGTATATGAAGGTTGTTTTGCATGTGTTGAGGGCAGGCAGCAGCTCATTATTCTGGTTCAGAATGTGCCTCCCTGTCTAGGCTTTCAGCTTGTGGTGTTGAACTGTTTGACAGCTTGTCTCAGCACTGGTTTCTCTCTACTGCACCTGAATCTTTCCCAATGTCTCTCAAATGTCCACCTGACAACTGCCATCATTAAGTCTGGAAGCAGTTAGCATGCATTTGAATATGGTGGAGAAGTTATACCCCATTTTTTCTTTCCTGCCCAAACATTAAGGCTCTTACTTTAAAATTTGGCATTTAGTAGTCACTTTTTTAATCCCCTTTTTTTTTTTGCCTTGTTACATGCCTTGGTCAAGGGCACAATATCCGTGGGATTACTGATGTTGGCTGGTCTCTAAAGTTGGAGAAAACAAGGCGTTCTAAGTTTCATAACCATAAACTCTTGTATTACTCTTCACTCCTAGAGATGCATATTGATTTGGTTTAATTGCCTGTGACGTGGTTGGTTTTTATAGCCTCTTTGAAATCTCCTAAGCTCTTTCAGCCTATAGTTTTTTTTTAGTCTTTCTAAAGCTATCCAATACTATAGCAAACTGGATCAGGCGACTGGAGTGATAGAATCTGTTCTGATGCTTTGTGCTCTTGCACAGTTTCTTTTGAGTGTTATAAAATGATGTTGCAAAATATCTGCACATGTCTTTGTCTTTGACTTAACAATTTTGCTTGCATCAGACAAAAACATCATTGATAAAACAAAGCAGTACCATATTTCACAGCATGAAAAAATGTAATCTGTTAAACTAACAGAGCAGAGAGAGATACTTCAAAACCTCATAAATGCAACCTGTATTGCATTGTAACCGTTTACTGTCCCAAACGCTATTGGGAATATTGATTGCCTCTGTAATTGCCTAGCGAGGCATTTACACGGATGACTGTTCATTGGCACTTTTAGTTTTTTTTTATAGAAATCCTCATGTGTCCAGAATATAATCAGTTTATCAAGAGAGAAAATAACTTGGGGTCTATTAAGCAGAATGTGTCTATAGTTTATGATAAAACTGGACTAATTGTCACTTGCATGGTAATACATGTGATGTATATTTTCATATAAACTTATTTTTTTATATTCTGAACAAATACATTTTCCCCTCACCTTCAAATTTTCATGCAGAGAGAAATATTATGTCATGGCATTATATGTCATGATCTGCCACAAGAGTGCAAACACATTTTTTTGTCTCTGCTTGTACCTCCTATTCTGTTCTAATGTCTTTTGTCAACAGAAATGTAATGTATTACTCTCTAAATTAAATTTTATAATACAAACGGTTCCACTAAGGCATATTTGCTTGAGATTTATGACTTAGATTGTGTCATGTAGAGGGCAATGATTCATTTCAGCCCAGAAATTATTTGAGTTATATCAAACAAAGGCGACTCAGAATAAATGAACCCATAAAGAAGCTCAGCGAGTCTTGATAATGTGAAATATGCTCTAATAATTTAAGCACTGAGATTGCTTGACCTGATTCTTCCGGTTTGAGTCTGGTCTGTTGGGTCTCTTAATAATTATAGTGTGAAATTTGTTTTCTCAATTGATCACACTTAAAACTGAAATAAATGCACAATTATATATTAAACCCATTTTATGAACACTGTAACTGTTCACATAATTCTTCATCCCACCTCAGTAATATGAATAATAAGGTAATTTAAATGTTCCTAAATATGCAGATATCACTCAGGAAGTGAGTTGTTTTATTTAAGAATATATTTTGCATAAGATTCCTGGTGAGTGCATAAACCTTCCAAATAATGTGCTCAGCTAAAGATATGTATGCCTCTCAGGAGAGCAGAACTATGACATAATGCAAATAAGTCTCCAATCAGTCATAGCATGAAATCAGTCTGACATATCAATAAGACATATTCATCATGTCACCTTATCTTCGGGATATTTTTAGCGAATGTCTATTAAAGGTAAATCAGGTCAAACATCAATGACATTCCAAAAACAACAGTAACTTTCTTTGTTTTGCACTGCTATCACAGCATAGGAAAAATAAGCTCATTTGAACATGAATGTTGCTGACTATCATGCACTCTCATTTTATTTTTTCAGTAAATAATAAAAACAATTTCAATAAGGTAAGCAGTGTTTATATGTTTAATTTTTTTTGAACAACAAAAATATATTGTAGCTCTATATGTAAATGCATGAAACGCTTTGAAATAATTTCTCCCCCAGCCTCTCAATTCTAAATACTCAGCAACGACACTGTTGGGTGGGCTAATCTCAACCTCAAGAGGACTTTCTCTATGGGGTTTTCACTATTAACTGCCTGTAGTCTTCATTGGAGACAACATCAAGTAAACCATAAGAAGATTGTGTTGGTTGGGGAAATTGTTTCTGCCATCATTATGAGCACTGCTGGTTTATTGCAGTTATCACAGCTTGGATGTTGTCCTTGAATGTCCTTGTTTACTGTCGGCTCTGTGTTTTGCTCATATGAGACCCCCACACTCTGTAAATGTCCTCATGATGCAATTAGAACATTTCAACTGTTATCATCATTTATTTAGAGTTGCTCTGGAATGGTGGCACTGGTGTACAGTTCTTATCAAGCTGATCAGATAAGATTGGCCTTGACTTTGATTCAGCCTCATCTAATCTCTTTACACATCTAGTGTAACCACTCACTGCTGGCATCGTTATTTTACTTCATTAGTGTTCTCTCATTTACACGTGGACTGGGGGCAACTAACCTTTAACTAACTAAACTAACCTTATTTAGCTTGATTGAAAACATGCACCTCAGGTATCATGCTTTACATTTCTAATGATTTGGCAATGAATCAAACTTGAATTTACTCACTAATGTTAAATGACAGAAAAGAGCCTCTAATATAATGTGCCGCCAATGACTGGTAAATTAGCAGTTTGTTGTTAACTAAATGTATTGTGGCATTCTGGTTGGAAATTAAACTTGCAGCATTTTTATAATTAAATACTGTAGATGCAATGATTTTACACAATTTTAAATAGTAAATGTAATGTTTTGCAAAATGTGGCATTGATTCTAGCTTGTAAAATAAACCAAGCATTTATTTGTAAGATAAACAAAGTCACAAGAGATGAGGATGCTTAAAACTGCTACTGCTTAAGCGATCTATTGTTTATAGAATGAAGGCTCATATACTCAGTGTGGCATTGGTGATGTATGGCACGCTGTCCTCCACAAATGAATCACATCAAAGCAATTCTCTCCTCCTGCTCCCCTAGTGTCCTATCAGGACAGCGTGAAATACATGCCCTAAAAGTCCTCGGTGTCCCTCAGTTCAATTAATGTTGGATGAGAGCTGTACCAGCCAGGCACAATATGAGGACTGGATTTGTGTGTGTGTGTGTGTGTGCGTTCTAAAATAATATGAAAAAACAGAAAACTTCAAACCATTCGTTGTGCATGGCAGAAATTGACCTGTAAACATTCAAGGCCAAAAGATTGTGGATGATCTGAATCGCACAATAATTGTATCAGCCTCCCTCCATTTTGTCGTATCTGTCCTCTAATAGCATTTAAGGGAAGTGGCGCTTTTCCTAGAGTCTAAGGAGAGAGGGATGCCGATCTGGCTCTCATGGAGAGATATCACAAGGAAAGGACAACTGCAGTTTGACCCTATTAGTCACATCTCTCTGAAGATGCAAATGATCATTTCAAAGCAAAATGTAAAAAAGTGTCATTCTCAAGGTTCTTTACCTGCAAAATTTAGATGGATCCCTAATATATTGATATTAAAATTTCATATCTCAGTATTATTCCTAGTATTTTTACAAAAAAAGCTTGATAAACATTTTAAGCATAGCAGGATTGTCAGTTACAAATATTTATAGGGAGCGAATGGAACAAAGAAGAAAAAAGAGAGAAAGAGTAATATAGTTTTCTCATAACTGCTACTTACTACAAAAGGTCAAAAGTATTCTCTATGGTGACATTAAGCTCAAAGGCCATAAGAGATACAAGTTCATAACAGACATCTCAGAAGACCTGCAGCAGAAGCTTGTGTTAGTGATCAAAACTGTAGTTTATTTATAAAATAACAGGTCAACAAACAAATATCAACAAATGTCCAACAAACCTTGAATTTGAATTTGTTTAATGCTCAATCTCTCCCGCATGCACGATTGGCCACTGCAACTTTCAGGAGAGCACTGTGAATGGAAATTGTGAGAAAATTAAGCAATGTTGATACAATCCGTCTTTACGCTAAAGGTATTTCAAGCTTCTAAAGCATTATGTTTAATAAAAATTTGTTTACTATATATATATATATATATATAGCATAGCATACTGCAATTTAATATGGGATTTAGTTATGTCTGATAACTGTCGATCTCACATATATATACATTACTGTATATATCGACAGTTATCAGACATAACTAAATCCTGGGATGATACTATGCATAAGCTGAAGTAGCACTGAGATTTTAGCAGAAATATATATAGGCAATAGTCATGCATAGAAACCATTTAAATTATTTGCGATTTTATAGTCTTCTCATCCACAGGACAGCATATGTCTTTATACAAAAACAATGTTATACGTTGCAATGAACAGAAGGAAGTAAATGGAGATGTAGCAAGTTACTGAACATCAGTCTTTTGGAAAAGCTCAGCAGCATCTGTTTGTTTGTTCTTTTTTTGGCTCACCGGTGTAATGGAAAATTCTCACCACTCAGAGTAAGGAAGCTATCTTACATGCTGCTCTCGTTCCTGTTTGAGGTTTCCAAAATCTGACGGGAGTTTCTCCCAAGCCGCTCATGTAGTGAGTGAGGTGATATCTTTGCTCACCCTTGGGGATTGTGTAGCAGAACTGACTTGACAATATGTTCTTTTCAAATTCCTTTGACCCCGTACCTCCAGTCCAAGGCATATAATGGTTTTATTTGGGTCTTACTATACAGTTGCACAATAACATAAAATTAACCTTAGTTTGGCCTGATGCAGTTTAGCATCATCTATGTCTTGTTGTAATGGTTCCAAACATTTCACACCCTCATTCACATCTTGCACAGAGCTGGGTTAATTGTAAATTCATGCAGTTTAAAAACAATGTATTTTGTTGAAATTGGTGACTGACTGCTGGAAGCATTGAATGCTGCATATGTACTGCCTCCACATGCCTCAATACACTTTACCTTTTAAGCTGACTCAATTACCCTCCTTTAAAAGGATTCTGGATGACTTTGTTGACAGGTTAGGTCAACTGAAATTGATAAATGTTTTTTATGAAATGCTAGTTACAGTTATGTCAGTGTCAGTGTCCACAGGTCACCCTCAGAGAAGGTGACTTTTCCTTTTTTAAATTTGCATTAATGTGTTCATAGATTAAGGCATTTTTATGAATGGATTGATGTTGAATTTCATGTCATTTACTCTGGCACATCCTTTAGCTCCCCAGTCTTATGTTTTTGGATTATAGATTTCAAAGCCTTTAATTGAATAATTACATTATTTGCTTGCCACGAAATGAATATGATAATATTTCTTTTAATTAAAGGATTATTCTTAAAGTGAACAAAGCTACCTGAGATGCAGCACAGGACTGGCACAGTTAACGTTGCAATCAATTTCTCTGTTCTTTCCCATTGCAAGGTTATGTGTGTAAATGGCTACATTTTTCAGTTGTTCCTCTTTCTTTCAGGTATAGGCTATTGTGAACCGTTTTAGATGCTCTTATACACAGACAATGTCAACATAAAACCTTGACCTAATGGACAGAAAGGAAGCCCTTCAGACTCTCATCTGTTGGGAGGTAAATTGCACTGTGGTATTCTATTATGTGGCCTTGAAACTTTTGGCTAATTTAATGTCCTCAAGGATCCACTTTGCTAGCCATTGTCTGGGTAGATTCAGCCCATCCTTCTCAACCAGGCAGTCTGACCATTATTGTTTTCTGCAAGGTGACCCAAGGGACAAACCTCATGGTTTATTCACAAGAAGCTGGACTGAGCTCTTTTGATTGTTATATGTTAAAGCATTTTCACTTTTACCAAAAGCAACTTTAATTTTTCCTGGCCTATTTCATTTTTCCTGGTTATGCTGTAGATGAGCGTCCTCTTTATACACCCTCCACGCATGCATTGAACAACACAGAGCATTTAATTGAGTGATCCATTGATATTTTATGGGTTTTGACCTTGAATTAAGCTAAGAGGACAGTCTCCCTTACGACTGTGTGAACTGATTAATTGTTCTGATTATATTAATATAGGGCGGTCTTTACTACTGTTTGTTTGAACAACATTCTTAGTCATCCACCTTCCTCGTTACATTCATCTTCTCTCTTAAGAGGTCGTTTGGGAAGTGTTACAGCAAAAAGACGGATCAATTGCCACTGAGGCATCATAAAGGAAACCTCTGGTTGCCTGAAAGATCTGCAACAGTGGGCCAGTATGCTTTTATTATCTCCTTAAATGTACTAATGAATTCCCCAAGGTCAAATGTTAGCACCGAAGTCCAGTTGGCCTCTCAAAACAAAGACAAGGTTGCTTGTCTCCGGCTGTCTGTGTCATAACCCGCCAAAAAATCAGGCTAAATGTGAGTTTCATTGGGAGGCAGGCGTTTGTCAGGGATTACCATGAGAGAACAGCCTGAGGAAGCTTCCTCTGTATGCAAGTCACAAATGCTTGATTCATGGCACGCAGAGACAGAGCAGATGAGCTCCTCGTCGAAGAATGAAAAGAGGGGGAGATTAATATGGCAATCCCTAGGAAAGACCAGTTTGATAGGGGTATTTCAAGAGCCTCGATATATCTAATTCAAGAAGCTACTGTCGCACGATTAATCTTGTTGCCGCCATGAAACAATGTCACACTTTAATTGGAGGAATGGCATGGGCTGAAGGCGAACTTCCTCTGGTTGAAAGGTGTTCTGCTCGCTGCAAGTAACTTAATGTGTTTGTGTTGTACTCATGAATATGTGAAGCGGATGGAAACATTTTAGAGAGGCGACTACCGTTTAACACAGCTGTCTGATGCCTGCACACACAGATAGAGGAAAAGAGAGGAAGGAAACTATCATATAAAAAAAATTACAAATTAATATGATATTTTCAAATCAAATATCTTGCATTTGTATTTCATTTTTAATATGATATTTATATAAATATATTTTTTTACTGTATAAAAATAATTATTTAACTTGTAACTTGGCTGTCTAAAAAGCATTAAATGTCAAATATGAATATATGAAAATAAATGGTTAAAGTTTCGTGATATTTACTTTTACAATTCATTTATCTAACAATTTACAGTATAACACGGTGCTTATTATAAAGAGTTCATATTGAATAATCATCTGTACAGTTAACTGCAGTCACAACATTGGATGATCTGATTAATAATTTTGCTTCCTTTCTTATGACAGCGCAATCTGTTCTTGAAAATGTATGAAATGTATGTCCCTTCTGAAAAGCTAATGGGATTTACAGAGGAGCTCATGTCTGAAACTCCACTTAATAGAAAAATGTGTGACATGCTCTTATCTCAGGTTTTATTTGACCTTTAATGTAGCACACATTTTAAAAAAATTTTAAATGTCACAGTAAAACAGCTTACACTGCAGTTACAATGAATTCCACCAGTCACATGATGTGTATTTTTGTTTTGCATTTGAGAGCTTTTGTAGATTTTAGAATTGTCATTTCAACTGGACATTTCACATCTACTAACTGCAGTAAATTCGACACTTAAATTCTTTTTCATTCCAAATTGTTAGATGTCATTCTGATCTGCATCACTTCCCACAGATGTTCTAATATCATGGCCTCACGTTCTCGCCAATACATAATGAGTGAGTTTTAACTTTGATGTTTTATGTATTTCTCCCTTGTCCTGTTCTCAACTGCAGTGCTGCAGTTACTTTTATATTTTTACCATGTGTGATTTAAATATTTATCTGGTGTGAGCTGTCACCGTAGGCGGCCTCTCATTTAGATCTGACCTATAACGGCTCTCACAATTCCCATGGAATTTCTTTGGGAACAAAAATGCATTAGTAGTGCCTGTAGGTCTTTTTCTTAAACTTTTCTAAATGGCCTGCTTGGTGTTTTGTAACTGAATGCAAATTTTAGTCAAACGTGATCAATTCTCTAAGTGGTAGTTTTCAAGAGTAAAATGGGACAGGGTAGGGAAGGCTGACTTGGCATGCTTGCTCAAAATAGAATAGAGCAGCAGTTATGATCAGTGCCCAGATATAAAGGATGCAGACATAAAACCAAGTCTTAAATAATTGTTGTTGACTGGGCATCATTTGTTTTGTTCTGTTCTGTACGTTCTGTAGATTGCTGGAATTATGATATTGTCAATCAAACTGTACCACACATGAATTGGTGTCATACACAAAAGTTTGCGTTGCAGTATGAGATGTCCTGCTCACTCTTATGCATGTAAATATAGGCTAATGTGACTGCTTAAAATTTCTGGAAAGGGCCAGTGTAACAGAGGCCAGCTAGTGAGAGCTGTGCGGGTAAACCTAACTCCCCTGATCTCAAGAGGCGCACTAGCAACTGCGATCTTTTGCGTCCTTGTAACCGTGCCTGCCTTCCATGCCGGAGACGCTGGTTCTAGTAGAACCGGTGGGGTTATATTGGTGCCGTGACCCTGATGGGATTGAGGTTTAGGGGGGTAAGTGGACAGAGGCAAGCTAGTGAGAGCTGTACAGGTAAACCTCACTCCCCTGATCTCTGCTAGACACTGGTTCGAGTCCCGCTGGGAGCAGGGCGAGGAGGACCAGAGGGGTTACACAGGGTCTTACAGCAAGGGAAGTGAACACATCGACCACAGTCTGCAATGTAATCAGTTTATGTTTGATCAAATGTTTGATTTTCTACCTATAAAATATGAACAGAGTTAAATATGGCAAAATATGGTATATTTAATACAAACACTTATAATTTAAATAAATTCTTATAATTTGTGCTAATGAAATGATAGAAGATGTGTTTTAATCCCATTTGAAAGCTTTGTTAGCTTTGTAGATGACCAAGACTCCAATAGATTGTATGATGGAATATATAGGTCGACCAGCAAGACCCTCTCATGAGCTTTGAAACATTGCGCTGTTTACTGAAGGAGTAGGCTGTCTGCTCGGAGGTGTAATGAATTTCTTTTCTTTGGACCGCGGCTTTGCTATAAAGCTCAAGGACATGATGTCCACTCCTATCCGGTAAAAGTTGACATAACTGACAATGAAAGAAGGCAGCTCTCTCCTTCCCAAATAATAACAAAGCTTTGAATAAAAAAAATCCAATTTTTAGATGTCACATTCCTAATATGGGCTGACAGATCAAACGGCGGGGGTCATCGCACAATTCCATGCCTTCAGTGCACATTTATGGTGATTTAATTGAAGATATTTGCTTTTAATGAAAGCACTATCATGAGAACGTGAGGACACACTAGCTGTTTGGCATGCAGAGGAAGGGCTCTAAGAGGAGTCTGACAGAGTGTCAGAGAGCTGCCTCTAGCTCTCAGACAACAGCTGCTCTGAATGAGAGGGCGTCCTGGGGGTACTGAGACACAGACAGTGACTCTCTCCACTGGTGGGGGCGGCCGAAGCGTGAGGTGCATCAGAAGTTGGCCGAGAGCCAGACCCAGGATTTGCACTGCAATTATTCCCTTTGTTTTCTAAACTAATATTAATGTTTGTTCTTTAAAGATGTGCTTTACTTCTTTGGAACGTATATGACCACATGTGAATTCTGTTATTGATAGTGGGTTTGATGGTTAATATAATAAGGCAAAATATAATGCGGGGAAACATCTTTGGTTTAATTGTGAAAAGTTATTGAAAGCACTAAGGCAAACAAAGAAAAGTGCCTGTTTTCATGGTACACATGCAAAACCTTTTCTATTTTTGGTATACAGCTTCATATCAAGGTCTTCTGTAGAGCTGCTTTACAGCAGAATTTTTATTTTATGTTCTATTTGATGAAGTTTGAATCATTGATTGTTATTTTCTTGTTTATTACTCTGAAGCTGCTTTGAAACAACCTGTATTGTATAAAGCGCTATATAAATAAAGGTGACTTGACTTCATACCTGCCAACTTTTGCGTTTTGCTCGGCGTGAGATTTGGTGACCGGGGGGGGGGTAGAGACGAGTGAGATTTGTTGACGGGGGGGGGTGGGGGGTTTGGCTGTAGAGACGAGTGAGATTTGTTGGGGGGGGGGGGGGTCTCGCTCGCGCAAGGTCTCTCGCTCGCTCTACGCGGTTTGGAGCACAATCTCTGTCTCGCATGCACGCTCGCTCTAGATAACGGGAGATTTTTAACGAATTTGCGGTATAACTAGTCGATCACGAGTGGCTCAACAGGTAGATATATAGATAAACTCATCTTCCAGGCATTTGACCGCCCGGGTTGACACTTCAGCGTGAGAAATCGGGAGTGTGGCGTGTGAGCGTGTGAAACCAATCAAATGCGGGTGTCTCACGGCCAATGCGTGAGAGTTGGCAGCTATGTGACTTATGCATATGGAACTAATGCATGATCAAAGGTTTCTTGTGATTTTAAAGCAATGAGATTCAAATCTACCAAGGCATCCACCTCATTTTGAAAGTAAGAGTAGGTTCAGCCATTTGTGACTTGAATTTGTAACAGAAATCAGAATATGATTCTCTTCATTATCTTGCATCACCAGTTATATTGAAATAAATCACCTTGGCCAATCTTTTAGCTTGCACTAAAATTTAATTAATGTTTTGCATTTAGATTGTTTAATACTTCATGAATCATTGTGCAGCACATCTTGTAAATGTACTAGTGTGTGCACAATTGTATTTATACTTTGTTCATAATGGCGTTTGAGGTGTTTCATAATAGTTAAATGAAATGTATAATGAATTATACAAATGTAATTCCATGGGTTGTTCAAGCAAGGTGTTTTTTTTACATGACTGAAGTAATATAATTTAACTCCGATAAACTTGTACTTTGTAGTCAATCAATCAAGATTTGCATTTTTAAATGCAGGACTGAAGTATAAAGAGAAGTGTTTCTCTGTGGAGTGTCACTGTGGGAATATCACAATGAAAGTACCAGAAAATTGTACCAGCAATAGTCAACAAATAAAGATGATAAATTCTAGACTTGCCAGGTCATGTAGGTGTTATGTGATATTCTGCAAAAATATTCAGCACGTCAATGACAATTTTTCCTCAGGAAATGTGACTGCATTTGTCCTAGAGCTATGGTGGTCTATTACAAAAAATATTCCTAGGGTTTATCTGGAAATTAAAAAATGGAAAAATACAGGCTACTTAAGGCCCATAATTAATGTTATGTAAATTATGGACATAAAGGTAAGCTGAGACCATAATGGCCAGCGCTTGGCTTATTTATAGAGAACTTTAGTGCACCTGATAAAGTAGCTCTAAAGACAGAAAAAAGATAACCACCTTTTCCTTCGTTTTTTTTTTTTTTTTTTTTTTTTTTGCTGTTGTTGGGCTCTCTCTCAAGTGGACATAAATGTACAGCTCTTCTAAACTAGGTCAAGGCAAGTGGTCCTCTGCTGAATTGAAGTTTCTTCAAAGTTTTTAACCGACTATTCTCCACACATTGGATCTGAATTGGGTCAAACTGTCAGCTTTATTTTAAGTCTTCAATGTGTAGGAGCAAGGCTCAGTTCAAATCATGCAAAATGACAAATGTGGCACTTGAATTTATAAAATAAAATTTATTTCAGAATTTATCAGCCACTTATACGAAAATTCTAAGCCTCTGTTTCACTTATTTTGTAAACAATTATGAAAAAAATGTGACTAGGGGGTAGGGGGTAGCCTATATTGCAGGGAGGCTTGTGCAATATTGAAAAGAAATGGTCTATAATGTCTAAAAATAGATTTTTATTTATAGAAAAACTAAATGCCTTTACAATTAGCTGATCTCAAAATTGTTAGTCAATACAAAAAGAAAAAAAGAAAAAAAGATTTGATTAATCACAATTAATTAATTTCTCTCTCAAAATCCAAGTCTTACAAGTAGCCTACTCCTTGGAACAGCAGTAGCCTATGCCTGTTTGGAAATCGCTGCTTTTTATTGGTTTATTCAAATTCAGATCTTCATTATTTCCAATTGTCATTTATTTTATATGACTACATGTACTTGCATAGTATGGAGCTTGAAATGTGTCTTTATTACATGCGAGAAAATAAATGATCTGAGAGAAAAGAAAAGTTTGAGAGAAAAAGTTATCACACTGATAGCAAAAAAGCATTTCATGTGAGAAAAAGTTTTCATATCAATAGCAAAAAATAATATTTGAGACTAAAAAAAGTTTTGAGAGAAAGTATTTTCTCATTGAACAAAATTTTTTATGAATATTTAATTTTTAAAATTATTTCTGAGAAAAAAAAAAACTCTCAAAATACTTAAATATATATTTTTTGCTATCAGTGTGAAAACATTTTCTCCAAAAAAAAAGTGTTTCTCTCAAACCGCTTTTCTTTGCTCTCAATGCAATTTTTTGCTATCGTGTCAGGTTTTTGCTTTCGCTGTGAAAATTGTGTCATGGGCGGGGCCACGTTCTTTTTTCCTATTGGAACGTTTCTATTGGCCAGTCGGGTGAGCATCGTCTTGTCTTGGGAGTCGAACTGAATCATTACACCATTGTTCGGTTCACCGTCCTAGATAGATGCCTCCTCTGGCTTAGTTGAGCATGGACACTCCAATGTTTGGGTAAGCTGAAGATGATGACACACACAACTCGATGGGTAGCTGGCTGAGCAAGTTCAGCATCACTGAAAATTAAACATTAAAAAATAGCACTCATGCAAGTTTACCTAGCATGATGGCTAATTAATAATTAGCTTTACTAGCGATTAGCAAGCTAATCATATAGGCCTAATAGTACACATTCATTCATGAACAGAGGTGTAACGTAGACTAACCATGTTCCGTACACTTTTAGCCTATCACCGCACGTCAGCGACCACTCCTCCGTTTCTGAGAGCAAGACTAGCATGTTTGTGTGATCATTCTCCGGGGGAATACCCATTGATTGATGTCTTTTGGACCAATAGTTTTTGAGAAAAGTGGGGAAAACTACCTCCTCCACCTGTGTACGGAAGATGATAAGCGTTAACGACCGGAGTAAAGATAGTTTGCGGTTTGATTTTCAGTTTTCGTTTCGCTGTGGTCCCGCAGTGCGGTGTCGTGGACATGCAAATAATATCTCATGTCGTTATTCATGATTTGTGAATTTGTGTAACGGTATTTCTCCGGGTCAAAAACCTTTTTTTTTTTTTTTTTAAATTGGGTATAGCTCCAAAAGTCGGTCACTTAGGAGTCTGAACCCAGTGTCACCTTGACATGCTCGATTTGTGAATTTTTTCACAGCAAAGCTCTTATCTGTAAAACGTTCGCTAAGTCCGGTAGACAGGAATGTTGAAAATAGGCGTTGTTCATGTTTAAACAATGGATATTAACAATTTATAATAAACACACACACTGCTGGATTACAAAAACACTGGTTTTAGATTGAACCTGATTTGTGAAACCTTTCAGAGGTCAGTTTGGGTCAGTTAACCCCTCCCTGAGTGGTTAACTAGGTCATTCTGATTTGTGAAACCTTTCACAGATCAGTTTGGGTCAGTTAACCCTTCCCTGAGTGGTTAACTAGGTCATTCTGATTTGTGAAACCCTTCACAGATCAGTTTGGGTCAGTTAACCCTTCCCTGAGTGGTTAAATACGTCATTCTGATTTGTGAAACCTTTCACAGATCAGTTTGGGTCAGTTAACCCTTCCCTGAGTGGTTAAATAGGTCATTCTGATTTGTGAAACCTTTCACAGATCAGTTTGGGTCAGTTAACCCTTCCCTGAGTGGTTAACTAGGTCATTCTGATTTGTGAAACCTTTCACAGATAGGTTTGAGTCAGTTAACCCTTCCCTGGTTGGTTAACTAGGTCATTCTGATTTGTGAAAACTTTCACAGATCCGTTTGGGTCAGTTAACCCTTCCCTGAGTGGTTAACTAGGTCATTCTGATTTGTGAAACCTTTCACAGATCAGTTTGGGTCAGTTAACCCTTCCCTGAGTGGTTAACTAGGTCATTCTGATTTGTGAAACCTTTCAGAGGTCAGTTTGGGTCAGTTAACCCTTCCCTGAGTGGTTAACTAGGTCATTCTGATTTGTGAAACCTTTCAGAGGTCAGTTTGGGTCAGTTAACCCCTCCCTGAGTGGTTAACTAGTTCATTCTGATTTGTGAAACCTTTCAGAGGTCAGTTTGGGTCAGTTAACCCCTCCCTGAGTGGTTAACTAGTTCATTCTGATTTGTGAAAACTTTCACAGATCAGTTTGGGTCAGTTAACCCTTCCCTGAGTGGTTAACTAGGTCATTCTGATTTGTGAAAACTTTCACAGATAGGTTTGGGTCAGTTAACCCTTCCCTGGTTGGTTAACTAGGTCATTCTGATTTGTGAAAACTTTCACAGATCAGTTTGGGTCAGTTAACCCTTCCCTGAGTGGTTAACTAGGTCATTCTGATTTGTGAAACCTTTCACAGATCAGTTTGGGTCAGTTAACCCTTCCCTGAGTGGTTAACTAGGTCATTCTGATTTGTGAAAACTTTCACAGATCAGTTTGGGTCAGTTAACCCTTCCCTGAGTGGTTAACTAGGTCATTCTGATTTGTGAAACCTTTCACAGATCAGTTTGGGTCAGTTAACCCTTCCCTGAGTGGTTAACTAGGTCATTCTGATTTGTGAAACCTTTCACAGATCAGTTTGGGTCAGTTAACCCTTCCCTGAGTGGTTAACTAGGTCATTCTGATTTGTGAAAACTTTCACAGATAGGTTTGAGTCAGTTAACCCTTCCCTGGTTGGTTAACTAGTTCATTCTGATTTGTGAAACCTTTCAGAGGTCAGTTAACCCCTCCCTGAGTGGTTAACTAGTTCATTCTGATTTGTGAAAACTTTCACAGATCAGTTTGGGTCAGTTAACACTTCCCTGAGTGGTTAACTAGGTCATTCTGATTTGTGAAAACTTTCACAGATCAGTCTGGGTCAGTTAACCCTTCCCTGAGTGGTTAACTAGGTCATTCTGATTTGTGAAAACTTTCACAGATAGGTTTGAGTCAGTTAACCCTTCCCTGGTTGGTTAACTAGGTCATTCTGATTTGTGAAAACTTTCACAGATCAGTTTGGGTCAGTTAACCCTTCCCTGAGTGGTTAACTTGGTCATTCTAATTTGTGAAACCTTTCAGAGGTCAGTTTGGGTCAGTTAACCCCTCCCTGAGAGGTTAACTAGGTCATTCTGATTTGTGAAAACTTTCACAGATCAGTTTGGGTCAGTTAACCCTTCCCTGAGTGGTTAACTTGGTCATTCTGATTTGTGAAAACTTTCACAGATAGGTTTGGGTCAGTTAACCCTTCCCTGGTTGGTTAACTAGGTCATTCTGATTTGTGAAAACTTTCACAGATCAGTTTGGGTCAGTTAACCCTTCCCTGAGTGGTTAACTAGGTCATTCTGATTTGTGAAACCTTTCACAGATCAGTTTGGGTCAGTTAACCCTTCCCTGAGTGGTTAACTAGGTCATTCTGATTTGTGAAAACTTTCACAGATAGGTTTGAGTCAGTTAACCCTTCCCTGGTTGGTTAACTAGGTCATTCTGATTTGTGAAAACTTTCACAGATCAGTTTGGGTCAGTTAACCCCTCCCTGAGTGGTTAACTAGTTCATTCTGGTTTGTGAAAACTTTCACAGATCAGTTTGGGTCAGTTAACCCTTCCCTGAGTGGTTAATTAGGTGACCTAGTTAACCACTCAGGGAGGGGTTAACTGACCCAGACTGATCTGTGAAAATTTTCACAAATCAGAATGACCTAGTTAACCACTCAGGGAGGGGTTAACTGACCCAAACTGACCTCTGAAAGGTTTCACAAATGAAAATGACCTAGTTAACCACTCAGGAAGGGTTAACTGACCCAAACTGATCTGTGAAAGTTTTCACAAATCAGAATGACCACTCAGGGAAGGGTTAACTGACCCAAACTGACCTCTGAAAGGTTTCACAAATCAGAATGACCTAGTTAACCACTCAGGGAAGGGTTAACTGACCCAAACTGATCTGTGAAAGTTTTCACAAATCAGAATGACCTAGTTAACCACTCAGGGAGGGGTTAACTGACCCAGACTGATCTGTGAAAGTTTTCACAAATCAGAATGACCTAGTTAACCACTCAGGGAAGGGTTAACTGACCCAAACTGATCTGTGAAAGTTTTCACAAATCAGAATGACCTAGTTAACCACTCAGGGAGGGGTTAACTGACCCAAACTGACCTCTGAAAGGTTTCACAAATCAGAATGACCAAGTTAACCACTCAGGGAAGGGTTAACTGACCCAAACTGATCTGTGAAAGTTTTCACAAATCAGGTTCAATCTAAAACAAGTGTTTTTGTAATCCAGCAGTGTGTGTGTTTATTATAAATTGTTAATATCCATTGTTTAAACATGAACAACGGCTATTTTCAACATTCCTGTCTACCGGACTTAGCGAACGTTTTACAGATAAGAGCTTTGCTGTGAAAAAATTCACAAATCGAGCATGTCAAGGTGACACTGGGTTCAGACTCCTAAGTGACCGACTTTTGGAGCTATACCCAATTAAAAAAAAAAAAAAAAAAAAAAAAAAAAAAAAAAAAAGGTTTTTGACCCGGAGAAACACCGTTACACAAATTCACAAATCATGAATAACGACATGAGATATTATTTGCATGTCCACGACACCGCACTGCGGGACCACAGCGAAACGAAAACTGAAAATCAAACCGCAAACTATCTTTACTCCGGTGCGTTACCGGTGTTCCGTACAGGCTTATAATGGTGTTCCGTACAGAGCGAATAACTTATTTTCAACGGCGAAATGGAAAATTAACCGGTCAACTGATTAATTTTAATGTTAAAATATTTAATCATGTAACAATTTATGTTAATATTAACTTAATTGACCCTTTATGAATATAAACATCATCACTGCACTGCTGACAGACGTGCAGCCTTTTTTGCTGCCTGAGAGTGGCGCCAAACGGTCATCGGCCGCAATCGTTTAAAAATCCCCATTTCACAGCATTTAGTCAACAAAAGGGTAATATATTTAACAATTTGTGATAGCATAATATTCATTTAATAAAGACTGTTATACTGGGAAAAGCATAAATGAAATTGAAATGTACATTTTCGTTGCTCTAGTTGTCTCCCCACCCAAGCCGCTGTCTGAAGTATAGCTTGCCCACGGGCAATTTTCAAGCGAAGTGGGCGCACCTGGCAAACTAACTGAAATATCACTGGAACATACAGCTGGAGTGTCTCTGTTTTGATCGGGGATGAAAGAGGGAGAAATGAAGACGACACAGATATGTATTTTGTGTATGACCTATAGACGGTGGGCCGAGGCCCCGTATCTGCTTTACTTTTCGAAATGAATGATCCCCATGGAGGGAGAACCTGAATTTGTAAAGTTGGGACGGTTGTTTTATCCTCAACGATATGAAAAGTGTTGCCACTCCCATTTGTTGCACATTTTCCCCCGAAATCATAATGCACGACCGTAAATATGCAGGCAAACGTGGTTGCCTACTATATCAGTCGAGCCAATAGCGTGGCAAGATACTGACATAGGATTATTATTAACCAATCAGATGTAGCTTATTTAGAACAGTTGTTACGCGGATGATTCAGCTGTCAGACACGAACAGCATCTGCGGCGGCAGCACAGTGACAATCGCCAAGGACATTGTTTTTGTGATTGTAAGTATTCATTTAATTAGAATATGATATCTATGACAAATGTTTGTTTTGTACACTGTGTTGTTCAAACGTATGTAAGCGTCTCGTTAGTGTCGTTTTAAGTAGGGTAGTTTCAGCTGGCTAACTGACATAGTAGCTAGCATGTCTAACGTTAGGTCACAGCTCTGAACCAAAACTACAACATTACTAGTAGATTAATGCATCCTTCATTTTAATTCCAAAATCTAAACCAAGCTAATCTCCTGCATACGATCTCTTGCGATCGTATGCATGAGATTAGCTTGGTTTAGATTTTGGAATTAAAATGGATGTAAGCGTCTCGTTAGTGTCTTTTTAAGTAGGGTAGTTTCAGCTGGCTAACTAGCAGTAGCTAGCATCATGCGATTACATATTTGATTTGGTGTAAAGTTTTAAGTACTTAATTCTAACGGTAACACTTCGTCCAACTCACATAGGCTACAGCTCCACTGTATGTCCCCGGATAATTACAATGTTTGTTTCTGTTCTCTCATTTTTTTGTGTGGTCAGGTACCGGGTATAATCTCGATAGCAGGTGAAGTGATACCGTGCTTCACTAGCCACCAAGTCCCTGCCGTGGATATGGAGAAGGAGAGACTCATCCCTTCTCCCTTCAGCGGCGAGAAGCAATTTCCCGGCATGGAGTGTTTCACACTGTGTTAGTTTTTCTTTTACCCTTTTCCTGGTGTGTTTCTGAACCTTGTACTTCTCATGTTTGCAAATAATGCATTGTACTGGAAGGAGGTGTGGGGCTTGCTTGGATGTGTAGAGATCACGGGCATTAGACCTCAGAGCCCGTGTTTTTACTGGAGTTGCCTCACCATCCTCTGCCTCTACCACTAAAAAAAGTGTAAAACAATAGATTGAGGTTCTGCACCCTTCCCCACATCACTGAATTAAGAAATGGTTTGAAACTTTAGGCAGGGGAAAACTCATCCTTCATATATTGGTTTCACCTGTTCCCTTAACAGGTTAATAATGGTTAATAAACCAGTTTCACAGCGTTCAGGTGTCTGGCCTTGTTGATGTTAATAATGCCATAATTGGAAGGGTACATTTTTGCAGGATGTTTTTATTATATACAGTGTATTAACAGTAATATATTTATATTATTTGTACTATTATACTGTTACTGCTATTACACTGCACATAACTGTATGTGTTTGATCGTACTGGAAATCCATATCTATTACACTCTTATAAGGCTACTGCTAATACATTGCACATTTATATTTAATTAATATTACTGTAAAACATACTACTTTCTTAAATGTATACTACTGTACCGAATGTCTTATACTGCGCCACCTATCTATACAATATAATACTGCACTGTAATATACTGCGCCACCTGTCTATACAATATAATACTGCACTGTATGTCTTTTACTGCACCTCCTGTCTGTACAATATAATACCAACCTTCATTTGCAGTTTCTTCAATTAATACTGCCTTCTCTCTTCCCCTTTTGTGCTCGTTCTATCTTTGTGATATTTGTGAAATGGCTGTAGCACTCCCTGTGGTAGCCAATGTTAGCTGGTTTGACTAACTGGTTTGTAGGTTCCTGGCTTTGTAATTTGTATGCCTGTACTGCCTCTTCTGCTATAATACTTTCTCTGCATTCAAGGTCTTTCCACAGAAACACAGATTTAATAAATTTCTCCCAACTTATGTCTGTGAAGGGAATGGTGGGTCTATTTCCCTCACATATATGCATGCAGCACTTAATGTTTTTGCGATTTCATCCATAGTAAAAATGTGCGGGAAAAAGAGAAATGTGCGTTTTTATCATAGACATAATCAATACATAGACGCCCAATTGCCCGCTGGAGCGTACGTCAACGGTGCGGCCATATTGCGGAGGGCAACTTTCCCATAGATTTCATACCGGGAATTGAGAAAAATGTGTTTCGTGTGCTGCTTGGGGCTGTACAAATCGCCACACAATTGAAAACAGGTCTCGAGCAATTACTTTTCACAAGCAAGACTGAAAATTTGTTTCTGGTTGTATTTGGCCATTATATAATTAGAAATTTCAAAATACTACTGTTATTGTGTCACGAAATGTAGTTTTAATAGTTTTTCAGTCGACAATGTAGTTGTCTAAAGCTCAAATCTATGGTTTATTCGTAAAGATAGAGCCTATTTAAAAATTTTATCTGACGTTTTTGGAGTGAGAGATCCGGGCGCTCATGTACCCCACCTGGAACAGCCTTACCTCGGCTATAGTGCTTCTGACGTTTGCCGCTGGCTCTGATGTCTAGTGGTTAAACATGATATATAATTCGACTTGTGTATATCTAACAGGTAATCTTTGGTCTCATTAATCTATAATTTGTTCCTTGGCAAATCGTTTTGGCTGAGGGCAAAGTAAAGTTTCATAACTTTATATTTAGGCTATTTTAACGTTGTATCCTGCTGTAGATGTCTATGGTTTTCATGATGTTGTGTTTCCAAGCAATACCATGGATTAAATGTGTGAAATCAGAACGGTATATTTATTAAAGATTACAACGAAATGACAGGACATCGTATGACAAAAGATGGTTACATAAAATAAAAACAGTGACAATGCATAACGTTACCTCTACATTCACATTTTGTGTCAAACTGAATACGTAGCATAAGTGGGCAAAATTAGTTAACAAGTTCAATCTTTCCTGGGCTAAAATCACTTCTCGAAAAGATGTGCACAGAGCATAGACTGTAGGTCAGACAGCAACTTCATATCAGCGCGCCCGTGTGTTGACAAACGCGTCACCAACACCGACACTTTCCCACGCACGCTATTGGATGAAGGCAACAAATACGTCACGCATGTCGGACCCAACACGTAGCCGCCTGCTCTATTCGCCGGGAAAATAACCTGGACAAAGTTACCGATATTATAGTAATGTGCAAAGTATGTGAGTGGCAACAATTTTTATTTGCTTTGTTGAAAAGTGTAGTGGTTATATATAAAAAACTGGGTTATCCATCCCCAGAGATCGTCTGAAAACACGAAATCCCCCCTCGGCCCACCGTCTACTAGAGGTATTTA
This sequence comes from Rhinichthys klamathensis goyatoka, assembly GCF_029890125.1. Lineage (NCBI taxonomy): Eukaryota > Metazoa > Chordata > Actinopteri > Cypriniformes > Leuciscidae > Rhinichthys > Rhinichthys klamathensis. The sequence goes on from NW_026606781.1 coordinate 768,849, forward strand.
TTCAGCGATCGGCGGTTAAAGTTAATCTGTACGGAACATCGTTGTTGTACGGAACATGGTTAGTCTACGTTAGTGGTAAAAAAAGAGGTGGGTAAACTATAAATTCTGGTGGACCACGACGTGGTCACCCGGTAAGGTGGGCCACTGCCTACCTGATGACATTGCTAACATTGCTCGACATTAAGCCTTTTCTTGTCCTTCGGACAAGTAAATCTGTCATTCACTTGTCTGAGTAAAAAAATTGCTCGTCTTTTTTTTTTGGTGTGTGTGTTAATTTATTCTGAAACAATATTCTCATTTATTCTGATTATTCTCATCAGTGTTCAATCAGCTTTGATATTTAAATCGGCATATTGTAATATCTGCACCTTTAAAGGGCATCCCCTCCCCCTATATTATTAAATGTATGCTTCATCTTTCATTTTAAATTCATAAATTTGGTCAATAAATTCAATTATTTAGAATAATAACACACTATAGGGCTGTTACCCTAGGGGCTGATCAAATTAAATAATTTACACTGAAAAATTACAATTGTGTAAAATAATGTAATGAAATTTATTTAAATTTACATATAAGAAACATTGGAAAGAATGATACTACTTTTAAACATAACACTAAACCGCCAGTAGGTGGCGGCAGGCGACCGTCTTAATGAGTGAGTCATTGATTCATTCATTCAAACAAACAAACGATTCGTTCAAACGGCTGATTCATTCAAGAATGAGACAGATGTTTATAAATGGGTTATTGAATCTTTGACTCAATCGATTCGTTCAAAATGCTGAATCATTCAGTAATGAAAACAGGTTGAGTGTTCCTGTGAGATGCGCCGTGGTTCTGCTGTGATTTTTGTTTGGAACTATTTTCACTGCTGAAACAGAACAAAAACAGCCAATATTGCATCTAAAATGTAAGTGACTTAATTTTAACTGTTTATTGAACTGTTGTAGGAAATGTCACATTTTCAATCGTGATGGTGTTCAGGAAAAATAATTGAGGTTGCTTAACATGTTAAAAATATAAAAACTCCACATTTAGATTTTTTATTGGCAGTATGTTGTTAACTGGTTAACTGAGTGTGTGTGTGTGCGCTCATTTGTGTAGATTTCTCCTCGAGAGGCTGCCCGAGCGTCAACAGCGCAACCGTCCGTCAGTAAAAGTCAACAACACTGACAGTAATGCAGCGCAATATGAAAGAGTTCGTCTTAGTTTTAACAACCTATGAAACTAATAATGAACAATATGAAACTAAAACTACATAAGCTTAATTTAAAATGTCTTAGGAACTACGGGCTATTTAGAGGTGGATAAACGCACTTTGGAGGTGGGTAAACGCTATTTCCGAATATTGGGAGGTGCGTAAACGGCGTTTACGTGCGTTTAGCCTCCACTACATCCCTGTTCATGAATATGAGTGCTATTTTTAATGTTTACCCTTCAGTGATGCTGAACTTGCTTAGCCAGCTAACATCCAGTTGTGTGTGTCATCATCTTACCCAAACATTGGAGTGTCCGTGTGTTATGTCTGAAAACGTTCAGTATTGTTTCCTGTTATGTTATGCACTGCGAGTGAGAGGTTACGGTGCCTTTAAGGCTTACGGCAGTGATTTACGGCAAGGGTCAACAATGTAATGTTTTGCGTCAGTTGAGTAAAACGCAACGTGAACGGAGCTACACGGTGTGGTTATTGAGTCTTACACAAACACAACACCGTGCAGGGGCGGATCTAGGAAAATATTTATGGGGTGGCAAGAGGGGGGCAGGGATTTTTGAGGGGTGGCAACATGGCAGACGTATATATACTGAATTTAATCACAGTTAACACAGTTTGATGAGAAATCGTATGTGTAACACACTACAAAAGGGCATTATCTGTTTTGTGTGTGTGTGTGTGGGGGGGCGGGGGGGGGGGTTGGGGGTTGAACTATACTAAAAGTTGAACTATACTCAGTTGAACTACTCCACAGTGATGAATCCTAAAACAAGCTATAAGCTGTATACTGGTTTTTCCCATGGAAATCTGTGGTGAGTGCAGAGTGCACCTCTGTCCCTCTAGGGGGGTTCGGGGGCATGCTCCCCCGTAAGAAAATTTTGTGCTTTTTAATGTTAAATTCATCAATCTGGTGCACTTTGAGAGTTCAAAATAAAGAGCTCCAACCCATATTCAGTGTGCAAATTGAACAAAAAAAAACTCAAAACTCTTTTTAGTTGTGATATAGCGTCTGTCTACATTACACTACTATATAATAATAGTTATATAATATTAAATAAAATACCCTGTGAACATTCACACGTTTGCTTTATCATAGGCTAAAATTTATCTCCATAAATATTAAATAATATTTTCTTAATTCTGCGCATGTATTTTTACTTACTTACATCAATTGCTCGATCAATATTATTATCACATATTTTACATTTATATTTTTAACTGTACACAAACAACTTAATATAGCTAAGTTTGTGTATATTTTACACGTAGTAAAATACTGTAGGCTACTGCTTATAAACACCAGACAGATAATGATATATGAAACAGATGTTCTTTACTCATCTCACTTGCACAAAATAAATGCAGTATAAAGCATAGAAACGCACAGGTGAAATACACTGAAAATGATATATGCATTTAAAAATTTGGTCGGGTTGAAAACTTATCTCTCTGGTAATGGAACTCGGTCGCTGTTGTCTCTTGCTCTCGCTGTCTCCCGCTCTCGCTGTCAGATCACCGGAAGTATTTGCCCACACAATAAAGTACGAACGTCAACGGTCGTCATATTATGCACGGAGCGAATTCACTGCAGTCGGACATTGGAGATTCGCGTTCGTAAATTGTCAAATTGGCCATAACTTTTAATTCGTTGCCGCCAACTGGGGTGGCAGCAGGGGTGGCAAGGCTTTCTTTTAGGGTGGCATTTGCCACCCTATGCCACCCCGGTAGATCCGCCCCTGACACCGTGCTCAACTTAGAGCTTAGATCGGGCCCAAAAAATCAAGCCCTAGCCTACCCGAGCCCGTGCACGTTGTGTCCGAGCCCGGCCCGACACATTAACTATAATTATGAGCCCAAGCCCGATTTAAACCCGACCATTTTAATACGTGGGCCGTTATAACTGACGTTCTCAACTTTCCATGTTACTTTCTCCTCCTCCTCCTCTGTTCTGCACCTCCAAATACTCTCAAGTTAGCCTAAGTGTCGCCATCATACACATCAGCATAAATGCTCCTGATAAATTATTTGTTATTAAAGCATTAACACACAAACCACTGTTATAACATAAAATCAAGCAGGCTACTGCGTGCATTGTTTGGCATGACTGAATGCGCGCAAAGTGCGCTTAAAAATTCCTAAAGCTGACATCCGTTCATCGCTATCTCACACATCTCTGTTATTATCAAAGAAGTTGACTGCACAATGAATCTTTCATACACTTTGTTTGTTATAATTAGAGGATTTGCCAGCATACATAATTCAGCTCTGAACAAAAAGTCAGTTTTGAGCGGTGAGGGGAGTCTATCTTAAATGCTTCTGATTGGGCATTGCGTTCAAGAAATCAACACATATGTCTGTGATTGGCTACATCGCTCAACGCTGCAAACATGTTATAAAACGAAACTCTGGCCTGTAAATCATTTGTATTTTGTTGTAGTTGTTCTTGTTGCTTTTCTGCAACAGATGAATAAAAATGTATTCGTTTTTATATGTTTTATTCATAGATATCTCTAGTTTGCTGGAGTCCCACGAATCGTTTTATTCTCCCTGAACCCTCACACACAGAGTGAGTGCCGCGCCGCACTCTTTTGAGTTGGGAGTGCATGTCTCTAGATCAAAGGCCCGGCCCGGCCCGAGGATAGTGACGGAAATATCGGCCTGACCTCGGGCTCAGGCAGAGAATCTAAAGGCAGAGGAGGCATCTATCTAGGTGAACCGAACAATGGTGTAATGATTCAGTTCGACTCCCAAGACAAGACGATGCTCACCCGACTGGTCAATAGAAACGTTCCAATAGGAAAAAAAGAACGTGGCCCCGCCCATGACACAATTTTCACAGCGAAAGCAAAAACCTGACACGATAGCAAAAAATTGCATTGAGAGCAAAGAAAAGCGGTTTGAGAGAAACACTTTTTTTTAAAAGAGAAAATGTTTTCACACTGATAGCAAAAAATATATATTTAAGATTTTTTTTCAAAGTATTTCGAGAGATTTTTTTCTCAGAAATAATTTTTAAAATTTAAAATTTATATTTTTTTATGTTCTATGAGAAAATACTTTCTCTCAAAACTTTTTTTAGTCTCACATATTATTTTTTGCTATTGATATGAAAACTTTTTCTCTCAAATATTCTTTTTTCTCTCATGAAATGCTTTTTTTTGCTATCAGTGTGATAACTTTTTCTCTCAAACTTTTTTTTCTTCTCTCAGATCATTTATTTTCTCGCATATAATAAAGACACATTTCTAGCTCCATACTTGCACAGTGAGGGAAATACGTGCAACAGCTTATATGGGCTGTAGTGATGCGCGGGCCGACTCCCGCGGGTCGGGTTGGGGCGGGTAAAGAAATTGTCACTTTATTTGCGGGGCGGGTTGGGGCGGGTCATTATTATTGTTTTTTTTTAATCCATGTATGTTGCTTGCAATTTCCAGCCTATATTAAATATTTGGGAATATCTATTTTCGTATTTTATTAGGTTATTTGATAAGGTTACAATACGAATGCCGTAGCAACTTAACTTGCGTGCGGTCCATAAACCTTTGGCATCACGTGACACGTCACGAAAGCGGCGCGCCAAGCAGCTCCGCAGCTCCCGCGGCCAGCCACGACAACAACGTAGAAATAAAAGTGAAGATGGAAGACGAGGTGCGGGCATAGACAGTATAAGAAGTGGACAGAGCCATCTCATTGGAACTCAGTTGAGACAGTCGAAGCCCATTTTTAGCGATTTTTGAGCACTTCCGTTCCTGACGCGCAGACTCAAACCGACTCAAACTAAGCTTGATGACGTGAGCAACCTGTCTGACAGACGTTAATCCTCTAGTAGCTGTGCGTGAAAATTTGCCAACGTTAATCTTGCAGAGACGGGGAACTTGAGCAAAGAGTTCTTTGGCGTGAGTGAGCAGGAGTAAGTATTCCGTTGCTTTTATGGACTCATTATCTATGGGCTTCTCCCTTGACGGGACGTCCCCCCGATTGCCTGCGAGCTTCTCCTCCTGTCTGTACGGTAATTTCTGTACTGCGCGACAGAGAGTCGAGTGGTTATGACGCAATCGTTAGCCTATTTTTACTAAATCTGTTTCTACGGGGCCATAATGTAACATAGAAGGTAATGGAGGTCTGTATACATTGTCGTGTTTCTTTAGAAATAAATAATGGACAAATGGAGTCTTTAAACGCCTCAGATGTAAAGTTATTTGCTGTCAAAGTGACGCCAAAATGAATGGGAGTCAATGGAAATGCTAACGCAAGTGAAGTTCTGCTACAACATGGCGGCACCCGGCCGGCTTCAACTTCCGGTCGATGTATTACCCCCTTGGGTGCGGGAGAAATTGAGGTCGGGAATTTACCTGATTAAATTGAAAAGAAAAATAAGGTTAGGCTGCTAAATCTAATGTTTGGGAGCTGTTCTCAGAAATAGTTGCAGCAGGAGAGGAGACAACAGTAGCTAGATCGGCTACCTGAAGTGCAACTCGTGTAAAAAATATACAAACAGTAAGTTATAGCGCCACAAAACGGGCACTTCCAGCATGTCAAGACATATTTGTGGGGGGTCTAAGAAATAAAAAATGGTTTAGCCTATTAGATGAATTCAAACGCTGCTTTGTAAATGTTGAACATGTTTATTAGTATCTTATTAATATGACCTGATTTATGATTCATATTCATAATCGTCTCTTGTTGCCAGTTTACAGGGCGATGTTTCCAAGCACTTTCAGGCTGAAATAAAGGCTGTTTTCATTTACATTACAATCTATGTCTATTTAACGGTCGCGGGTGCGGGGCGGGTTGTAAAAATAGATACAGTGGTGCGGTGCGGGCTGGGGCGGGCCAAATAATTTCATAAAAGCGGGACCCGCGGGTTGGAAAAAAGGCCGACCCGCGCATCAATGGGCTGATTGCCGATTAATCTTTACTGCCATCGTGTGGTGGATTAATACATTACAAATATAAATCGATTTATCAATGCACCTTTGTAGGCCTACTGCTTTTATACTATATGGGGAGGCTGCAGACCTGGAGCCGGCAGATATACGCCCCTGGCAGTTTTAGGACCCTGTTGTTCCTGATGCGTCCAGTAGAGGGATATACTGCGAAATAACATCATTAAATCGACGCTTACACATTAATAACCCGTCCATAGACTTGACAATTTTGTGTTTTTTGTTAATTTAAATATAAACGTTACAGTGTAGATCTCCACGGATTAATTTTTCTGTAGATATTCAGTTGGGCTTCACTCTCTTCACTCAACCTACAGAAGACTATTTGTTTTTGTGAATTGAAAAATTAAAAATACACATATTGGATCAACTATGTGTTATGACAGGTGATGCTATGACCTACTGCAGTTATAGGCCAATTCACCGTAGGTTTTTATATACAGGAGACTGAGTGAAATATGTTTTTGTGAATTTATATAAAGTCACATTTAGATATTAACTATATTTAGCCCATTAGACATGCAGTACCGTGTAATAATATGGATCCTCGATGAAATATCTGCTGTACTATTGGTCATCATACAGCTACAAAACAGTGTCCTACACAGCATTTTATGAAGACAAACACAATTTATCCCTTTTCTAAAATTCCATGGGCCATTTAGAAGATATAGACAATATTGTTGTTCACAAAAAAATATTTATTAACACTATTTATGAATTATGATGACTCCCCTATGGTTTGCCACTCTTCTTTAACTGTTTTTTTTTTTCTTTAACTGATCCTGCTCACTGATGAAACATTAAAAAATGAAACATTAAAAAAGTTAAAAAGGACATCCATGGTGAGTTTGACCTTGTCCCTGTGTGTGTGTGTGTGTGTGTGTGCTAAAGCAAACACACCTTTATGAGATCCAAGTTAAAGAGAACTTGGTAAAGACAGAGTATGATAAAACCCACATTAAGTGCACATACCCTACATTTGAGTCCAGATCAGTATGCTATTTTAAGAAAAAATGTATATTAAGATATAAATGAGATAATTAGATCATCTCATTTATAAGAAACAACTCAAACCAGAATCTACATTCAAACCATATGGGAAAGTTTTTAATGTGTTTTAACGTATTTGAGTGAGTGTGCAGTTTAACTCTTTACTTAGAGAGAGAGAGAGAGAGAGAGATTTACATAATTATTATAAATGTGTCTTTTGTGTGTTCACACCATAGACTGTAAAAAAATGCACATATTTCCATTATCTACTGTAATAATGCTCTATAAACCATGTGGAGTATGTTTTAATGCAAGGAGTAAACAGAGTCTTACCAGAAGAGGCCAAGCTAAAGACAGGCAACAAAAGAAAATTAAAATTAATTTTAAATTGAGTAGAGAAGATAGGGGAAGCTAAACCTACACGTGGTTAGCTAAGTTTAAGCCAGATAGAACAGAAACCTGTCAAAATACATTATAGACCCATCCATTGATATATAAATTAATTGATATCTACCTACCCTAGCTCTATCGAGCTAATCGTTTATAAATAATAAATGTTGCATCATTGCTAAAAAAACAATAACTTTAGCAGATTATTTAACATACAAATGACAGAATCTATTTTTGTCAGATTTTAATTCTAACGATGTTAAACTTGATTATACGGTATTATTACTTTGTCTTCTGGGCAAGTTTCATCTTCATAAAGACAGAACCATTCAAAGTAATCCTGATTCTAGAAAATTCTCCTCTGATATAAAGGTCATTTTTTTCTTCCTTTAAGAAAATGTCAGAACCTTTAAACTCAAAGGTTTATAAAACAAATAATATCATTGAGTCTGTTGTAAAGAACCTTACATGTTTTAAGATTGACAAAATGTAATATTGCATTGATTTGTGTACCCATAAGAAATTTTACCATGGTATTTGTACCATGGTACAAATACCATGGTACTAGTACCATGGTATTTTTGACAGTACCATGGTATATTTAAAGTACCATGGTACATGTACCATGATATATTTATAGTACCATATTACATGTACCATGGTATATTTATAGTACCATGGTACATGTACCATGGTATATATAATAGTATTTGTAATAGTACAATGGGACATGCACCATGGTATATTGATAGTACCATGGTACATAATAGCTATTTTTAATAGTACAATGGGACATGTACCATGGTATATATGTGTACCATGGTATTTGTACTATACCTACAACTGTCAAATTTACAATGGTACATGAAATAAAATATTTAGCTCAGGCAAATAAAAACACATAGTAACTGTAATTTTTTTTTACATTTTATTATTTTTCCCCCCGTAGATTTAGCAGGATTTTCTTTTCACTATCTTGGCCGCATTAGACAACTTCTGGCGGATGAATCCCTTTATTTCAGCATCATTCTTTTCGGGGAAGACAGATTTAACTTCTAAAGAGAGAAAATAAGTAAAGGAAAGGAGAACAGACAAGTTTGTAACTTATAATTTATTACATGGCTTGAATTCAAATGTAGAATGTGATGTAAACGTAATAATAACACGTGTTATTTCTTGAGACCGCTGCTAAAACACACCGTTGCCATGGACACTGTGTTCTTTAGCGGAAGCAATACAATCGTTTTTAAATCAATAAACTCCTTTTTAAATCAATATTTTGTGTAAAATTATTGATTTATTTGGTAGGTAACCATGAAATAAGCTGGATAATGTAGATGGAGGCGGTTGTTATAGCGAATACAACCCATTCAGGATCCGCTTTGGCCGAATTTATAATAGCTGCTATATTATGGAAGCCCGGGTTCGCTAGCAACCGCCTCGCTACATTATCCCTTACATATTATATAATATTAACTTTAATTATATTTTATCCGCTATAATTATATTTTATTAATCTCTATTTAACTATATATCGAATCTAAAGTTAGATTTGCCTGATAATATCTAACGTTATGCTGAGTGAAACTATAACTATAAGTTATTTACCATCATCAGTTGCCAATATCTTGGCAGTCCAAGCAGTCGTTTTTCCATTTTTAGACCACCATACCACATATTCTTTGTCCACATCAGGTTCATAATCACCCTCAATAAGGTTCAACCGGCCAACTTCAACTGTACGGTTACTAAATTCATAAAGAGCGTACATATTTCCAAAAAGATTGTTTGTTTACAATTCCCACTGCGTCTGTATCCTAGGCAACAAGAGAGGAAGCGCGAGTGCGAAGGTTGCCAACACAAATGCGCTATTTAGGTAGGGTATGTACCATGGTAAATCTGAGGTACCCACTATGTACCATAGTAACAGCTACAGTACCATACAATGTACCATGGTACCATGGTAATATCTGAGGTACTGCAGAATGCACCATGGTAATATCTGAGGTACTAGGGTATGTACCATGGTAAATCTGAGGTACCATACTATGTACTATAGTAACATATACAGTACCATACTATGTACCATGGTACCATGGTAATATCTGAGGTACTAATGGTATGTACCATGAAGGTTCCATGGTACTACTATGGTATACCATGGTACTACTATGGTATACCATGGTATGTACTATAGTTTATCATGGTAAACTTTCTTATGGGTACCCTAATTCAATCTCTTTTGATGTCCGTTTACCCCCCTTGTTTTTTTGTTAAACAGATAATTTAATCCGTGCAGATCTACACTATAACGTTTATATTTAAATGAACAAAAAACACAAAATTGTCAAGTCTATTTAATGATGTTATTTCGCAGTATATCCCTCTACTGGACGCATCAGGAACAACAGGGGCGTAAAACTGCCAGGGGCGTATATCTGCCGGCTCCAGGTCTGCAGCCTCCCCCTACTCCTTTTATACCTGAAGTGATAAGACGTTTAAACCAATTTTAGACAGTAGGGTTAAAAAGCAGACTTCTTTCATTTAGAATCTGTTAATAAATTAGGAAATTACCTCGAAATGCTTCTCCTTAAAAAAAAAATAAAAAAAAATAAAAAGACTTTGCCAAGCTTATCTTGTTTATGTGTTTGTGCAACCATTACTTCCGGCGGCTGAATAAAAATAATGTCATCAGAGTGAAGGGCTTAATTGTGTTTATTTTCCAAGGAAAGGCAAGGCGCTAATATTGCGCTAATAGGACAACAATGAATGTTTGACGTGACAAAACAAATGGATCTCTCCTTCCTTTGCTATTATCTCGCAAATTTGTCAAAGGTTGCTTTTCTATGGTCTTCTCAGAAATGTCAGTGTTTCATTTCTGTTTTCCAGAAAGAGCTGTACGGCTGTCACGGTTATGTATTATGAATGAATGTGGCCAAGATGGCTTCGTTCAATTCGGTCTTCGTTGTGTAACTGTTAGACACATTTGATCATTTTTATATCTGTTTGGGTGTGAGGTTTACAAACTGGATTATCGTAGGTAGCCGTAGGCGTGAATTCTTCGAACAGCAGTTCCTGCGGAGGGTGTTTTTGCGGCGTTAGGACCCTGGGGACAAGTTCTCATTCTCACAAGGCACAATGCAATTTGCATGCGTTTGTTCTGCAAGGCAAACACGGCTGTACGAGTGAAACCCAAACCACCGGAAGATCGAGGAACAGACTTGCATACTCGCTTGGTGTAGAATCACTATCGTGATGGGGAGCTTTCAGTCTTTGCCGGATAACCATCAATATCGAACCCTGTCACAGAAGACAGGCTGTGAGTATAACTATTACGAAGGGTTTAATGTCATTCATATCCCATACTTATATTGTAATGTTTGACAAACGCAGCACCATTTACTCAGGAAATGTAAAGTGAGAATGTATAGTGACAAATCGGAGATGTCTTCTTTTCACAACTTACACACTGAAGTGTGTAATCAACTAGAATAAATCTACTGCGTACTTATTGTAATATTTAGCCCCCCCTTTTTTAAAATAAAAAACCCTGATATGGACTTGTGGTAATTTGCATTCGTAATTAGACAAAGGATGACAAGACAACACTATTGCAAATTGTGCATCTGGTTTCACAAGTGGTTATTTATGCTTAGTTTGATGCCTCTGTCCTACAGACTCAAAAGGAAACAAAAATAAAGAATAGCCTACAGTGTGTATCCTACAAATGTGATGATTCACCCCCATCATTTAGACATTCATGTCGTTCCAAACCCATATGACAGGTGTTTGGCAGAATGACAGCCTCAAGCCTCACCCACTTTCATTTTGTTCCATGTAAGTGAACAATGACTGGTCAGTCTCTAACATCACCTTCTGTGTTCTACAGAAGAAATAAAGTCATAAGGGTTTGGAACAACATGACGGTTAGTAAATAATGACAGCATTTTGTATTTTTGGAAGACCGATTCTGTTTAAGGTTTCTTCATGACTCGTGATCATTCATAATTCAGTTACAAATGTCACTGTGAGGCATTTTAGATTTAGTTTTAGTAGTTGTGTTTCACTTCACACAGTGCATTGCCAGTTAGTGAGTCATCTGTTTGATGAGCACCTGCACCTCCATTCTTTTCATTCTCTCTCAGTTTCACTGGAGCAGATCGGAATCCTCCACAATCGTTTTAAGCAGCTCAGTCAGAACGAGGAAACATTACGGTAATCTACAAGTGTTGTTTTGTTTGGGAGATGATTCTGCAGAATGTTTCCAGCTTGAGTGTTGCAACATAGAATGACTTTTAAGACTCAAATCAAACCAGTTTGCTGGTACTTACTATTAGAAAAAATGCAAAGTTCTGTCATGCAACTCTAGATGGCACAGGCTGATCTCAAATTGCTTGCAAACACATCATTTTCTGTAGGGCACAGCTGATTGGTTCCTTCTGTATCAGTACCTAATGAGCTCGCTGCTCAACCTTCAAATACTTGGTTACCATTTGCTGTAGCAGTTGCAGCGCGCTTTCAGAAACCCTTACCTTCCCCAGATCCACCTGTATAGATCTGCTATGGGTAATTCATGTATGCTACATTGTACAGCAGTAGCAGTGTAGCAGATCTATTCCGCCAAGGCCAAACATATCGAGATGGTCATATCCATAACCATGCCAAACACACTGAAAGTTGTCATGACAGAACTAGTGCTTGATTAATAGGTCTGCTTGGGTGGTTTAGTTTGGCTATACAGCAATCCATAATGCTGGCCTTTTATGTGTCAGGCTTAATTGTTTTGTGTTCTCATTTAAAGGAGAGATGACTTTAAAACAATCCAAGATTTGGAAAGCAACCCAATTCGGTCCCAGATTATAGAGGCTTTCTTTGATAAAAGGTTTGTAATTGTTTATATACTGTGTATGTTTGTAGTATGTAGTGACAATAGTTATGTGAGGCAATTGATATTATTCCCTACAGCTTCACAAATGTGATATTGCATTTGAATACTAGATCATATTTTTAAAGGTCTTTTATTTTTTAAGTTTCAAATTCACAAATATCAACAGCATGTCTTCTTTCATAAGGGATGTGAAACTACACCTTTATAGTAAAGAGAAGTATATTTGCACTGTGTGGTTGTTTCTTCACTATAAGGCTAACATCATTTGGGAAGGTGGCTTTTGTGGCTTAAGATTATTTTGTTTTGTTTTGATTTTTGATATTTTTTATTGTTACTTATATCTCTAATTAAAATAGTCAGATTGAACACATTCTTTATTTCATTTAGAAAACAAATATTTAAAGTCAAACACAATTTGCAAGCTTTAAAATTGTGTTAGAATAGTGTCTTCTATTCTTTCCAAGTCCTCTCGGTCAAAAATTCATCTGACAACCCCAAACTTGAAGGTTAATAGTGAAGTTTAACATTCAGGGCTCAACAAAGCTGAAATGGAGCAATAACATGTTACTATACTTGCTTGTTCTACTCAGGAATTTCCAGAAAGATGATGTGGGATCTGTGCAAGAAATTGTTTTTGAGGAATTCCTGACCGTCATGTCGTACTTCAGAGCACCGACCCATCATATTACAGAGGAGCAGAGAGAAGAAATGAGGAGAGCCAAACTGCGCTGTAAGAACATGCAGAAATAATACTTGAATTATATTAAAAGACTTGAAGATAAAGTACCAGTGAACTGAGCCATGAATTCACAATACTAGTGAAACAATACTGTCTCTTTCTTGATACTGTAGTTCTATTCAACATGCATGACACAGACAATGATGGAACAATAACACTGGAGGAATACAGACATGTAAGAAATTACTCATGTTTGTGTAATTCAATCCATCTGAGTAAAGCATTTACTGTGTGTGTGTAGTTCATGATTATATTCAAAGATTATCAGCAGTGTTGTGGTCTCTCTATAGGTAGTCGAGGAGTTGTTGTCCCGTAGTGGAGCTCTTGGAAGGGAGACAGCTAAGGGCATTGCAGATGCTGCAATGCTGGAGGTTGCCAGTATCTCAGTAGGTCCCATGGTATGTTATCTAGAGGCTGGATCAACAACAGTGTGTGGAGTATATCAGATAACACCAATATTATATCAATGCAAGTTGTAACCTGAATTTGTAAGAATTTGTTCCTACTTGTTCTGTGATGGTGCTGTAGGTTTCACTGTTCGTTTGATCGTTCATTCACTCACCCACCCAAAATCTCACTCACTCACTCACTCACTCACTCACTCACTCACTCACTCACTCACTCACTCACTCACTCACTCACTCACTCACTCACTCACTCACTCACTCACTCACTCACTCACTCACTCACTCACTCAAAAACCTACACTCACCCACTCGCTCACTCACTCACTCACTCACTCACTCACCCACCCTCAGTCACTCACACACCCTCAGTCACTCACTCACCCACCCACTCAACTCACCCACTCACTCACTCACTCACCCACCCACTCACTCACTCACTCACTCACTCACTCACTCACTCACCCACCCTCAGTCAGTCACTAACCCAACATTCACTCACTCACCCACCCTCAGTCACTCACTCACCCACCCACCCGCCCACTCTCAGTCACTCACCCTCAGTCACTCACCCACCCTCAGTCACTCACTCACTCAACCACCCACCCTCAGTCACTCACCCACCCTCAGTCATTCACCCTCAGTCATTCACCCTCAGTCATTCACCCTCAGTCATTCACCCTGAGTCATTAACCCTCAGTCACTCACCCACCCACCCTCAGTCATTCACCCTCAGTCATTCACCCTCAGTCATTCACCCTCACACCCACCCTCAGTCATTCACCCTCCCTCAGTCATTCACCCTCCCTCAGTCATTAACCCTCAGTCATTCACCCTCCCTCAGTCATTCACCCTCCCTCAGTCATTCACCCTCAGTCACCCACCCACCCACCCACCATCAGTCACTCACCCTCGTCACTAACTCACCCACCCACCCTCGTCACTAACTCACCCACCCACCCTCGTCACTCACTCACCCACGTCACTCACTCACCCACCCACCCACCCTCGTCACTCACCCACCCACCCTCAAGCAGTCACTCACCCACCCACCCACCCTCAGTCAGTCACTCACCCACCCTCACTCACTCACTCACTCACTCACTCACTCACTCACTCACTCTCTGACCCTCACTCACTCACTCACTCACTCACTCACTCACTCACTCACCCACCCACCCTCAGTCACTCACTCACTCACCCACCCACTCCCAGTCACTCACTCACTCACTCACTCACTCACTCACTCACTCACTCACTCACTCACTCACTCACTCACCCTCACTCACTCACTCACTCACTCACTCACTCACTCACTCACTCACTCACTCACTCACTCACTCACTCACTCACTCACCCACCCTCACTCACTCACTCACTCACTCACTCACTCTCAGTCACTCACCCACCCACCCTCAGTCACTCACCCACCCTCAGTCACTCACCCACCCTCAGTCACTCACTCACTCAACACCCTCAGTCCGTCACTCACTCAACACCCTCAGTCACTCACTAACCCACCCACCCACCCTCAGTCAGTCAGTCAGTCACTCACTCACCCACCCAACCACCCACCCACCCTCAGTCACTCACTCAATCACCCACCCAACCAACCAGCCTCAGTCACTCACTCACCCACCCACCCTCAGTCACTCACTCACTCACCCACCCACCCACCCTCAATCAATCACTCACTCACTCACTCACTCACTTACTCACTCACTCACTCACCCTCTGACCCTCACTCACTCACTCACTCACTCATTCACTCACTCACCCACCCACCCTCTGACCCTCACTCACTCACTCACCCACCCACTCCCAGTCACTCACTCACTCACTCACTCACTCACTCACTCACTCACTCACTCACTCACTCACTCACTCACTCACTCACTCACCCACCCTCAGTCACTCACTCACTCACCCACCCACTCCCAGTCACTCACTCACTCACTCACTCACTCACTCACTCACTCACTCACTCACTCACTCACTCACTCACTCACTCACTCACTCACTCACTCATTCACCCTCAGTCACTCAGTCACCCACCCACCATCAGTCACTCACCCTCGTCACTAACTCACCCACCCACCCTCGTCACTAACTCACCCACCCACCCACCCTCGTCACTCACTCACCCACGTCACTCACTCACCCACCCACCCACCCTCGTCACTCACCCACCCACCCTCAGTCAGTCACTCACCCACCCACCCTCAGTCAGTCACTCACCCACCCTCACTCACTCACTCACCCACCCACTCCCAGTCACTCACTCACTCACTCACTCACTCACTCACTCACTCACTCACTCACTCACTCACTCACTCACTCACTCACTCACTCACCCACCCACCCTCAGTCACTCACTCACTCACCCACCCACTCCCAGTCACTCACTCACTCACTCACTCACCCTCACTCACTCACTCACTCACTCACTCACTCACTCACCCTCACTCACTCACTCACTCACTCACTCACTCACTCACTCTCAGTCACTCACCCACCCTCACTCACTCACTCACTCACTCTCAGTCACTCACCCACCCACCCTCAGTCACTCACCCACCCTCAGTCACTCACCCACCGTCAGTCACTCACTCACTCAACACCCTCAGTCCGTAACTCACTCAACACCCTCAGTCACTCACTAACCCACCCACCCAACCAACCAGCCTCAGTCACTCACTCACCCACCCACCCTCAGTCACTCACTCACTCACTCACCTGCCCACCCACCCTCAGTCACTCAAACCTCAGTCACTCAGTCAGTCACTCACTCACTCACCCACCCTCAGTCACTCACTCATTCACTCACCCACTCACCCACCCTCAGTCATTCACTCACTTACTCACCCTCGGTCACTCAGTCACTCACCCTCAATCAATCACTCACTCACCCACCCACCCTCAATCAATCACTCACTCACCCACCCACCCACCCACCCTCAATCAATCACTCACTCACTCACTCACTCACTCACTCACTCACTCACTCACTCACTCACTCACTCACTCACCCACCCTCTGACCCTCACTCACTCACTCACTCACCCACCCACCCTCTGACCCTCACTCACTCACTCACCCACCCACTCCCAGTCACTCACTCACTCACTCACTCACTCACTCACTCACTCACTCACCCTCAGTCACTCACTCACCCACCCACTCCCACTCACTCACTCACTCACTCACTCACTCACTCACTCACTCACTCACTCACTCACTCACTCACTCACTCACTCACTCACTCACTCACTCACTCACCCACCCTCACTCACTCACTCTCAGTCACTCACCCACCCACCCTCAGTCACTCACCCACCCTCAGTCACTCACTCACTCAACACCCTCAGTCCGTCACTCACTCAACACCCTCAGTCACTCACTAACCCACCCACCCACCCACCCTCAGTCAGTCACTCACTCACTCACTCACTCACTCACTCACTCACTCACTCACTCACCCAACCACCCACCCACTCAATCACCCACCCAACCAACCAGCCTCATTCACTCACTCACCCACCCACCCTCAGTCACTCACTCACTCACTCACTCACCCGCCCACCCACCCTCAGTCACTCAAACCTCAGTCACTCAGTCAGTCACTCACTCACTCACCCACTCACCCACCCTCAGTCACTCACTCACTCACTCACTCACTCACCCACTCACCCACCCTCAGTCATTCACTCACTTACTCACCCTCGGTCACTCAGTCACTCACCCTCAATCAATCGCTCACTCACCCACCCTCAATCAATCACTCACTCACTCACTCACTCACTCACTCACTCACTCACTCACTCACTCACTCACTCACTCACTCACTCACTCACCCTCTGACCCTCACTCACTCACTCACCCACCCACCCTCTGACCCTCACTCACTCACTCGATCACCCACCCACCCTCACTCACTCACTCACCCTCAATCACTCACTCACTCACTCACTCACTCACCCTCAATCACTCATTCACTCACTCACTCACTCACTCACCCACTCACCCTCAATCACTCACTCACTCACTCACTCACTCACTCACCCTCAATCCCTCACCCACCCACCCTCACTCACTCACTCACCCACCCTCAATCACTCACTCACTCACTCACCCACCCACCCTCAATCACTCAATCCCTCACTCACCCACCCTCACTCACTTACTCACTCAGCCACCCACCCTCAATCACTCTCACTCACCCACCCACCCTCACTCACTCACTCACCCACCCACCCTCCCTCCCTCAGTCAGTCACTCACCCACCCACCCACCCTCCCTCCCTCAGTCACTCACTCACTCACTCACTCACTCACTCACTCACTCACTCACTCACCCTCAATCACTCATTCACTCACTCACTCACTCACTCACCCACTCACCCTCAATCACTCACTCACTCACTCACTCACTCACTCACTCACCCTCAATCCCTCACCCACCCACCCTCACTCACTCACTCACCCACCCTCAATCACTCACTCACTCACTCACCCACCCACCCTCAATCACTCAATCCCTCACTCACCCACCCTCACTCACTTACTCACTCAGCCACCCACCCTCAATCACTCTCACTCACCCACCCACCCTCACTCACTCACTCACCCACCCACCCTCCCTCCCTCAGTCAGTCACTCACCCACCCACCCACCCTCCCTCCCTCAGTCACTCACTCACTCACTCACTCACTCACTCACTCACTCACTCACTCACTCACTCACTCACCCACCCTCAGTCACTCACTCACCCTCAGTCACTCACTCACTTACCCACCCTCAGTCACCCACCCACCCTCAGTCACCCACCCACCCTCAATCACGCAATCCCTCACCCACCCACCCTCACTCACTCACTCACTCACTCACCCACCCTCACTCACTCACTCACCCACCCTCAATCACTCACTCACTCACTCACTCACTCACTCACTCACTCACTCACTCACTCACTCAGCCACCCACCCTCAATCACTCTCACTCACCCACCCACCCTCACTCACTCACTCACCCACCCACCCTCCCTCCCTCAGTCACTCACTCACTCACCCACCCACCCACCCACCCTCCCTCCCTCAGTCACTCACTCACTCACTCACTCACCCACCCACCCTCTGACCCTCACTCACTCACTCACCCACCCACTCCCAGTCACTCACTCACTCACTCACTCACTCACTCACTCACTCACTCACTCACTCACTCACTCACTCACTCACTCACCCACCCACCCTCAGTCACTCACTCACTCACCCACCCACCCTCAGTCACTCACTCACTCACCCACCCACCCTCACTCACTCATTCACTTACTCACTCACTCACTCACTCACTCACTCACTCACTCACTCACCCACCCTCACTCACTCACTCTCAGTCACTCACCCACCCACCCTCAGTCACTCACTCACTCAACACCCTCAGTCCGTCACTCACTCAACACCCTCAGTCACTCACTAACCCACCCACCCACCCACCCTCAGTCACTCACTCACTCACTCACTCACTCACTCACTCACTCACTCACTCACCCACCCACCCTCAGTCACTCACTCAATCACCCACCCAACCAACCAGCCTCAGTCACTCACTCACCCACCCACCCTCAGTCACTCACTCACTCACTCACTCACCCGCCCACCCACCCTCAGTCACTCAAACCTCAGTCACTCAGTCAGTCAGTCACTCACTCACTCACCCACTCACCCACCCTCAGTCACTCACTCACTCACTCACCCACTCACCCACCCTCAGTCATTCACTCACTTACTCACCCTCGGTCACTCAGTCACTCACCCTCAATCAATCACTCACTCACCCACCCACCCTCAATCAATCACTCACTCACTCACTCACTCACTCACTCACTCACTCACTCACTCACTCACCCTCTGACCCTCACTCACTCACTCACTCACTCACTCACTCACTCACTCACTCACTCACTCACTCACTCACTCACCCTCTGACCCTCACTCACTCACCCACCCACCCTCTGACCCTCACTCACTCACTCACTCACCCACCCACCCTCACTCACTCACTCACCCTCAATCACTCACTCACTCACTCACTCACTCACTCACCCACTCACCCTCAATCACTCACTCACTCACTCACTCACTCACTCACTCACTCACTCACTCACTCACTCACTCACTCACTCACTCACTTACCCTCAATCCCTCACCCACCCACCCTCACTCACTCACTCACCCACCCTCAATCACTCACTCACTCACTCACTCACCCACCCTCAATCACTCAATCCCTCACTCACCCACCCTCACTCACTTACTCACTCAGCCACCCACCCTCAATCACACTCAGCCACCCACCCTCAATCACTCTCACTCACCCACCCACCCTCACTCACTCACTCACCCACCCACCCTCACTCACTCACTCACCCACCCACCCTCCCTCCCTCAGTCAGTCACTCACCCACCCACCCACCCTCCCTCCCTCAGTCACTCACTCACTCACTCACTCACTCACTCACTCACTCACTCACTCACCCACCCACCCACCCTCAGTCACTCACTCACCCTCAGTCACTCACTCACTTACCCACCCTCAGTCACCCACCCACCCTCAGTCACCCACCCACCCTCAATCACTCAATCCCTCACCCACCCACCCTCACTCACTCACTCACCCACCCTCACTCACTCACTCACCCACCCTCAATCACTCACTCACTCACTCACTCACTCACTCAGCCACCCACCCTCAATCACTCTCACTCACCCACCCACCCTCACTCACTCACTCACCCACCAACCCTCCCTCCCTCAGTCACTCACTCACCCACCCACCCACCCTCCCTCCCTCACTCACTCACTCACTCACTCACTCACTCACTCACTCACTCACTCACTCACCCACCCACCCTGTCACTCACTCACCCACCCACCCACCCTCAGTCACTCACTCACTCACCCTCAGTCACCCACCCACCCACCCACCCTCAGTCACTCACTCACCCTCAGTCACTCACTCACTTACCCACCCTCAGTCACCCACCCACCCTCAATCACTCAATCCCTCACCCACCCACCCTCACTCACTCACCCACCCTCACTCACTCACTCACCCACCCTCAATCACTCACTCACTCACTCACTCACTCACTCACTCACTCACTCACTCACTCACTCAGCCACCCACCCTCAATCACTCTCACTCACCCACCCACCCTCCCTCCCTCAGTCACTCACTCACCCACCCACCCACCCTCCCTCAGTCACTCACTCACTCACTCACTCACTCACTCACCCACCCACCCACCCTCCCTCCCTCAGTCACTCACTCACTCACTCACTCACCCACCCACCCACCCTCAGTCACTCACTCACCCACCCACCCACCCACCCTCAGTCACTCACTCACCCTCAGTCACTCACTCACCCTCAGTCACTCACTCACCCTCAGTCACTCACTCACTTACCCACCCTCAGTCACCCACCCACCCACCCTCAATCACTCAATCCCTCACCCACCCACCCTCACTCACTCACTCACTCACTCACTCACTCACTCACTCACTCACTCACTCACTCACTCACTCACCCACCCACCCTCAATTCCTCACTCACTCACTCACTCACTCACTCACTCACTCACTCACTCACTCACCCACCCACCCACCCACCCTCAGTCACTCACCCACCCTCAGTCACTCACCCACCCTCAGTCACTCACTCACCCTCAGTCACTCACTCACCCTCAGTCACTCACTCACCCTCAGTCACTCACTCACTTACCCACCCTCAGTCACCCACCCACCCACCCTCAATCACTCAATCCCTCACCCACCCACCCTCACTCACTCACTCACTCACTCACTCACCCACCCACCCTCAATCACTCTCACTCACTCACTCACCCACCCACCCACCCTCCCTCCCTCACTCACTCACTCACTCACTCACCCACCCACCCACCCTCAGTCACTCACCCTCAGTCACTCACTCACCCTCAGTCACTCACTCACCATCAGTCACTCACTCACTTACCCACCCTCAGTCACCCACCCACCCTCAATCACTCAATCCCTCACCCACCCACCCTCACTCACTCACTCACTCACTCACCCACCCTCAATCACTCACTCACTCACTCACTCACTCACTCACTCACTCACTCACCCACCCACCCTCAATCACTCAATCCCTCACTCACCCACCCACCCTCCCTCACTCGCTCACCCCCCCACCCACCCACCCTCACTCACTCACTCACTCACTCACTCACTCACTCACTCACTCACTCAGCCACCCACCCACCCTCACTCACTCACTCACCCACCCACCCTCCCTCCCTCAGTCACTCACTCACCCACCCACCCTCCCTCCCTCAGTCACTCACTCACCCACCCACCCACCCTCCCTCAGTCACTCAGTCACTCACTCACTCACTCACTCACTCACTCACTCACTCACCCACCCACCCACCCTCAGTCACTCACTCACCCTCAGTCACCCACCCACCCACCCACCCTCAGTCACTCACTCACCCTCAGTCACTCACTCACTTACCCACCCTCAGTCACCCACCCACCCTCAATCACTCAATCCCTCACCCACCCACCCTCACTCACTCACTCACTCACTCACCCACCCTCAATCACTCACTCACTCACTCACTCAGCCACACACACTCAATCACTCTCAGTCACCCACCCACCCTCCCTCCCTCAGTCACTCACTCACTCACTCAGCCACCCACCCACCCTCCCTCCCTCAGTCACTCACTCACTCACTCACTCACTCACTCACTCACTCACTCACTCACTCACTCACTCACCCACCCACCCACCCACCCTCAGTCACTCACTCACCCTCAGTCACTCACTCACTTACCCACCCTCAGTCACCCACCCACCCACCCTCAATCACTCAATCCCTCACCCACCCACCCTCACTCACTCACTCACTCACTCACCCACCCTCAATCACTCACTCACTCACTCACTCACTCACTCACTCACTCACTCACTCACTCACCCACCCACCCTCAATTCCTCAGTCCCTCACTCACCCACCCTCACTCACTCACTCACTCACTCACTCACTCACCCACCCACCCACCCTCAATCACTCTCACTCACTCACTCACTCACTCACCCACCCACCCTCCCTCCCTCACTCACTCACCCTCCCTCCCTCACTCACTCACTCACTCACTCACTCACTCACTCACTCACCCACCCACCCTCAGTCACTCACTCACCCACCCACCCTCAGTCACTCACTCACCCTCAGTCACTCACTCACCCTCAGTCACTCACTCACCATCAGTCACTCACTCACTTACCCACCCTCAGTCACCCACCCACCCTCAATCACTCAATCCCTCACCCACCCACCCTCACTCAATCACTCACTCACTCACCCGCCCTCAATCACTCACTCACTCACTCACTCACTCACTCACTCACTCACTCACTCACTCACCCACCCACCCTCAATCACTCAATCCCTCACTCACCCACCCACCCTCCCTCACTCGCTCACCCACCCACCCACCCACCCACCCACCCTCACTCACTCACCCTCACTCACTCACCCACCCTCACTCACTCACTCACCCACCCACCCACCCTCACTCACTCACTCACCCACCCTCACTCACTCACTCACTCACTCACTCACTCACCAACCCACCCACCCTCACTCACCCACCCACCCACCCACCCACCCTCCCTCCCTCACTCCCTCACTCACTCACCCACCCACCCTCCCTCCGTCACTCACTCACTCACCGACCCACCCACCCTCACTCACTCACTCACTCACTCACTCACTCACTCACCCACCCACCCACCCTCACTCACTCACCCACCCACCCACCCTCCCTCCCTCACTCACTCACTCACCGACCCACCCACCCACCCACCCACCCTCAGTCACTCACTCACCCTCAGTCACTCACTCACCCTCAGTCACTCACTCACCCACCCACCCTCCCACCCTCACTCACTCACTCACCCACCCTCAATCACTCACTCACTCACTCACTCACTCACTCACTCACTCACTCACTCAGCCACCCACCCTCAATCACTCTCACTCACCCACCCACCCTCCCTCCCTCAGTCACTCACTCACTCACCCACCCACCCACCCTCCCTCCCTCAGTCACTCACTCACTCACTCACTCACTCACTCACTCACTCACTCACCCACCCACCCACCCTCAGTCACTCACTCACCCTCAGTCACTCACTCACTTACCCACCCTCAGTCACCCACCCACCCACCCACCCTCAATCACTCAATCCCTCACCCACCCACCCTCACTCACTCACTCACTCACTCACTCACTCACTCACTCACTCACTCACTCACTCACCCACCCTCACTCACTCACTCACTCACTCACTCACCCACCCACCCTCAATTCCTCAGTCCCTCACTCACCCACCCTCACTCACTCACTCACTCACTCACTCACTCACTCACTCACCCACCCACCCACCCACCCTCAATCACTCTCACTCACTCACCCACCCACCCTCAATCACTCTCACTCACTCACCCACCCACCCACCCACCCTCCCTCCCTCCCTCACTCCCTCACTCACTCACTCACTCACTCACTCACTCACTCACTCACTCACTCACCCACCCACCCTCAGTCACTCACTCACCCTCAGTCACTCACTCACCATCAGTCACTCACTCACTTACCCACCCTCAGTCACCCACCCACCCTCAATCACTCAATCCCTCACCCACCCACCCTCACTCACTCACTCACTCACTCACTCACCCACCCTCAATCACTCACTCACTCACTCACTCACTCACTCACTCACTCACTCACTCACCCACCCACCCACCCTCAATCACTCAATCCCTCGCTCACCCACCCACCCTCCCTCACTCGCTCACCCACCCACCCTCCCTCACTCGCTCACCCACCCACCCACCCTCACTCACTCACTCTCACTCACTCACTCACTCACCCTCACTCACTCACTCACTCACTCACTCACTCACTCACTCACTCACTCACTCACTCACTCACTCACCCACCCACCCTCACTCACTCACTCACTCACCCACCCACCCACCCACCCTCACTCACCCACCCTCCCTCCCTCACTCACTCACCGACCCACCCTCCCTCCCTCACTCACTCACCGACCCACCCACCCACCCTCAGTCACTCACTCACCCACTCACCCTCAGTCACTCACTCACCCACTCACTCACTCACTCACTCACTCACTCACCCACCCACCCACCCTCACTCACTCACCCACCCACCCACCCTCCCTCCCTTCCTCCCTCACTCACCGACCCACCCACCCTCAGTCACTCACTCACCCTCAGTCACTCACTCACCCACCCACCCTCACTCACTCACTCACTCACTCACTCACTCACTCACTCACTCACTCACTCACTCACTCACTCACTCACCCACCCACCCTCAGTCACTCACTCACCCTCAGTCACTCACTCACCCACCCTCCCTCACTCACTCACTCACTCACTCACTCACTCACTCACTCACTCACTCACTCACTCACTCACTCACCCACCCACCCTCAGTCTCTCACCCACCCTCAGTCACTCACTCACTCACTCAATTTTTTTTCAATTTCAAATTAGCTTTATTAGCATGACTGTGTAACACAATGTTGCCAAAGCATCAACATATTATATATAAATAATACAACAAACAGTAAACATATATGTATAAATCATGTCATATGTAGCATTGTAAATATATAGATAAACACAATCTATCTTAATAAATAGATAAATAAATACATTTGATCACTCTAGAGCAGGGGTCTCAAACTCAACTTAACTGGGGGCCGCTGAAGGGAGAGTCTGGGTCAGGCTGGGCCGCATCAAGTATTCCACAAAAAATAGTATTCAAGTATTCCAAAAAAGGAGCACAACTGATCCAATCTTCATGAGCTGTCCTTCTGACAGTTGAAGTTCATTTTCCTTATACACAAAATCTTTGTGATACTTCATTTTACAAACATTCTTTTTCTTTTCCTTATAACACATATTTGTGATACTTATATTTGCTTATGTCCTTTTTATTTTCTTTATACAACACATTAATGATATTGAATGTTTTTTTGGAAGGCACATTTCCTTTTATTATACTTAGAAAAACGATTATTGCTTTTGAAATACAAATATTTGCAGTCATGTCTGCCCGTCTTAGGGCCTGTTCACATATCGCGTCTTTTGCGCGCTCAAGTTCGTTATTTCAAATGTAGGTGCGCGGTATGCGCGCTCATAATGGAAGCGACGCGGTCGTGGTGCGACGCGCTCGTTTTTTCCAAGCGCGTGCGCGCCGTATCGAGATAAAAACATCTCAACTTTTCAGTATGCCGCAAGCGCACCGTAGCTTAGCAACGACAGATGCCTACGGAGCGCAACCGCCCTAGCGCTTTGGAAAAAGGAGAACGCGGCGCGCCTAGCGTTTTCTACGCGTTTTTGGGCGCTAAATGTGAATTCAGCCTTATATAATTATTTCTACACATGTATAGTATCTCAGGCAAATTACTGACTTTGCACAAATCAAAGCAAACCTTCTTATCAACCTGCTGGACACATATTACAAGCTCAAAATGATTATTCTCACATTGTTTTAGAGCAGGGGCCTCCAACACGTCGCTCGCGAGCTACCAGTAGCTCGTGGCATGTTCACATATCGCGCTCACATATTTTGCTTGCTCAAGTTCGTTATTTCAAATGTAGGCACGCGCCAAGCGCGCTCATAAGCGACGCGCTCATTTTTTCCAGGCGCAGTAAGTTTGTACTTCGCGGTTGACAACTATTGACAACAAACCCACCGTAAGCTGTCATGAGACTATCTATGGTAGCCCATAAGGGATACAAATATATATATTTTTATATATAAATATATATATATATATATATATATATATATATATATATATATATATATATTTTTTTTTTTTTTTAAACGCAGCACACGCGACGACGGGCCGCACTAACATTAAACTTTAATGTCAAGTAGGGGGCCACAAAATATCACCCCGCGGGCCGCAAATGGCCCGCGGGCCGCGAGTTTGAGACCACTGCTCTAGAGAATTAGCTGTCTTTGGCGTTGTGAATAGCTAGCACATATTTAGCCGCTAGTGCAGCTGTATTAACATCTTCTCCCAGTAAGAAGGAAATTTTGACAGTGTCGCTCAGTTCATAGAATGATGGGATCAAGGCTTCAAATTTGGGCAGAAAAGTGTCTCTTATACTGGTATATTTAGAGCAGAAAAGCAGAAAGTGTTCCTCATCCTCTATGTGCTGTAGATCGCAGTGTCTACAGATCCTCTGCTCTCTCTCTGTCCATGTCTGTCTGTGTCTTCCTCTCTCTATCTCTAGATCATGGTCACTTAATCTGTATTTGGAGAGGATTTGTCTGTCTTTAAAATGTTTAATAAATAGATAACTGGCCAATTTAGTGGTTCTATTGAGGGTCGAGTAACATTGGAGTTTATTCTGGAGGTCAAAACTTGCTTTTAGTGATTGATCATGAGTGTCTTTTAGATGTGTGTGGATTTCTTTAACAGTAGTTCTGGGGCTGTAGCTGTGGTCAGTGGGGAGTGTAGTCTGATGGACGAGTTGAAGAGCGAGTGTGTGTAGAGGATGAGGTTCTGCTGAGCTTTCATTGGCGAGGAGGGCTTTATATTGGACTGACTCTGGATCAGACTGATGGAGGTGATGCCAGAACTGAACACATCTCTTCTGGATCTCGATGTTCAGCGGGTACAGGCCTAGCTCAGCCCTGCAGGCAGCAGTGGATGTGTTTCGGTGAACCCCTAAAATATTTTTGGCAATTTCCTATTGTAATTTTTCTACTGGTGTTTTATCTCAATTTTTTTAATTTTGTACTGGTCCGCAAATTTCACATCCATATAAAATAATTGGTTTTATTATTGAATTATATAATTTGATCCAGGTTTTAATTGGGTAATTTTAAGTGGCCGCATCGTGATTTTATTGCATAAAAAGCCCTCCGAGCCTTTTCACTGAGTGTTTTAACAGCCAGACCGAAGCGTCCCGAAGCGCTGATGTCGATGCCCAGATAGCTATAGCTCGTGCTGTGCTGCAGGACCTGGCCTTTATACAGGAACTGGTGTTTGTGTTCCTGAGATCTGGCCTTCTTCTGGAACACCATGACTCTGGTTTTGTCCAGATTGACTGTCAGGGCCCAGTGGTGACAGTATTGTTCCAGCAGGGACAGGCTCTGCTGAAGGCCCTCAGGTGTGCGGGACAGCAGGACCAGATCATCCGCGTACAGACATCTGACCTCTGACCCCTGACCCCTGGCCTGTGTGTGGTGTAGAGTGAGGCCGGGCACAGTGGAGCTCTCCAGCGCTGATGCCAGGTCATTGATGTAGATGTTGAATAGAGTCGGGCTCAGACTGCAGCCCTGCCTCACTCCACGGCCCTGCTGGAAGAACCCGGTTCTGTGGTTCCTGATTTTCACCGCACTTTTGCTGTTGCTGTATAGAGATTTTACCCTTTCACGCGTACGATCACACCGGTGTGATCAGTCTTGGCTGGTCCCTGGAGCGTACGATCACACCGGTGTGATTAGAACGGTCAGTGCATCACGTGATCAACTGCTAAATTCAAACGTGCTTTCGCGCGTTGGCTGGCGCTGAGCCAGAGATGGACGCACTCAGTGCTGTCATATATCACAACTATTGAGTATTTTAAACCACATAATGTTTATTTTAGGTTTCAGACATTTAAATACACATAAGTACTAGCAAAACAGTGATTTTGAATTAGTAAAATAGACACTGATGTCTATGGAAACGGCTACAATAATCATTTCCATTATAATAAGACAAAACGTTTTATTCATATCAGATACACATTGTGTAAGTAGCTTTACATTTTACCCTATTCTTCTCCTAGTTCACCGGCCACTTACTTTCATGTATTTCGTGAGAAACAACAGATCCGATTCTCTGAACTGTGAAACAAACTAACATGGCGCCGCCCATCGCGCATCCAGCTCAACTAACGCGATCGTTATAAAGACGTTTAAACAACAAAACACATCCACTTGCACATATTTGACAAACGGAATATCAGTGTTTCATGCTATAGCTAATACATGTGTGAATATTTTGAATAGAAAAGGAAAAAAGACATAAAAGCAGATCATCACTCATTCAGCTCTGTGTTGTGATTGCGCTGTGTCACGTGACAAGAAATGACGCGTCACCATGGAAACATTAAAGTGACAGGTTCTAAATAACGGTCGCCTTGAAAAACTCACGCTGGGGGGTCAGTTAGAATATTTTAAACGTACGTGCGAAAGGGTTAAATCAAACGTTTTTCCGCCAATGTCAATTTTTAGGATTTTGTACAGTAGACCATCATGCCAAATTGAATCGAATGCTTTTTTAAAGTCTACAAAACATGCAAATATTTTCCTTTGTTTGCCCTTGATGTTTTCGTTGATGAGTGTGTAAAGAGAATAGATGTGGTCGGACGTGCGGTGTTTTGGTAGAAAGCCAATCTGTGCTTTATTTAAAATGTTGTGTGATGAGATGTGTGAGACTCACTATGTGTGTTTATGATCCCGCAGAACAGTTTTCCTAAAGCACTGCCCACACTGATGCCGCGATAATTATTGGGGTCAAATCGATCACCTTTCTTGAATATGGGTGTGATGAGTCCCTCAGACCAGCTCTCAGGGACGCTTCCGGACCACAACACTAGATTAAATAGTTTGGCTAGAGTTTGAATCATGCTGGGACTGCTGAGTTTAAGCATTTCGTTACTTATGTGATCTTGTCCACATGCTTTCTTTAATTTAAGATTTTTAATATGTTCTAATATTTCAGATATTGTTATAGATTTATCTAATGGATTTTGATAATTTTTTATTGTTTTCTCCAAGTCTTCTAGAGTTTTCTTTATTTTACTCTGGGGTTGATTAAGGTCAGCTGGTGCAATTTTTCGATACAAATTTTCAAAGTAAGATTTCCAAATTGTGCCATTCGGGAGTGACATCTCTAGTTTGGGTTTTTCAAGTTTTTTTATAAAGATTCCAGAAAGTGTTTTGATCTACCGAATCATCAATTTCATCAATTTTGGTTTTCAAATATTTTTCTCTTTTGTTCCACAAAAGTCTTTTGTAATTTTGCAGACAGTCTGAATAAGAAAGCCGCAATGTCTGGCTGGACGGATCTTTGTGCTTTTTGTTAGTGAGTCTCCTCAATTCTTTTCTGAGACCGGCACATTCATCATCGAACCACACATCCTTTCTCATTCTCTGTTGGTTTGTTTTATGTGTGCTTTGCTGTTTAATGTTAGATAGAGTCATCAATGTTTTGAATATGTAATTTAAGTTTTTTGTTGCTACATTTATTCCATTAATATCTAAAGTGAAATCAGTGGACATAAATTCATCCAGCATTTTTGATATAGTTGGACTGTTCATATTTTCTTTGAATTGTTCTGAGTTGGATTGATTCCATTTAAGTTTAGGTTTCAGAGGAAACAGTTTTTCAGATTCGAGTGGAGAAGTTTTAGTTATTTCACCAGGGGGTTTCAGATAAAGCACAGTTTGGCAGTGATCGGAGATCGGGAGCTGAGGTCTGACTGTGAAGGCATTAATAAAGCTTGGGTCAATATCTGTTATTGAATAATCAACCACACTGGTTCCTAATCTGGAGCAGTAAGTGAATCTACCTAATGTATCTCCACGAGTTCTTCCATGGATGATGTAGAGTCCTAAACCTTTACAGAGTTTTAACATTTGTTTTCCATTAATGTTTACTGAATTGTCGTAGCTGTGTGATTTCTCTGTGTGATATTCGATGAGGAATGAAACGTGGTGTCACTGAGGATGTGGTCATTATCTACAATATTTACATAATCAATTTCTCGCCCTGTTCTGGCGTTTAAGTCTCCGGAGACGAGGACATTTCCTCTGGACTGAAAGTGTAAGATGTCCGCCTGTAATGTTGGGAAGCTGTGTTCTTCGTAATAGGGAGAGTCGTGAGGTGGGATATAGATGGCACAGAGGTAAAGATTGGACTGTGGTATGATGGATTTCACTTCAAGCCAAATAGAAGATTTTCCACTTTTAGCAATTTTAATCGAATGTTTTAAATCGTCTTTGTGCCATATAAGTATTCCACCTGAGTCTCGGCCACATTTTATTTTAGAATTTTTTGATGAAGGAAGTATAATTTCCTTGTATCCTATTGGGCAATGTAAAGTCTCATTACTACGACACCACGTCTTATGAAAAATACAGATGTCCATATCTCTTACACTGCTGAGTAAGTCTTGGTCTGCAGTCTTATTACCAAAAGTAGAAGAGTGCAGACCTTGTATATTCCAACTACTGATTTTAAAAGATTTCATGAGTAGGTTCTTCTATAATGTGTGTGTGTGTGTATATGTGTGTGTGTGTGTGTGTGTGTGTTATGCAGGTTATGTCCTCAGTCTGGAGCAGATGATGTTCAGCAGATGCCTTATCTGGTTGAGTTCAGCGGCTGCAGGGTTCTGGGGTTGTTGGGCGGCCACTGCGTAGCTCTTTTGTTGTGATGGAGGTCCGGGGGCCGGTCTGGGCTCTGCTGGAGGACGAGGGCTTCTCGGTGTTGTGTAGCTCTTGTGTTGTGATGGAGGGCCGGTGGCCGGTCTGGGCTCTGCTGGAGGACGAGGGCTTCTCGGTGGCTGAGAGCTTCTTTTGTCATCGAAGTTTCTGTTTCTTGCTGTGTTTCCAAGGGCTGTGCTTTTCAGCACTCTGGCGAAGACTTTCACTCCTTGCTTGTTGAGATGTACGTGGTCATACATATGATGAGGCTGTATGTCTTTGTGATGGGCGAGATGAACATTGGGAATGAGTGCACAGCTTCTGGAGAGTTCCACATTATTCCCGTGGATCACGTGGAACGGCACGTCGGTGCGTGGCAGCAGTGTGGACAGAGTTATTCTGGCCTGTGGGAAACGCTGTGTGGCTCTGATCGCCACCTCTCTCATCACAGGAGCCACATGGCCCTTAAGTCATTTGTCCCTGTGTGAATTATTATGTGCTTGTAGTTTTCGTGTTTACTCTCCGGCAGGATCTGAAAAGCACTTCTTGTGTTTGGACACCAGATTTTCTTGGCTCTCATGTTTGGTAATAGAAGCTTCTCACTGACATATTTCCCATTGGAGTCAGTCAGGATAAGAGCGTGTGTTTCTGTCGGGTCCTGTGCAGCGGAGCTGTGGGTCTGGGATGCTGGATCAGTCGAGCAGTGAGGCTCTTCTTCCACTGGTAGCTGTTCAGGGTGAGGATTCTCCATTAGCATCTCTGGACGGATCAAGGGTTTAGCAGAAGACTCTGTAGGTGCTGAAACAGAACTGAGTCTTTCTTTTAGGTCAGTGATGAGTTCATCTTTGGTGTGAAGAACTGATTTCAAGGCAGAGAATTCCTCCTGCATTTCTTTTCTAACGTCTGTTAGTTGTCTCCCTAAAGTTGATTTTACTTCCCTCAGTTCATCTTTAGTTTGCTGAAGTTCTGTTGACATTTCTTCTCGTTGTCTCTGCAGAAATTCAACTTCTTGTTTTAAGTTCTTTATGTCAATTGTCACTTGTTCCATGTTGATTTCTTTCAGGTGGGACAGTATTAACTCTTTTGTCTCCACTACTTCTACTTCCAGAAGTGAAAAATTGTCTTTCATTCTTGACATTGGAGATGGGATCGCAGTTGCTGAAGTCACTGTCATCTTTTGGACTGCTTTTCCAGGGGACGCATTAATGTTCATATTTTTGTCAGCTTCATCAGACAGGGCCAGTGTTTTTATTAGTTAAAATCCTCAATAAAGACCTTGAGAGCAGACTCTGATCCCTGGACCATGACAGTGCCATTTTGATACAAGTTCAGGGTCAAAAATCTTGTTTCATCATTTTTTTCAGCATCTTCAAATGCTAAGATCTGTCTGCCTTTACAGATGCCTCTTTTCTTGATAAAGGTGAGATGTTGACAGAAGGCAGTGTGCCATAAAGGGCTGTGTTCGGTGTAGAAGAGCAGGTTGTTCATGGCACTGTGGTCCTGTAGATCAGCGAACAGTGTGTCAGGGCTCTCCTTCCTCTGCTTGTGTCTGAGCATCAGCCTGCAGTGCTCAGAGCTCTTCTGAGGGTAGAGGAAGGGGCGGGGCCGAGATGATGCGCTGGCCATGTTGATTTGGAATGTAATCAATCAACTGAAATAACTGCCACTGTTTTGATTTGTTTTGTTTTTCATTTCTCAGTGAATATATAAAATAGGCAAAAATGAATAAATAAGCCAAAAATGGGAAAAATATGACTTTCACTGGTCTCTTTACAATTCCAGTTGTGTCCAAAATGTCCAAAAATGTTTTTCAGTGCTGTTCTTTTAAACAGAAATCAGGCAAAAGTCCAAAGAGAGATAAATAGCACTGTCTATTTAAAATATCTTTACCTCTCTTTTCCTGCAAGTTTTCTTATAGTTGTTGTTGTTGTTTGTTGCTTGATGTTATCCTTTCCAACATGAATATCCTCTTCTGCAGAGGGTTATCCTCATAGACATAATAAATACATAGACGCCCTATTGGCCGCTTTGGAACGTTGCTGCGATACGTCAACGGGTCCGCCATTTTGCGAAAGGGCAAGACTGCACTGTAATCAAATGTAAGTAAACGGGGGAGCTGCGTCTTTTCTGGATAAAAACAAACTGTTTTTACATTTTACAACCAACCGATTTCAGTGGTTTGTATGTGGTGTACAAAAAGTTCCATCTCTAGTTATTTAAAATCTCGATAGTTAGACTTGTAAAATATTTTTTTTTAATAAAGAATGGTCAAAGCTCAGGCTTGTCATGTATCTGGATTTTTATTCTTGGATAAGAATGGTGAAGACCCCCAAACTGAGATATAATTTAAGTTTTCTTATTGTGGAAAAAGCATTTTCTGTGATTGACCAGATTTTAGCAATAACAAAGATAACTGATGGATCCTTTATAATAATACGTTATAGTACAACTACAGTGCAATGCAAATAGTAAATATAACATAAAGTGAGAAGTAATAGTAAATAGTTTAGTCAATAAAATAAACAAATAGTATACAGCAGATAAAATAGTAATGATTAGTATAATTATATAATATCATACAATCATAAAAGTATTGATAATAGCATAGTTTATTAATAATACTATAATAATAGCAATAGAATAAGAAATATCAATTACAGAATATACACAATAAAAAATAAGTTAAATAGTGACTTTAATATTTAACTCATTTTGTTAAATTTCAGTTTTATTGATCAGTAATAGCCATTATAACAGAAGTAGCTTCAGTCAAACATACAGCAGGATACAATGTTAAAATAGCCTAAATATAAAGTTATGAAACTTCACTTTGCCCTCAGCCAAAATGATTTACCAGGGAACCATTTATAGATTAATGAGACCAAAAATCGCCCGTTAGATATACACAAGACAAATTATATCTCATTTTTAACCACTAGACTACAGACATCCGAGTCAGCGGCAAAACTTCAGAAGCACTGGCCGAGGTACGGCTGTTCCAGGCGGGGTAGACGAGCGCTGAGCGCATCTTACAACTCCGAAAACGTCAGATCAAAATTTTAAATAGGCGCTATCTTTATAAACAAACAACATATTTGAGCTTTAAGCAACTACATTGTCGACTGAAAAACTATTTAAACTACATTTCGTGACACAATAACAGTAGTATTTTTAAATGTATCCTCTGAACGTTACTATTACTAATTAAATCATGACCAAATACAACCAAAAACAAACGTTCAGTCTTGCTTGTGAAAGGTAATTCCTCGAAAGCTGTTTTCAATTGTGTGGCGATGTGTACAGCCCCAAACAGTGCACAAAACATGCATTTTTCTCAATTCCCGGTATGAGAGGTATGGGAAAGTTGCCATCCCCAACATGGCGGCGCCGTTGAACTTTTCCTCAGATTCAGGTGTGACAGTTTAAAAAATAAAAACTGTCCAGATTCAACAAAATCTTTGTTTAGATGTTGTCTAGGTGTTGTTGTATGTTGAATCCTCTATTTTCTTTAGCTTGTTGGCAAATAAATCTTATTTTTCTTGCAATTTATCTGGAGCTCAACTCAAGCATGACCATCTCTCATGGAACACTCACACTCACTCCAGTCACAGTCACTCACCCACTCACCCTCAGTCACTCACCCATCCTCAGTCACTCACCCACCCACCCACCCTCACTCACTCACTCACTCACTCACTCACTCACTCACTCACTCACTCACTCACTCACTCACTCACTCACTCACCCACCCACCCTCAGGCCGTGTGTCCACTGTCCACCAAAGCGTTTTAGCCGGCTGAAAACGCTAGACGCTCTGTTGAAAACGCCCAGCTGTGGGCGCTTGAGAGTGTTTTGGCAGCGCAGCGTTTTTTCCGTTGAGACGCTTCGTTGCTATGATACAGAATATCTGAATAGAATATTCCGATTACCGGGCGTTATTTATAGAAATGTATCTTAAAAAAAAAGAGCTTTGACGGTTTGCAAGCTAACGTTACGCTAACGTAGATCCCGGCCCCCACCGATCAGCTGTCTGACTGCTTACCTGATAGACCGATCGCCGATGAAATGTTCCTCCAAGCATTGTTTTTTAAATTCACATTGTGGTAATCCGGGGATGTCATCTGGTATAAACACGTATGTTCGGAGACCAACAATATTAATTTTTCATCCATTTTGTTCAGCTCTGCTGGTTGATGTCCTTGTACACAAAGAATGTTGAATGACAGTTGGTCGGTGTGATATTAGTCCCGCCCCTCCTCCACTGTGATTGGACGGTTGGTGAAAAGTGACAGTGATGAGCGCTGCGTTTTATCCAAAAGTTGAACATTTTTCAACTCTCGGCGACCAGTAAAAACGCCGGGCGCTCAGCGCTTCAGCGTGTAAAAAACGCCGAACGCTCAGCGCTTGAGCGTTAAATACACGCTCAGCGCCTCGTTGCGCTCACGGCGTTTAAAACACGCGGCGCTCCCATTGAAAACGTACGCCAGGCGCGAGTAAAAACGCTTTGGTGGACACACGGCCTCACTCACTCACTCACTCACCCACCCTCAGTCACTCACTCACTCACTCACTCACCCACCCACCCTCAGTTACTCACTCACTCACTCACCCACCCACCCTCAGTCACTCACTCACTCACTCACCCACCCACCCTCAGTCACTCACCCACCCACCAACCCTCAGTCACTCACCCACCCACCCACCCTCAGTCACTCACCCACCCACCCACCCTCAGTCACTCACCCACCCTCAGTCACTCACCCACCCTCAGTCACTCACCCACCCTCACTCACTCACTCACTCACTCACTCACTCACTCACTCACTCACTCACTCACTCACTCACTCACTCACTCACCCACCCACCCTCACTCACCCACCCACCCTCAGTCACTCACCCACTCTCAGTCACTCACCCACCCACCCACTCTCAGTCACTCACCCACCCACCCACCCTCAGTCACTCACTCACCCACCCACCCACCGACCCTCACTCACTCACTCACCCACCCTCCCTCAGTCACTCACTCAGTCACTCACTCACTCACTCACTCACTCACTCACTCACTCACTCACTCACTCACTCACTCACTCACTCACTCACCCACCCTCAGTCACTCACTCACCCACCCTCAGTCACTCACCCACCCACCCTCACTCACTCACTCACTCACTCACTCACTCACTCACTCACTCACTCACCCACTCACTCACTCACCCACCCTCAGTCACTCACCCACCCACCCTCAGTCACTCACCCACCCACCCTCACTCACTCACTCACTCACTCACTCACTCACTCACTCACTCACTCACTCACTCACTCACCCACCCACCCTTAGTCACTCACTCACCCACCCACCCAGCCTCAGTCACTCACTCACTCTCAAGGTGATGTCACTCACTCACTCACCCACCCTCAGTCACCCACCCACCCACCCACCCACTCACCCTCAGTCACTCAACCACCCACCCACCCTCAGTCACTCAACCCTCAGTCACTCACTCACTCAATCACTCACCCACCCTCAGTCACTCAACCCTCAGTCACTCACTCACTCAATCACTCACCCACCCTCAGTCACTCACTCACCCACCCTCAGTCACTCACCCACCCACCCTCAGTCACTCGCTCACCCTCAGTCACTCGCTCACCCACCCTCAGTCACTCAACCACCCACCCTCAGTCACTCAACCACCCACCCTCAGTCACTCAACCACCCACCCTCAGTCACTCACCCACCCTCAGTCACTCGCTCACCCTCAGTCACTCGCTCACCCACCCTCAGTCACTCACCCACCCACCCTCAGTCACTCAACCACCCACCCTCAGTCACTCACTCACCCACCCTCAGTCACTCACTCACCCACCCTCAGTCAGGGTGAGACGCTTCGTTGAGACGCTTCGTTGCTATGATACAGAATATCTGAATAGAATATTCCGATTACCGGGCGTTATTTATAGAAATGTATCTAAAAAAAAAGAGCTTTGACGGTTTGCAAGCTAACGTTACGCTAACGTAGATCCCGGCCCCCACCGATCAGCTGTCTGACTGCTTACCTGATAGACCGATCGCCGATGAAATGTTCCTCCAAGCATTGTTTTTTAAATTCACATTGTGGTAATCCGGGGATGTCATCTGGTATAAACACGTATGTTCGGAGACCAACAATATTAATTTTTCATCCATTTTGTTCAGCTCTGCTGGTTGATGTCCTTGTACACAAAGAATGTTGAATGACAGTTGGTCGGTGTGATATTAGTCCCGCCCCTCCTCCACTGTGATTGGACGGTTGGTGAAAAGTGACAGTGATGAGCGCTGCGTTTTATCCAAAAGTTGAACATTTTTCAACTCTCGGCGACCAGTAAAAACGCCGGGCGCTCAGCGCTTCAGCGTGTAAAAAACGCCGAACGCTCAGCGCTTGAGCGTTAAATACACGCTCAGCGCCTCGTTGCGCTCACGGCGTTTAAAAAACGCGGCGCTCCCATTGAAAACAATTGAAAACGTACGCCAGGCGCGAGTACACCCACCCACTCTCAGTCACTCACCCACCCACCCACCCTCAGTCACTCACCCACCCACCCACCCTCAGTCACTCACCCACCCACCCACCCTCAGTCACTCACCCACCCTCAGTCACTCACTCAGTCACTCACTCACTCACTCACTCACTCACTCACTCACTCACTCACTCACCCACCCACCCACCCACCCACTCTCAGTCACTCACCCACCCACCCACCCTCAGTCACTCACTCACCCACCCACCCACCCACCGACCCTCAGTCACTCACTCACTCACTCACTCACTCACTCACTCACTCACTCACTCACTCACTCACTCACTCACTCACTCACTCACTCACTCACTCACTCACTCCCTCACTCACCCACCCTCCCTCAGTCACTCACTCAGTCACTCACTCACTCACTCACTCACTCACTCACTCAATCACTCACTCAATCACTCACTCAATCACTCACCCACCCTCAGTCACTCACCCACCCACCCTCAGTCACTCACTCACTCACTCACTCACTCACTCACTCACTCACTCACTCACTCACTCACCCTCAGTCACTCACCCACCCTCAGTCACTCACTCACTCACTCACTCACCCACCCACCCTTAGTCACTCACTCACTCACTCACCCACCCACCCAGCCTCAGTCACTCACTCACTCTCAAGGTGATGTCACTCACTCACTCACTCACCCACCCTCAGTCACCCACCCACCCACCCACCCACTCACCCTCAGTCACTCAACCCTCAGTCACTCACTCACTCAATCACTCACCCACCCTCAGTCACTCAACCCTCAGTCACTCACTCACTCAATCACTCACCCACCCTCAGTCACTCACTCACCCACCCTCAGTCACTCACCCACCCACCCTCAGTCACTCGCTCACCCACCCTCAGTCACTCGCTCACCCACCCTCAGTCACTCGCTCACCCACCCTCAGTCACTCAACCACCCACCCTCAGTCACTCAACCACCCACCCTCAGTCACTCACCCACCCTCAGTCACTCACTCACCCACCCTCAGTCACTCACCCACCCACCCTCAGTCACTCACTCACCCACCCTCAGTCACTCAACCCTCAGTCACTCACCCACCCACCCTCAGTCACTCACCCACCCACCCTCAGTCACTCGCCCACCCACCCTCAGTCACTCGCTCACCCACCCTCAGTCACTCACCCACCCACCCTCAGTCACTCAACCACCCACCCTCAATCACTCACCCACCCTCAGTCACTCACCCACCCACCCTCAGTCACTCGCTCACCCTCAGTCACTCGCTCACCCACCCTCAGTCACTCACCCACCCACCCTCAGTCACTCAACCACCCACCCTCAGTCACTCACTCACCCACCCTCAGTCACTCACTCAACCCTCAGTCACTCACTCACTCAATCACTCACCCACCCTCAGTCACTCACTCACCCACCCTCAGTCACTCACCCACCCACCCTCAGTCACTCGCTCACCCTCAGTCACTCGCTCACCCACCCTCAGTCACTCGCTCACCCACCCTCAGTCACTCACCCACCCACCCTCAGTCACTCACCCACCCACCCTCAGTCACTCACTCACCCACCCTCAGTCACTCAACCCTCAGTCACTCACTCACTCACTCACTCACTCACCCACCCTCAGTCACTCACTCACCCACCCTCAGTCACTCACCCACCCACCCTCAGTCACTCAACCACCCACCCTCAATCACTCACCCACCCTCAGTCACTCACCCACCCACCCTCAGTCACTCGCTCACCCTCAGTCACTCGCTCACCCACCCTCAGTCACTCACCCACCCACCCTCAGTCACTCAACCACCCACCCTCAGTCACTCACTCACCCACCCTCAGTCACTCACTCAACCCTCAGTCACTCACTCACTCAATCACTCACCCACCCTCAGTCACTCACTCACCCACCCTCAGTCACTCACCCACCCACCCTCAGTCACTCGCTCACCCTCAGTCACTCGCTCACCCACCCTCAGTCACTCACCCACCCACCCTCAGTCACTCACCCACCCACCCTCAGTCACTCACTCACCCACCCTCAGTCACTCAACCCTCAGTCACTCACTCACTCACTCACTCACCCACCCTCAGTCACTCACTCACCCACCCTCAGTCACTCACTCACCCACCCTCAGTCACTCACTCACCCACCCTCAGTCACTCAACCCTCAGTCACTCACTCACTCACTCACCCACCCTCAGTCACTCAATCACCCACCCTCAGTCACTCAACCCTCAGTCACTCACTCACTCACCCACCCTCAGTCACTCACTCACCCACCCTCAGTCACTCAACCCTCAGTCACTCACTCACTCACCCACCCACCCTCAGTCACTCACTCACCCACCCTCAGTCACTCACTCACCCACCCTCAGTCACTCACCCACCCACCCTCAGTCACTCGCTCACCCTCAGTCACTCGCTCACCCACCCTCAGTCACTCACCCACCCACCCTCAGTCACTCAACCACCCACCCTCAGTCACTCACTCACCCACCCTCAGTCACTCACTCAACCCTCAGTCACTCACTCACTCACTCAATCACTCACCCGCCCTCAGTCACTCACTCACCCACCCTCAGTCACTCACCCACCCACCCTCAGTCACTCGCTCACCCTCAGTCACTCGATCACCCACCCTCAGTCACTCACCCACCCACCCTCAGTCACTCACCCACCCACCCTCAGTCACTCACTAACCCAACCTTAGTCACTCAACCCTCAGTCACTCACTCACTCACTTACCCACCCTCAGTCACTCACTCACCCCCCCTCAGTCACTCACTCACCCGCCCTCAGTCACTCACTCACCCACCCTCAGTCACTCAACCCTCAGTCACTCACTTACCCACCCTCAGTCACTCAACCCTCAGTCACTCACTCACTCACCCACCCACCCTCAGTCACTCACCCACCCACCCTCAGTCACTCAACCACCCACCCTCAGTCACTCAACCACCCACCCTCAGTCACTCACTCACCCACCCTCAGTCACTCACCCACCCACCCTCAGTCACTCACCCACCCACCCTCAGTCACTCGCTCACCCACCCTCAGTCACTCACCCACCCACCCTCAGTCACTCAACCACCCACCCTCAGTCACTCAACCACCCACCCTCAGTCACTCACTCACCCTCAGTCACTCGCTCACCCACCCTCAGTCACTCACCCACCCACCCTCAGTCACTCACCCACCCACCCTCAGTCACTCACTCACCCACCCTCAGTCACTCAACCCTCAGTCACTCACTCACTCAACCCTCAGTCACTCACTCACTCACTCACCCACCCTCAGTCACTCACTCACCCACCCTCAGTCACTCACTCACCCACCCTCAGTCACTCACTCACCCACCCTCAGTCACTTACTCACCCACCCTCAGTCACTCACTCACCCACCCTCAGTCACTCACTCACTCACCCACCCTCAGTCACTCACTCACCCACCCTCAGTCACTCAACCCTCAGTCACTCACTCAATCACCCACCCACCCTCAGTCACTCACTCACCCACCCTCAGTCACTCACTCACCCACCCTCAGTCACTCGCTCACCCACCCTCAGTCACTCGCTCACCCTCAGTCACTCGCTCACCCACCCTCAGTCACTCGCTCACCCACCCTCAGTCACTCACTCACCCACCCTCAGTCACTCACTCACCCACCCTCAGTCACTCACCCACCCTCAGTCACTCACTCACTCACCCACCCTCAGTCACTCACTCACCCACCCTCAGTCACTCAACCCTCAGTCACTCACTCACTGACCCACCCACCCTCAGTCACTCACTCACCCACCCTCAGTCACTCACTCACCCACCCTCACCCACCCTCAGTCACTCACCCACCCACCCTTAGTCACTCGCTCACCCTCAGTCACTCGCTCACCCACCCTCAGTCACTCACCCACCCACCCTCAGTCACTCACCCACCCACCCT
This sequence comes from Rhinichthys klamathensis goyatoka, assembly GCF_029890125.1. Classification (NCBI taxonomy): domain Eukaryota; kingdom Metazoa; phylum Chordata; class Actinopteri; order Cypriniformes; family Leuciscidae; genus Rhinichthys; species Rhinichthys klamathensis. The sequence continues at coordinate 810,493 of NW_026606781.1, forward strand.
CAGTCACTCAACCACCCACCCTCAGTCACTCACTCACCCACCCTCAGTCACTCACTCACCCACCCTCAGTCACTCACTCAATCCTCAGTCACTCACTCACTCAATCACTCACCCACCCTCAGTCACTCACTCACCCACCCTCAGTCACTCACCCACCCACCCTCAGTCACTCACCCACCCACCCTCAGTCACTCACTCACTCACTCAATCACTCACCCACCCTCAGTCACTCACTCAACCACCCTCAGTCACTCACCCACCCACCCTCAGTCACTCGCTCACCCTCAGTCACTCGCTCACCCACCCTCAGTCACTCACCCACCCACCCTCAGTCACTCACCCACCCACCCTCAGTCACTCACCCACCCACCCTCAGTCACTCACTCACCCACCCTCAGTCACTCAACCCTCAGTCACTCACTCACTCACCCACCCTCAGTCACTCACTCACTCACCCCCCCTCAGTCACTCACTCACTCACTCACCCACCCTCAGTCACTCACTCACCCACCCTCAGTCACTCAACCCTCAGTCACTCACTCACCCACCCTCAGTCACTCAACCCTCAGTCACTCACTCACTCACCCACCCACCCTCAGTCACTCACTCACCCACCCTCAGTCACTCACTCATCCTCAGTCACTCACCCACCCTCAGTCACTCACCCACCCACCCTCAGTCACTCGCTCACCCACCCTCAGTAAGTCACTCACCCACCCACCCTCAGTCACTCACCCACCCACCCTCAGTCACTCACCCACCCACCCTCAGTCACTCACTCACCCACCCTCAGTCACTCAACCCTCAGTCACTCACTCACTCACTCACCCACCCTCAGTCACTCACTCACCCACCCTCAGTCACTCACTCACCCACCCTCAGTCACTCACTCACCCACCCTCAGTCACTCACTCACCCACCCTCAGTCACTCACTCACTCACCCACCCTCAGTCACTCACTCACCCACCCTCAGTCACTCACTCACTCACCCACCCTCAGTCACTCACTCACCCACCCTCAGTCACTCAACCCTCAGTCACTCACTCAATCACCCACCCACCCTCAGTCACTCACTCACCCACCCTCAGTCACTCACTCACCCACCCTCAGTCACTCGCTCACCCACCCTCAGTCACTCGCTCACCCACCCTCAGTCACTCGCTCACCCTCAGTCACTCGCTCACCCACCCTCAGTCACTCACTCACCCACCCTCAGTCACTCACTCACCCACCCTCAGTCACTCACCCACCCTCAGTCACTCACTCACTCACCCACCCTCAGTCACTCACTCACCCACCCTCAGTCACTCAACCCTCAGTCACTCACTCACTGACCCACCCACCCTCAGTCACTCACTCACCCACCCTCAGTCACTCACTCACCCACCCTCACCCACCCTCAGTCACTCACCCACCCACCCTTAGTCACTCGCTCACCCTCAGTCACTCGCTCACCCACCCTCAGTCACTCACCCACCCACCCTCAGTCACTCACCCACCCACCCTCAGTCACTCAACCACCCACCCTCAGTCACTCACTCACCCACCCTCAGTCACTCACTCACCCACCCTCAGTCACTCACTCAATCCTCAGTCACTCACTCACTCAATCACTCACCCACCCTCAGTCACTCACTCACCCACCCTCAGTCACTCACCCACCCACCCTCAGTCACTCACTCACTCACTCAATCACTCACCCACCCTCAGTCACTCACTCAACCACCCTCAGTCACTCACCCACCCACCCTCAGTCACTCGCTCACCCTCAGTCACTCGCTCACCCACCCTCAGTCACTCACCCACCCACCCTCAGTCACTCACCCACCCACCCTCAGTCACTCACCCACCCACCCTCAGTCACTCACCCACCCACCCTCAGTCACTCACTCACCCACCCTCAGTCACTCAACCCTCAGTCACTCACTCACTCACCCACCCTCAGTCACTCACTCACTCACCCCCCCTCAGTCACTCACTCACTCACCCACCCTCAGTCACTCACTCACCCACCCTCAGTCACTCAACCCTCAGTCACTCACTCACCCACCCTCAGTCACTCAACCCTCAGTCACTCACTCACTCACCCACCCACCCTCAGTCACTCACTCACCCACCCTCAGTCACTCACTCACCCTCAGTCACTCGCTCACCCTCAGTCACTCACCCACCCTCAGTCACTCACCCACCCACCCTCAGTCACTCGCTCACCCACCCTCAGTAAGTCACTCACCCACCCTCACTCACTCACACTCACTCACCTTGTTGTCGGAAAGAACAGAAATCATGGAGGACACCAGGTTTATTCTTGTTTATTTATTGGGAAAATCTTTTTAAAGTCAATGTTTAAAGTTTGTGGCCCTCCCATCTCAGAAACACCCTCAGTCACTCGCTTACCCACCCTCAGTCACTCGCTCACCCACCCTCAGTCACTCACTCACCCACCCTCAGTCACTCACTCACCCACCCTCAGTCACTCACTCACCCACCCTCAGTCACTCACTCACTCACCCACCCTCAGTCACTCACTCAACCCTCAGTCACTCACTCACTCACCCACCCACCCTCAGTCACTCACTCACCCACCCTCAGTCACTCACTCACCCACCCTCAGTCACTCGCTCACCCACCCTCAGTCACTCGCTCACCCTCAGTCACTCGCTCACCCACCCTCAGTCACTCACTCACCCACCCTCAGTCACTCAACCACCCTCAGTCACTCAACCACCCACCCTCAGTCACTCAACCTCCCACCCTCAGTCACTCACTCACCCACCCTCAGTCACTCAACCCTCAGTCACTCACCCACCCACCCTCAGTCACTCACTCACCCACCCTCAGTCACTCAACCACCCACCCTCAGTCACTCAACCTCCCACCCTCAGTCACTCACTCACCCACCCTCAGTCACTCAACCCTCAGTCACTCACCCACCCACCCTCAGTCACTCACCCACCCACCCTCAGTCACTCACCCACCCACCCTCAGTCACTCAACCACCCACCCTCAGTCACTCACTCACCCACCCTCAGTCACTCACTCAATCCTCAGTCACTCACTCACTCAATCACTCACCCACCCTCAGTCACTCACCCACCCACCCTCAGTCACTCACTCACCCACCCTCAGTCACTCACTCACCCACCCTCAGTCACTCAACCCTCAGTCACTCACTCACTCACCCACTCACCCTCAGTCACTCACTCACCCACCCTCAGTCACTCACTCACCCTCAGTCACTCGCTCACCCTCAGTCACTCACCCACCCTCAGTCACTCACCCACCCACCCTCAGTCACTCGCTCACCCACCCTCAGTAAGTCACTCACCCACCCTCACTCACTCACACTCACTCACCTTGTTGTCGGAAAGAACAGAAATCATGGAGGACACCAGGTTTATTCTTGTTTATTTATTGGGAAAATCTTTTTAAAGTCAATGTTTAAAGTTTGTGGCCCTCCCATCTCAGAAACTTGGGTATCAAAATTATCTTAGAGCTTCCCAGTGGTAAAAACGACTTTAGAGGGCATTAATGTCGAACCTTTAACTAGGAAACTCATATTTACAAAACATTTCACTATATTAGTAAGAACAGACACAACTTGACCCTTAACCCTCACAAAACCTGTGCAAAACACTAGATTTAAATACAAGCATGATTTGGCCAATTTATAACCCTTAAAAAATTTACATAAACATGCATTTTTTTTACGCATATAAGTGAGGTCATTTGGCCCTCACAGGCATAGTTAAACAAGTGCGCGCACACACACACACAACACGCACACAAAATCTCTTGCTAATCTCTCTGTTCTTTGTGTGTTTTTACCAGGCACCTGATGAGTTCTTTGAAGGAATAACATTTGAGCAGTTTTTGAAGGTTTGTAAATTTATATATTTTTATGCACAATCCAGATGGTCTAATTTACCATTATTTTTGAAGCAAATACACTACTTTGTATTTGCATTAAACATCATCACAAACAACGTGTGTAAACATAAGGCATTGTATGGTCTGAACTCATAAGACTTGCCTTTTTTAACCAGCCTTCACTCTTTTTCCTTGTTTCCTGCTCAACAGATTCTTAAAGGAGTTGAAATCGAGACGACAATGCACATTCGCTTCTTAAACATGGACACAACTGTATTGTGCAAATAACATTCTGTCTAAATACTGCTGGTTAAATGTATACTTTCTAGTAAAGTACGCACTTTATTAGATGAGGTCAGTTTAGAATTGTTTGGATAGATCTCTAGTTCTATGAACTATTTATAGGAAGCTCAGAACGTGCATTTTACACGTTAAAAGTTAAAAAGTTAAAGAAAAGTTAAGTTAAAAAGCTATAAGAAAGAAAGTATCTTGAAATCTGAAACTCCTGGCTTTGCATGCACATATTACATAATTATGGTCCAATACAATTAATACTATGCAGGCATTTATTTATTTATTTATTTATTTGACTTGTATACACCCTCCTATTAAAAATAAAAAAAATGCAATGTTGAATGCTTATAACCAAACGCACTTCAGTATTAATACTGAATAGAACATTTGATTATTGACACTGATATAGCAATAGCAATATTTTGTGTGCTCCTTTTATGTGTGATCTGCATTAATACTAATAAAATAAAACTACTATCTATAATCTGAAATAAAGAACTGCAGTTACTCTTATCAACCAGCAGATATTGCTAATGTAACAGCTTTGTTTGTGTCAGTGGATATAGAAATACTCAGGTTTATGTACAACTAATAAGCAAGTTTCAGCCTGTCCTTGCAAGGGCAACTAGAAGTTTATCAACAAAATTACATTATAAACAATACAAAATATTCAAAAACAAATAATGACACCATGGCATTGATGATCTGTAACTGCTAGTGGACACCAAAGACCTTTAATCAATATCAGCAGCCACGTATATTTCAGTAATAAACTTTGAGACATAGAGCTCAAGTTGTGCTCTGTTAGCAGTTATAAATTGTGCATGCATTATGCAAATGTAGTTTTGTTTTGCATAAAGCGTTTTTGTAGTTGCAAAAATGAAACTAGAATTTACTCTGCGTGAAAGGGCAAAAAATGTCTCAGAATGAAGAAATGAATGAATGTTTCTTCTGTTAACCTTAAAACGGAAAAAAGACTCTTCATGCAATTACGGTGTATTGAATCTGCAACTTGCATTTACCACAATAAAACGGCATCTTGCAACACTTTTTGTAATGCACTGTTTTTTCCCCAACTGAAACAATTCAAAGCATTTCTCAGATCTCTTCAGTATTTGACAGTAAAAAGGCCATGATCACTTTCATATTTCGTGTGAAAGTGTGTCAAGTGAGGTTGCCAACACAAGACAGAAAGAAGTTCTCACATGAGCACCTGTTTTGATTGTAAATTATTTGATTAGGGGGTCTTCCCCACCACAAGCTACCTGTGAAAGACTCTGTGACCCACTACTCTTTTTTTCTTGTTTCATGAATGTGCCACTCCCTTTGTTAGTAAGCGTGGCACTGTTACAAAAAACCCATCTGTGTTTCTACAGAAATCAACTTTGTTAGACATCAGGAAGTTTGATGCAATGTCTCATAACAAATATCACTGTGGCTGTTTTAACTGTTTTGAATGAACAAAATGCAGCTCTTGTTCAGGACAGAAGTTTCCAGGACCATTCAGCTTCTAGAGATCATTATGCACAATGTCAAGTGTTCATTAGAAAGGGATTAGGCCTACTACAACCTTTATGAACAAGTGGAAAATGCTCTCTGGATAATCTTGCAGTATGATGATAGAGTTTGGTGGATCCCCAGATAATTTTGTCTGCATAAACCTGTTTTCCACTAAAAAGAGATGGGGAATTTTTTTTTGTTTTTTTGTTGGAAAACTTGCATTTCTAATTCATAAAAGTCCTTAAGTACCAATTACAGGGGCTAAAGCGCTAAACATTTACTTTTTTAGGCATTCTTCATCACAAATGTACTCCTACCCTGCAAAATCAGGTGAGAGCAAGGATGAACTGCAATTTTCAGCCATTTTATCATCTGGCCGTTTCATGAATATGGGTTTGGTGGATCCATGGTAGAATTACTGCATGAATATCATGACCCTGCAGCATACCATACCATGACACTTTTTGCATCGCTAACCTTCTGACGTAGTATTGTGTTGGGAAGGGCCTCCCCTGATTCAGCATGATCATGCCTCTAAATGTTTAATTGAGATGAATGTAAAAATGTCAATGCATTTTGCTTTTTCCAGTTGCAATATTAACAGACAATATAATATAAGACATTTAACAAAATGGGGGGAAATGCTGATAAAGCTCCCCTCCCTGTTTTTCCTTAAAAACATTGCCATGCAGAACTTGACCTATAATGAATCTTCCTACTTCCATTTCCACATAAGCGTGTGACTAGGGCAAAGTGCCTGAAATGGCATTTTTTTGACTGCCATCACAACATAAAATGAATAGATCAGATGAAACATTTAACAATAATTACGGATGCTTTGTATCCTTAGTGGCTGTGTTGTTTTGCATGTTGTTTGGTATGATATGATACTATGAACTATTATGAAATTCATATTAGTGTTCATGCTTTGATTTTGTTGTCATTTAAAGTGTCAGCAATATACTAAATGGAAAGAAAGGAAGAAGCATTTCTGCATGTCCATGTGTGCAACTTTGCAACATTTGTACACAGTGTAAGTACAAGAACAGAAGTTTCCTTAAGTTTAGTTTATTTTGAAGATATGAATGCAAAGTGATTTATACCATGACATAATGTACATAGTTTTTATATAAATAAGTATCAAAATAATTACATACATTCATAATTTATAACTGATAGCTATAGAAAGCATTCATAGCTTTGCTGAGTGAAATATACTAACCAAAGAATGTAAACTTTCAAGCAAATGGCTTGAGATTCACTCACATGGACACAAACACACTTATACCTTGTGACAGGGGAGACAGCTAGTCAGTTTTTTCCCCTTTCTGATGTGGTGAAATGAATGCGTCATTATGGGCTGATATCAGTCTCTTGCACTTCCTGACTTCTAAAATGGTCTCAACTCAAAGCTGTCTCAAAAAGTACATATACATTTACAAGGTTATTCAGGTCATGCTATGTTAGCACAGACCACAAAAGCCAATATGGCTAACGTGTGACATCACAGTTTATCACTGCAAATTTCTTTATAATCAAAACAATTGTCTCTGACAACATGCATGACCTCATAGAGTGCTGTTAAGAAATCCTGAGTAAGTGCTAAGAATTTTTTGAGCCTTCTTTCCTGAATGGCAAAATGCTCCACATCCAGCCATATTGTATACAGTTCTGATGACAGCTGATGCTTCATAACTGAATCAAGTGTTTTTTTTTTTTTTTTACTGTCAAATAATAAAGGAACCATGGCAGTCCATGACATCCAAATAAGATTTTCCATTCTAGTCCAAATGGAAGTTAAAAAAAAAAACTTTTTTTGTCTACATATATGGATAAAGTATGCAGGGCAGAAATAAATTACATTAATAAATATTACATAAAACAAACACTCCACAGGACATCTTTTCAACATAGATTAACCAAAATAAATATTAATATTAAAACATCAACATCGTTTTATGTCTCAGAAGAAATTTTTTGTCCTTTTTCTGCACAAGAGACTTTTCCCCCTAAGAGACTTTTGTTCTTGAACTGCTTTGCTAAGGAGCTCCTGAAGCCGAGACAGGACAATGCATCCATAGGCCTTCTGCTGGAAAATATTTTGTGCAGGGGGAATTCCCGTTGGCCTTTCAGCTGGCTCAGGAATGGGTATATTTGGTTGGAGGATTTGTAAGAGACAGTTCACTCTCAGAGCAGTGTGGCGAACATGTGTAATCATCATGTTAAGCCCCTCTGCCACAGGGTTGGTTGGAGGATTGAAGTCTTTCTGCTGCTCCATAACTGTCTGCATGTGAGGCAGAAACTCTTTCAGGCGGGTGTAAACACTCAAGATGCGCTCCGATATAGTCTGGCCGGAGATTGTTGATTCTGGAACATTGTCCATTTGCATATCACAGATCAGGTCTGTAGAGTCTCCTTGACTGGCTTTCTGAATGAGAGAAGACATAAGTCTATAAGAACTATAAAGTTTTGTATGTTTTTTACAATCTATTTTATCCTTACAAATTTATCCTTTATATTAAATTCCAATATTGTCTTGGGCAATGCTCTTGGCTAATCCAGTGAACAGAATTAAGGCTATATATTTAATGTCAGGTTCCTATGTGACAACATGCCCCACTGTTATTAAAAAAATCTTTTTTTTTTTTTGGCCAATAATGATGGACGTGTTCAGTAGTTTTTCCGTAGACAAGGCTTAAAGGCATGTGCCTAGACCAGTGGCTCTCAGCCTGTTTGATTCCAAGACCCCACTTTCCACAACATATTTAATAACCCCATGACTTGATTTACAGGATAAGGATTAGGAAAATTGTTTTCATAATTTCTAAATAAAAATAATATATTTTAGAGCTTGGCATAAGAAGAAAAAAAAAATATTTATTATAAAAATGCCCTTGGAGTTATAAGATATTATTAATTTACATTACTTTTTCACATCTAGAAATCACACTTTTAAAAGTAGGCTACCTCTTTTACCTATGTTTTTCACACACACACAAAAAAAAAAAAAAAAAAAACCTTTCAGGGGGTGAATTCAATTGAGAAATATCTTCATATTTTCTTTGTTTGTCTTATTTATTTAAGCCACGGCCCCTTGGTTGAAAACCACTGGCTTAGACAGAATTGCATTTATTTATTTATTTATTTATTTATTTAAAAACCCACTCTGTGACAACTAGCCCCATTCAGTGTCTTTTGCTATTTTGAATACATATGACCATGAATAATTCTGTTGAAAGACTCATTTCCACACTTTATGCACAATATATACTGTCAAATAGCTACATTTACACTTCCCACTTACCCACAGACTCCCACCCACTCTCAAAACTAACCAGTTTTATCAATGAAAGGAATCACCTCATTGGATGTGGAAACCACCCAAGCAACTGCTGACCATATTAGGCATGTATTGTCAGAGCATCTCCTCTTTCTTATACCAATCACAACCCAAACTAGGATTATTGATGTAAACGTCATTTGCATTGCTACTTATTGTAACTGTAGAAAGAGAGTACTTACATAGGTTCCTAAGAGCTCTGCCGTCTTTTTGCTGGTTAATCTAGTGAGCTTGAGACTATTGTGAAGAAGCCGGCTGCAGTTTTCATTCTTGCATGACATAGTTGGTTGCACTAACTCGACAGCAATCAAGATGAGGAGAGGGAAGATTATTCCTAAAAAAATTAAATAAAAATGATTTAAAGTCATGTTAAACAAATAAACTAAGCTCAAGTCAAAACAAATTCACATTGGATGGTGCACACTTTCACAAAAAAATGTCTTTAGATTCACATTCACTGCAGTCAGCATGACCAGATGATGATCTTATGAGTGCACATATATAGTCAGTACATGTAAATCTATCAAATGCAACACACTTCAACAAATATACGCGTTTCGTTTATGTGTATTGTAATTGGGTTATTAATTGAATCACAGCATTAATAATATTCCATGTCTGACTGTAAGCGTATTGTTATGGGTGCAGTGTGGCAGTAATACTTACTGGATTTTGCTTGTGATCTCTGAGATAGGCAGACCATGTTCCTAACATGACAATTCATTCTCCTTTCACAGACAAAGTTTCAAACTGGTCATGATCATAACTCTGAAAAAGTTTTTAAAGACTGAAACCACACATTTGTCATTGGAAGGAAATGACGCGGCCAGCTTTCTGAGGCAACAAGAGTTCCCAGAATTTTTTTTTTCTTTTTGCGTCTTCATTATCACATGTACTATGTGTAATGCTCCCTCCTTCTTTAGCTGCCACCCAGTTTTTGTGTAGATGCATCTCCTTATGTGATGCAGAGTCTGGATAGGTTGAGCAATCATCTCTATTTATTCAACCGTCATTACGTCAAATGAGCTTATAAGTAAAAATGTAATTTTATTGTTTCCTCTGAAATCTTAAAAAAAAAGATTTTGATGTTGCACAATGCCACACGACAACATCTCATCTCTCATCATCTAATTTCATTATCTACATTGAGATTTATTTTTTTATGCAAATATACTCTTGCATTTTGAGATCACACTTTTTGAACATTTTTACATATCCTCAGCAAAAAGTAGAAAAATAACCAGTCCAACACAGCGCTCTTCCACCCTTGCTCTGAACTCTGTCCGTTGTTGGTTCAACAGGAAGTGGTCTTTTAATAGGAAGGTAGTTTCTCAACTAGATTTTCACTGACACCTTTCGATCTTTTGACGCAAGGTTTGGAATTTCAGCCACCTATCAACTTCAGACAAGGAAGGAAGATGACGAAAACGTTGCTGTGCTTTGATTTGCCTGCACTTTTATTCAACTATTGTGTGATGCAATTGCGCATTTATTGCATGTAGAATGCCTTATGTGGACAGAAAATCACATCTGATGTTATCTGAGCTAAGCTTTATTTTTACCCCTTATGACTACAAGGGAAATCCCAGAGCCAAAAGTTTAGAACTTGCACAAACATCATATAGTCCCCCAATTAAAGTCTGATCTCACAGCCACAAATGCAAAAAAAAACAAAAAAACATTTATATGCTTAGACAAATACATGTCATTTCTTTGGTAAGAAGTCTGCCTGTTCAAGCATAAGTGTGGCACTGATGTGGTAAGTTGTGTCAGTGTCACAGGGGAAATCAGTGTCTTCTCAGCAAAACACAGGTAATAGTTCAGTACCTGGTACTTTCCACAATTCTTACCAAAAATCATGCACAATAGGTAGAGTGCGGAAGGAATGAGGATACATTGGAAGTGTTGTTTGCTGACTGTGGTCACTTTCTCCTGTATCTGTTGTTGATTTAACATCCTGGGTTTTGGATGTGCATGGGTGTGTGTCAGCCCAGTCTCAGCATGGGGGCACCTTCTGCCCCTTCAAATGTTTATCAACTTCAGTCAACTCTGGAATGTTTGTAACTCAGTCACTGGAATGGTGCTAGTGTTAATTCAGCAGAATTCATGCTTTTGAGTGTCAGACAGGTCTGCATTTTATATGTGGGGCAAAAAGATCAAAGACAATTTCTCTTAACCTCTAAACCACACAGGAAATGCTTTACTTGAGAGCCTAAGGAAATCCCCCAGTCTCTTTTATGTATTTCTCATAATTACATATTAGGCTAAACTCACCTCAAAATATTTTACGTAGAATTTGACACGGTTGCACCAGAGTTAAGAATAATGATAATTGCAATACATAAGCATAGCTCTCCTATAATTCAGTGAGGTGAATCTTGATATTGTGTAAGAAGTAAGAACTCATAAACATGTATGACAAACTGTTGACATGTTAATGAATTGCACGCAAATAGTTTTTTTTAGCTTGTTCATATTGTGTGTTGATGCTTTAGGCATTTTGCTGTGATGACGCACCTGTGTTCGTGGCAATTTCCTCAAATGCTGCAGGTCATTGTTTTTTTTTTTATTTCCTTATTTATTATATTTTATATTATTATGATTAGTAATTTGATCGATTGCGTGAAACAGCGGATTATTCACTCAACGGGGGACACGTAGCCTAATACTGAAATGACACTAATTGTAAGTGTGTAGCCTATGTAATTTTAATCACATTTCTCAAAAGTCCTAGGCTATTGATTCTTTACACGTACAACTTTTAATTAGCAACAAATCAAAAACAAACACAAATAATAAACAAACACTGACTGCACCTTTAAGTATGTAGAGTTAGAAACGATAAAAGTTTAAGACGCATGCACGCGCGCGCACACTCTTTCCGCTGATTGCCCGTGGTAGGCATTGCGTAACCGTGCGTAACTCACTCTATCCCACCGGATCTGTATGCTTCCTCCTCCTCCTCCTCCTCTTTCTTCTCAGGAAGTGCAGCCGCTAGTCTGAAGAGAGGCTACGGACTCCCGCTCTCGCCGAACAGAGCGACTCGCGCGCCATCCATCGCGATGCTGTGCCTTTTGCAGGCACCTGTGAACGACATACGCCAGTAACAGATGAAGGGTGAAGAGGATGCGCTGGAAGCAGCAGGCTGTTTGCGGGCAGCAGGGAGACGCAGCGGCATCATCCTCATCCTCAGCATCAGCAGCAGGGCGCTCGGTTAGCGCCCACCCCCACTCACTTCGTCTTTTCCTCCCCCCCTGCAGAAGCATGCTTGCGTGAGGGATGAGGCTGGAGACAGGGACATCAGGCCAGAGCTGCGGCCTTCTTCTTTTCACAAGAGCCGGGCTCGCCATCATCGCAGCAGCAGCAGCAGCAGCAGCATCCGCCAACGCTTTGCCATCATCACATCAGCATATTTGGTAGGCAGCCTATCTCTCCTCTTCTGCTCGCCGTTTTTGCATAAGAAATGCAGGCCTGCCATGGTCATCCACTCAACCCCACATCAGTAACCATGGCAACCACATCCTGTTAATAAGCGCTTTTTAACCCCCCCCCCCCCCCATGTCTTTCTGTCTCTGGAGCGCAGGCTTATTTTCCGGCTTTTTTTTGTAAAGATATTAATTTTGTTGTGATTTAGAGCTCTTTTCTGGAGCTGTACATTATGTACAGTAACCCCCCCCCCCCACATATATATATATATATAGATTCCTTTCCAGAATGCAAACTAAGTCAAGGGTTTTATATATACAGAGAGAGAGGTTAGTAGGCTACATGTTCGTTAAAAGAACATAATTATTTGCTTTCATATTGGCATTTTGATTCAGTTAGTGACACTATTATAATGATTATATTTTACTCAGACACAGTGTGTTCAACCCATCAAGATGAATCTGATTAGCTCCAAAATCATATTTTTCTTCAATGTAAAATTATATGAACCTATATACTTATAGCTGACATGAGCTGTGTAACATGCATTTAATCATTTTATTTTATCTAATTATTTTTTGTATGCATGCAGGTTTTATGATCTCTAATTAAATGACAAACTACATGGTATATTTGTACTGTAAAAACTAAGGGTTGATTTAAAATGAACTAATCAATAATGTGAATTAGTAAAACACTAAACAGTGAAATCACAATATATTTACTTTTTCTTATGCATACATATTCATTTTAACCTAAAATCCTGATACTGATAAACACTATACTACACATTATGCATCAACTTTTAATGTATTCAGTAGCTCCTGTTGCCCAAAATTTATATATGGACGTTTCAGATTTTTTAAAGTTTAATGAGTGATACACTCTATAACATTATGCTAGTTGTGAAAAAAAAAAGAAAAATTGATGAAGGCAAATTTAAAAGCTTATATATCAAAACATATCATTATACGCAGTTGCTCTGATGGAGCAAATAAACACAGCATTAAACAAAATGATGCATGCTCTCATTTTTATTGGTTATATAATCATTTACATACATATGGTATATAAGGTTACATATGTTTTCAATTTAGAAAATTCTGAATTAATCATAATATGACAGAAATGACTAGAAAGTCACTTTACAGAATTGGTCAATATAATGAAGATGCAAGTAATTGGTAACTTAAATGGGAACAATGAACATCTTTATCTTAAATTAATATCTTACATCTTGTGGTTTAAAAGGTGCAAAGAGAAAATAATCTTGCTTGGCTTACGTGACCTTTGACCCCCCAACACACTGTGTTTGCAGGTCAGTGAGCAGATCCAGGAGCATGAGCAGGAAGCTGTGCGGCGTGAGCAGATGTCAGGGTATAAGCGCATGCGGCGGCAGCACCAGAAGCAGCTGATCGCCCTGGAGAACAGGCTAAAGGCTGAGATGGATGAGCACAAGCTCCGGCTGCAGAAGGAAGTGGAGACCCAGGCCAATAACACTTACATTGAACTGGAGCGGCTGGCCAAGAAGCAAGCTGCTCAACTGGACAAGGAGGTGCTTGCTCATACTGTACTTTACACATAGTGGAGAGGGTTATGCAAAGTTTACAAGATATCACATTTTTTCTGTAAGTTGCTACTGTGAACATGCAGTGGGGTCCAAAAGTTGAAGACCACAGTAAAAATTTGGAATGGAAAATCTCATTTGAACCTGGAAATAAACAGAAAGTTTTAGAATTATGAAAAACGTAAAACAAATAAAGGTTATGAATTAAAATTAATTGGAAATATTTAAGTTTTTCAGTATTTTCAGTATTATCAAATAAGCAAATTTGTGACATTGATCACTTGAACTCCTTTGTACAGGTGATCAGATGTTCTTGCTTCCATTGAAGCTCAAGAATCTCTTTGGATCATCTCAAATCAACAAACTTGTGGATTTCAAGCAGCTCGAGGCTGCTGTGATTTAAACAAAAGGTGAAAATACTATGCAGTTCAAATTTTTTTTTTAGAATTTGTAATCAAAATAAACTGTATTAAATTATTATACAAAAGGATTTTCACTAGTGGTCTCAGACTTTTGTATGCCGCTATATGTGGATTACATGAATTATTTTAAACAGATTTTGATGAAATGACTTAGTTTACAAAACATACACCTATTGTATGTTTATTCAATATAGCAAATCACCATGATGACAAAATATTGTCAGTTTACTAATGCACAGCTGACCACAGTAAGCTTTTTTGTGATACTTATCCTCCCTTGGCCCTACGTGATTCATTTGTAAATGATTAATGTTGCAAAACCAGATGTTTTTTCATTTTGTCTCTCAAAAGACGAAGGCCTCGGCAGCTGAGGAGAAGAGAATCCAGCAACAGATCTTGGTCCAGCAGAAGAAGGAACTGACCACCTTCTTGGACACACAGAAAAAGCAGTACAGACTATGCAGAGAAAGAATGAAAGAGGTGAGATCAGGACAGTCAATTAATTCACAGGACACAGGACAAACCCAACTTTTAATGGTTGGGCCCCACTCTTCTGAGCCCAATGAGTATACCATAGACCAGTGGTTCCCAAACTGGGGTACGTGAGGTGACAGAGGGGGGTATGCAAACAAAATGCTGCGTTTTGCCATTCATTTAATTCTACCATTTAATTTCATTCTAAAATCTTTTGCGGTCAAAACTGACTGCATCCACACAAGCAGCGTGCATATGATAGGTTGCTTGCAGAGTATGCTGCCTTAGCAAATCTTGCTTTACTGCCATTTACACGTACTAGCATGAAGAAAAAATATAGACACAGACTATGCATAGAGATCGTTTTAAGACTCAAACTCTCTTCGATACAAAAACATACCCTTGTGTAAGTTCTTGTTTTTAATTTTGATATTATATTATCTGAACAAGAGTGCAGTTTTTTTCAGTTGAACGAACGTTTTGTACAGTACATGTTTATATTATGTACATTTTAAACACAGTATTGTTGTCAGTATTGTTTGCTCTATTTTGCAACGAAATAATAGTTCAAACCAAAGCCACATCAGAACTGCAACACACAGTGGTGTTTCGTGAACAAATCTGCGACTTTGAATCCATTCATAATTCATAATTACAGCCACTTTCTTTCTTACTGAATGAATGAATGACTCGATGGCTCACTCATTAAGATAGTGACTTACTGCCACCTACTGGCGGTTTTAGTTTAATATTTAAAGGGGTGGTATAATGCCCTTTTCACAAGATGTAAAATAAATCTCTGATGTCCCCACAGTGTGTATGTGAAGTTTTAGCTCAAAATACCCAACAGATATTTTTATATAGCATGTTAAAGTTGTCACTTTTTGATGGTAAGCAAAAACGCACTGTTTTGTGTCTGGCCCTTTAATTGCAAATGAGCTGCAGCTCCCGACACAGTGGGCGGAGCTTCAAGAGTGTGTGTGTTAGCAGCTCCGATTACCTCACGCAGACACACGCTAAAATGTCAGAAACTGTTCTGCCTTTTACGTTTAAACCGGAGTCAGACAAAGATGGAGAGACTAAGAAGAAGTGACAACATGTAGAATGCAACAGGACGTCTCTGAATGGTTAGTTGATGAATTTATGTTGCTGATGTGGAGTTAACTAACTTTAATTAGCATATTCTGTCAGGATAATCTATAAATCGCTCGTATAGGAACTGTTGTGAGATGCACAGAGTGACTTTCTATTGCATGTGAAAAGACTGATGCTACAGTTTGAGCTGACTCACAAATGAGCTCGACTACAACAGCTCTTCCTCTTCTCAACATGGATGGACTGCGTTCCCGGGGGCGGGGTTTATGTAAATCTTAGGGTTAGTGATGTCACTAACCCGGGAGGAAGCTGGTGTAGTTCCTACCAGCCGTTTGTTGTAGTCCTTAAAAAACGATTTCTTTAAAAGCAAATCTCTCCCTTTGCTTTGAACTTTGAGCGTTGTAACTTTGCAGATGTTGTTTATGCTCAAACAGCAACATTACACACTAACTAAAGCTAGAAAAGTGAAATCATAATCAACCACCCCTTTAAAAGTATCACTTCGTTTTTACCATCATTGCATATTTTTCTCTATTGAACTTTTGATTTATTTATTAAAAACATTATTTATTTTATAAAGGCATTTATAAAGGTAAAAAAATAACTGGGCAATCAATTTAAGGGGGCAAATATTGCGTATTAATGATGTATTATTAACAAAGTTCATGAGGAACTCGTTCAAGTGATCTATCCAATCAGTACGAGAGGAGGCCTATATATACAGTGCTTAAAGGGGTCATATAATGGTACATGCACTTTTACAAGTTGATTGTACTGAAATGTGTGTTGGCAGTGCCTGTACACAACCATCATATAATGATAAAAATCCATCCATGTATTTTGTTTTAATCTCCTTATATGTTTTCCCCTGTCTCAAATCGAGCCGTTTGACCGTGTGACGTCACACGGTCGGACGCCCCTCCCACGATTGTTGATTGACAGCAGCGTTTCAACACATCCTCGCCCTGAGCGAGCTGTCATCATAGTCCGTCATTGTTGATACTGGAGCAGAATGGCGTCTAAGCGATTGTGGTGTTCTGTTCTTGGGTGTAATAACGAACACAGCAGTCATTTTGATGTTCCTAAATCCGAACCGCTGAAGACGCAGTGGCTGAGTTTTGTTTTCGAAGGGAATATTCCCCACGAGCAACGTCAATGCTTTCATGTTTCCGCGAATCATTTCTCACCAGACTGCTTATAAACGAGGGTCAGTATGAGCTGGTTTTGCTAAGAAGCTGCTCCTGAACAAAAGAATCGGTAGCAACTATTTATGTTCCCTGCTGCACCTCCAGAAGAAGTAAGTGTAAAGTTGTATTAACCTTTATATTAATCTTTGCAAATCGCGAAAAAAAGTTTTTCATGACCATTAGTTGTAACAGCAATCTGTCAATGAACTAACGTATACATCAGTAAACACATAGCGTTCGTATCTCACTACTCTAACGTTACCCTGTCAGTGCATACAAAAATAGATCAAAGTAACATTACATTAACCAACAATTCAGAAACGTCCTGTTCGAACCTGCTGCTGTCAATTGCTGTTAATTGTCGAACTTCTTTGCAGCCGTCATCTTGTTCAGGGTCCGACTCCGGTTCAAACTGATACGGTTGCACAGATGTGTCCTCAGAGACTCCCGCTGCCATTCTTTCTCCAAATTATACCCTCAACTGTTGTCAAGGTAACACTCCACGTGCGTTGTATCAAAACGCCCACAGAACAGAGGGGCGGAGTCAGCGAAGCTGATTATCATTTAAAGGCATATGCACTGAAACGGGGTGCTGAAAACAGAGCTGTTTTTGACCAGATAAAATTAGTGTTTTCTTAAAATACTAATGAGAATTTTTAATAAAAGTATATTACAAAGTTTTCATTTAGACCCTAAACATTCATATTAACTTGTACAAAAATGGCATTATATGACCCCTTTAACAAATTTAGTAGACCACCTGTCATAATAAAGAGAAAACAAATTGGGGGGGAGGGGGTTGGGGGTTGATCCATCAGGGGGTAGTGAAGGGAGAGACTTAAAAAAGGATAAATAGGGCTGCCTTTACTGTAAAACTTGTTGGAAACACCTCTCAGAGAATATTTAATCTTTTCTAATTTCAAAAAGAACATAACATCCCTTAGCCATTGGGCGCTGGAAGGGGCTTTTGTAGATTTCCAGTGGAGAAGAAGCTGTCGTCTCGCCAATAGAGATGTAAAAGCAAGGATGTCTAATTGTTTCGATGTAAATCTATTGTAATCCTCTACGCATCCGAATATGGCAATATGGGGAAAGATAGTTAAGTTCATCATAAATATTTCAGAAATAATATCAAAGTACCTCTGCCAGAAGGAAAAAACTAACGGGCAAGAAAAAAACATATGAGTTAAATTACAGGGAGAGGTATGGCATTTGTCACAGCTGTCGGTGACAGCAGGAAAAATTTGTGACAGGCGTGCCTTGGAGAAATGGATCCTATACAAGACTTTGAACTGTATCAAAGTTAAACGGGCACAGGTTGAGCTAGAGTGGATTTTGTTGAGGGCAACGTTCCACCAAGTGTCATGCAATTCCAACCCAAGTTCACCCTCCCAGGCAGTCCTAACTTTAGTGGTGGATGAGGTGTCATGATTCAGGATAGGGCTGTCACGATGTTAGATTTTTCACACCACGGTTATTGTGGCCAAAATAATTCACGATATCGATATATCGCGATATCTATAGAAACCTTGGGGGGAAAAATGTCAAATCAGTCAAATTAATTTTTACTTTATTTAATTAGTCTTTTTTTGCATTTTTACTTCTTGCGTTGTTATATTTGAATGCACATTTTTGCGAAGTAAGACAAGCATGTGAAGTATATCTGGTTTCAAACTGGAGCGAAACACTGTCTGAATGTTTCCTGAAGAACTGAAAAGCTCAAACCTATTGTTGCGCCGGTGCAAGTCATGCAGATTTGAACAAAACAAATCAAGTGCAAATACAAAAATAAGACGAGTAAAGAAAACGGGGTATGCTACTTAATAATCACCCTTTATTTAAACATATGAAAACAAAAACCCGCTGTTAACAGGTTAATGTCACATTTCCCATTCCATGACTAGTAAAATAATCGCAATTTACTCTCTGTAAAATAGCGTAATCCGCAGGGTGATGGACACGGAGATGGGTAAAAAGGTTGGTGGCTACACATTCTGCAGATTGGGCTTAAGGGGGGTCGCACACCGGACGAGAAGCGCAGCGCAGCGCCGCGTGTAGCACACCTGACGCGCACTTTCTCAGTTCATGGCCAGCAATATTGTTATGTTTAAGGACATTATGAAATTAAGATCATATCTGTACTATGTTATGATTGTACTGTACAATTAAATACAATCGTTGCGAAGTCTGCAGTCTGAACACTTTACCTCAGTCAGAGCGCATCCGTTAACTGAATGATTTGAGAATCTCACCTGAAAATCCGAGCCATTGCTAGGCGTCGCGAACAGACGCCGAATGGTGCCGGTGGTGTGTGTAAACTCCTAGAAAATAATGTGTTCGAATTTTAAAGAATTCTCTGCGCTTCTTGTCCGGTGTGGGATCCCCAAAGCCGAAGAACTCCCATACCAAAGTGGCTGCGCGGGTGCGCGCTGCGTCTTCTTCTCATTTGATATGTCGCGGATGCAATACTGGCACCTCAACTGGCGCTGGAGTATACGTGTCATATTATCATAAAAGTCCTATTCATTTTAAACATCGTGGTTATCGCCAATACCGGTATATTGCCACACTCTAAATTAACACGATGTCGATATTTCACGCTTTGAATATCACGATTATCGTCAATACCGGTATATTGCGACACCCCTAATTCAGGAGTTTGTTATAAATTTCTGAAATGAAAGACTTCTGAGGGGGGTCTGGAGAGAGAAACTCTTCCCACAATTGGAGTGGGGGTGCAGAAGGGAAGGTTGGGAACAAGGATTTGGCGCAGTGTCTGATTTGAAAATAACGGAAGAGGTGAGATGGGGGGAGTTGAAATTCACTTGACTGCAAAGCTACGGAAAGTACCATCTCTATAGAAATCTTTAAAAGTTTTCAGGCCTTTGTCATACCATGTAGAAAATGTGGGATCAGACAGTGCAGGTTGAAACAAATGTTTTTTTATTAAAGGAGCTGAAGTAGATGGAGAAGTGCATTTAAGAAACCTTCTAAGTTGGAATCATATTTTAAGAGTGGACTTTACCACTGGGTTATCTGTAAAGCCATAGATGTTGGTAAGGATAGAGGAGGCAAGCAAATCAGACAAAGAAGATGAACCGCATGAATGTAACTCTAACTGGTACCATGGGGGATGCGTAAATTTGGACCAAAATGAAATTTTATGAACATGTGTCGCCCAGTTGTATAATTGGATATTAAGGGAGAGAGAGTCCGGCATTTAGTTTACATCTCTGAAGAGTTGATTCACTTATTCTGGATGTCTTTCCACACCATAAAAAGCTAGATATATCCTGATCAAGTGTTTTAAAAAAGCGCTTAGGTAAGAATAAGGGGAGACATTGGAATAGAAACAAGAACTTGGGTAAAATGTTCATTTTAACTGTGTTGGTCCTACCTATAAGCGACAATGGCAGGCTCCTCCATCTTTGAAAGTCAGACTTAATTTTAGACATTAAGGGGAGACATTGGCAGAAAAAAGGGAGGTTAGCTTTCTGGCTACATTTACTCCTAAATGCTTAAAACCTAAGGGGCTCAATTTGAAGGGGATATCGGACTGACTCAGCTGATACGCCAGAGCATTAACAGGATCATTCACTTTTGGATACATTAACTTTGTAACCTGAAAATGAGCCAAAATTACTGGTATAGAGTGACCGGGGTCTGAAACATATAACAACAAATCGTCCGCATAAAGGGAGAGTTTAAATTCCATTCCAAAACGTGATATACCAGAAAAAATGGAAGAGGATCTCAGATATATAGACAGCGCAAAAAGTAAAGGAGATAAAGGACAACCCTGTCTGGTGCCTCGAGATAAAGGGAAAAAAGCAGATTGAATACCATTGGTGGAGATACTAGCTAGTGGGGATGTATAGAGAAGGCGTATCCATGAAATGAATGCATCACCCAACCCAAATTTATTTAGTACAGTGAGCAGGAAATCCCATTCGACCCTGTCGAATGCTTTTTCCGCACCAACTGAGATGACCACCTCGGGGGTTGTAGTGGAATTTTTTGAGTATAATATATTTAAAAGGGTGCGGACGCCAGTTTGCTCTTCTGAAATCATGGCCGGGAGATGTTTTTCCAAACGGCTGGCCAGAGCCTTAGCAAGGATTTTAGCATCCACGTTTAGTAAAGACAGGGGTCTGTAAGAACCACAAAGGTCGGGATCCTTGTCCTTCTTTAACAGCAGACTTATGGAGGCTTGCCTTAAAGTAAGAGGGAGAGAGCCAACCTGTAGAGATTCCTTGTATACAGAAAGCAATATCGGGGCCAATCTGGATTGAAATCTTTAAAAAAATTCCACTGGGAATCCATCAGGGCCAGGTGCTTTATGATTTTGCTTGTTATTTATAGCAGCGTTGATTTCATCCACTGTTAGCGGCAGATCAAGATCATTGGTAACATGTAGGGGTGGGGGAAAAAATCGATTCTTAGATGCATCGCGATGCGGACGTGGACGATTCTGAATCGATTCACAATTGTCAATTTTTTTTTAGATATATATTATAATAACGTAATATTGACGGAACGCGAAAGACGGAACTCTGAAGCGCGGAAATGCAGTGGCCGGACCGTCTGTGGCGTGCACGTAACAGAGACGCGGACGCGATGGCTGAGCGGCAAATCCAAACACCCTCCTCGTTAAAAGCTGACGTGTGGAAATATTTTGGCTTCTGAAGTTGAAGGGGGAAAGGAGCTGGACAAGAGCCACAGTAGTTGTAAGCTTTGTAGAATAAAACTAAAATATTTCGGAAACACGACACATATGAGAAGCCATATGACACGTTTCCACCCAGAGGAGGAAAAACACTCGGCTGTACCGGTCGTTGTTATATTATTAATTTACTACAAGTATGCTGCTAGTTCAGACACACATTTATTTTCCTGTTGGTTCTTTGCAATGTTAATAAAATATATTGTACGTTAATTCTTTATGGGTCATTACTTTGTACTTTTAAAGCAAAGTATTTATAGTCACACACACACACACACACACACACACACACACACACAAAAAAAAGATTCAGATAATCGATTTAGCATCGAATCGCAGCCCTCTGAATCGTAATCAAATCGAATCGTGAGGTGCCTAGAGATTCCCACCCCTAGTAACATGTGGGCTAACAGTAGGAAAGTCGAGGCTATCTAAAAAAGCACCCATTTCAGAGACGTCAGGTGAGGACTCAGACTTATACAGAGAAGAATAGAATGAGCAAAATACTGAGTTAATGGTATTAGGGTCAGTATGTAGTGTGCCCGAGGGATCCTTGATTTGAAGAATCAATAAGTTGTTTTTATAGTCATGAAATAATTTTAAACATAAATTATTAGTTTTAGGCTAAATGGTAGGCTATTAACGAGCGTTTTAAACCTAGACTTTCTTATTTGCCATCGACCCATATCGAAGTTATAAAATGCATTGGTGCAAAAACATTCTTGCTGGCATTGTTTTTATGTACTTTTCCACAGTCTCATATTGACTTATTGAAATGACTGAAATAGTTTCTAGTTGTTCCGAAAGACTTGCTTTTGATGAAACTTTTATGCAATCTATCTGTTATGTTGCCAAATGAACACGTAGATAAACCACTGAAGAAGACCAGGACCACAAGGGACGTTTTTGCATTTTAATTTCTTCTCCAGATGGTGAAAACTGAAAGCATACACAACATGCTCTTAGAAAACTGAGCTCTAGACAGACGAGAATAAAGTCATTCATCGGCGCTTTAAAATGCATTTCCCAACTAGACAATACAAAAATACATTACTTAAGATCCTTATAAACACATAAAAACTTACGGCATTGCCTTGACAGTGCTTTAAAGGGAATGGCAACAGATCGCTGACCATACAATGCTGGATTTCGCCTGCTCTGTTTACCATGAAACCGAAACCGGAAGTTAGCGCGGCCGCACAGGAAATAAAATTGTCCGCTAATATTTTTTAAATAAAACTTACAAATAAACATGAAATACTTATAAGAAACTCTTAGAAATGCTTTTTAAACATTTAACTTATTTATTAAATTATTAACTGCCTTAAGAACAACACATTCCCCGCCTGACCTCAGTGAGGTCACTATCAACAACAAAAACTTAGCGGGATTCAGTCCTTTGGCAAAAGAAGAATGACTTCAGTAACTGGTCGCAAAAAGGTCTTTCGAGTGCCTTTGTCATTTACTGTGACCTCGACTTTCCTTACTCGATTGTCTTTCCCAGGGAAAGTTGCCGTGACTCTACTCATGAGCCAGCTGTTCCGTGGAACCTGCTTGTCCTTGAGCAAAACAAGGTCACCAACTTGCAGATTTCGACAAGATACAGTCCATTTCTGCCTCTGCTGCAATGAAGGCAGGTACTCTCGCCTCCAGCGTGTCCAGAACTGGTTGGCAAGAGCCTGAACTTGTCTCCATTGCTTGGTGTAAAGGTCCTTGTCCAAGAAATCTCCAGGAGGAGGTATAAGGCACGATTTCTGGGTTAGCAGCATAGAGGGAGAGAGAATGAAGGGATTGTCTGGATCGGACGAAACTGGAAGGAGTGGCCTGGCGTTTATGATTGCAGACACTTCAGCCATAAGTGTGCACAATACGTCGTGAGTGAGTTGCACCTTACTTTGAAGCAGCATTGAATCCAATATTCTCCGTGCAATGCCGATCATGCGCTCCCAGGAGCCTCCCATGTGGGACGCATGAGGCGGGTTGAATTCCCAACTGCAACCTTGATCATTCAGGTATAGTTGCAGAGCTTTGTCCATTCCTAACTCCTTGGAAGCCCCAATGAAATTAGTGCCACGATCCGATATAAGTTTTTTGGCAGGGCCTCTCAGGGCAAAGAAGCGTCTCAGGGCATTTACACAACTGCTGGTGTCTAAGGACTCAATTACCTCCATGTGCACGGCTCTTGAGCTCATGCAGGTAAACAGGATAGCCCAACGCTTACTTTGTGCATGTCCACCTCTGGTACGTCTGGTGGTTACTGTCCAAGGCCCGAAAACATCAAGGCCGACGTAGCTAAAGGAAGGACATGTTTTCAAACGTTCCGGGGGAAGATCTGCCATGAGTTGCTCTTCCTGCTTTCCCCGCAGTTTGCGACAGATAACACACTTGTGGATAACTGAATTAACTAGTCTCTTTCCACCGACTATCCACAGACCTCCAGCCCTTATTGCACCTTCTGTTAGGTGACGACCCTGGTGCTTGACCTGTTCATGGAAGTGGCGAGTGAGCAGGATAGAGACATGACTGTCTTTTGGGACAATTATCTGGGTTTTTTCAGAGTTCTCGAGCTCTGAGTGTTTGAGTCGACCTCCAACAGAAATGATGCCGTTGTCCAGGACTGGGGTGAGCTTTTGCAAAGGGCTTTGTTTGGTGATGGATTTGCCAACGTTGAGGGCAGACAGCTCCTTTGCGAAGGTGGCCTGTTGCACTTGTTGGAGGATGACACGTTTTGCTTGATCCATTTCATCTGGTGAACGAGGAAACTGACATATGTGCCACCCTTTGCATCCATGGTTTGAATTGGAGCCGTTGAAAGATTTTGCCATGTGAATGAGGAAGGCGACTGCACGGACCAAAGACTTGAAGGTGGAGAAGCGCTCAAAGCGCTTACAGGAGACTACTTGAAGGTGAGTGGCACAAGTTCTCACTTGTGGCCTGATTTCACAGTCTTTGTCAGGCTCAACTAAGTCAAAATTGTCGTTTTCATTCTTTGCCTCTGGGGGTGAGCGACGGATGAAGGAGGGTCCGGTGAACCAAGTTGTTTTTGTTAGTTGAGATGCTGTGAGCGAGCGTGATGCGTGATCCGCTGGGTTTTCCTCGGTGCGCACATAGTGCCACTGCTCCGGCTTTGAAGACTGGCGAATACGCTGCACTCTGTTGTGAACATATGTGTAGAATCTTTTTGATTCGTTGCAGATGTAGCCCAATACCACCTTGCTGTCTGTGTGAAAGTAAACAGCGTCAAACACTATGTCTAGCTCATTCCTGACAAGATCAGCTATCTCTACAGCCAAGACAGCGGCGCACAGTTCCAGTCTTGGTATTGTGGGCTCTGACTGAGGAGTTAGTTTTGCTTTACCCATGACAAACCCTACCTCAACTTTGTCATTTGGATACAGAGCTCTCAAGTAGGCTACTGCACCTATTGCTTTGGTCGATGCGTCTGAAAAGACATAGAGTTCTTTGCGCTTTGCCTGACTGAGAGAGGTAGATGTGTACGTTCTTGGGACATGGAGTTCCCTTAAGTCCTGCAGCGAATCCCTCCAAGCTTCCCATTTGCTCTGCTTATCTTCTGGAAGTGGTGTGTCCCAATCAGAGTTTTCTGAGGTGAGTTCTCTGAGTAGAGCTCTTCCCTGAATGGTGACTGGTGCTTATAAGCCTAGTGGATCGAAGACACTATTAACAGATGACAAGACACCTCGGCGAGTAAATGGCTTGTTTGTTGTGGCCACAGAAAATGTGAATGTGTCTGTCATGGTTTCCCAAATTAGGCCTAGACTGCGCTGTGATTGTGTTTCCTCACCACTCAGATCCAGATCTTTCAGGACTGCTGCGCAATCTTCAGGAGAGAAGGCTCGCATGGCTGCTGGTGAATTAGAAGCAAACTTATGCAGGCGCAGATTGGACTCAGCAAGTGAAGCTTGCGTTCTTTGGAGCAAGTCGATCGCTTTGGCTGGAGAAGGCACAGAAATCAGTCCATCATCGACATAGAAGTGTCTCTCCACAAACTTGACTGTGTCAGCCCCATAGTCTTTCGCTCCAGCTTCAATGGCCTTGCGCAGACCGTAAACAGCCACAGCGGGAGATGGAGAGTTCCCAAACACATGGACCTTCATTCTATAATCAATGACCTCCTTTTCAACATCATTGTCCTTGTGCCACAGAAAGCGAAGATAGTTCCGGTGATCCTCACGCACCATGAAGCAGTGAAACATCTGCTGTATGTCGGCCATGACAGCAATGCTTTCTTTACGGAAGCGGAGGAGTACCCCAATGAGACTATTGTTTAAGTCGGGGCCAGTGAGGAGTACACTATTAAGTGAGACACCGTCCTCTTGGGCACTGGAATCAAAAACTACCCTGATCTTGTTGGGTTTTTGAGGGTGGTAGACCCCAAACGTGGGGAGATACCAGCATTCTTCTCCTTGCTTAAGTGCGGGCGCTATCTCAGCGTGACCGCTGGAGAAAATCCCTCCCATAAACTCCACGTATTGCTGCTGCATGTGGGGTTTCTTTTGCATGCTCCGTTTGAGAGACAAAAAACGTCTGACTGCTAGCTCTCTATTGTTAGGCATTTTCCGGCGAGGCTCTCTGAAAGGAAGTGGGGCGACCCAGCTATTGTCATCGTCTCTGTACATACTTTCATCCATGATCTCTAAAAAGAGTGTGTCATCTATGGAGGGAGCTGGCTCATTGTCGTTTTTGCTGCGGTTGAAAACTGATTGTCCCAGACTTTGCTCTGGAGCCTTAGTGTGCCTGTTACTGTGTGGCGTTTCCTTGAGCTGTCGGAAGTTATCACACTGTCCAAAAACCGTGGGGCGGCCATTTTCAAGAATAATTGTTTTGAATGAGTTGACTGTGGGCTTGTGGACCTTACCTACACACACCTCCCCGACTACGACCCACCCTAAATCTAGGCGCTGGGCGAAGGGCGCATGATGAGGGCCATTAACTTGTTCCCTTACTTTGTGAGCACGTAGAACATCTCGCCCTAGCAATAGAAGTATTTCTGCCTTATGGTCTAGCTCTGGAATGTACTTTGCTATGGACCGAAGGTGTGGCTGGTGCCTTGCAGCGTTTGGTGTTGGGATCTCGCTTCTTTCGTTAGGAATGTCCTGACATTCAATGAGAGGAGGGAGTGGGATTACCACAGACCCATCTAAAGACTCAATGTGAAAGCCTTCAGCCATTTTCCCCCATGTTTCAACGAGGCCTGAACATGTTCTTAGGTCATAACTGACTAGTTTATGTTTAATGTTGAACAGATCAAAGAACTCTGGCCTAGCTAAGGATCGATTGCTCTGATCATCGAGTATGACGTAAGCCTTAACCGCACTGTCCTGGCGACCCTCTGGATACACCTTTGTGAGACATATTTTTGAACAAGAACGACCCCACTGACCTGGATCGCACACTTTGGTGCATGTTGTGGTTACTGTGATGCTGTCTGAGATGTCTTTTCCCTCCCCGCCATCCTCTTGAGCGGGAGCAGGAGCCTTGAAGGTTTGAGCAGGAGCCTTGAAGGTTTGAGGTGGAGGGCCAGGATGCATTACTGTTTCGTGGCTGGTACTTTCACAGTCGGAGCACTTTACTGTGGATTTGCAGTCCTTAGCGAGATGAGTGTCCGAGGCACAGCACTTAAAACAAATTCCTTTCTCTTTAAGGAAGGCCTTTCTTCATCAAGCAGTTTGTTCCTGAATGTCCTGCATTTATTGAGTGGGTGGGGCTTATTGTGCAGCGGGCAGTTGCTTTTAAAGTCCTTGTTGGGGGGTGTAATATTAGTTTTATTTACGGAGATGGGTTTGGCGGAGCTAAAGTTTCTCAGGTTGGGTCTTTCTAAATGTAATTGGGTTTGGCTGTACTGTTGGTTAAAGCTTGGATCGTTACGTCTCTTAGCTTCTTTGCATATGAACTTGCAAAAGTAACTGAAAGGTGGAAAGCAGTCATGATGAT
This sequence comes from Rhinichthys klamathensis goyatoka, assembly GCF_029890125.1. Taxonomy (NCBI): domain Eukaryota; kingdom Metazoa; phylum Chordata; class Actinopteri; order Cypriniformes; family Leuciscidae; genus Rhinichthys; species Rhinichthys klamathensis. Next base: position 838,344 of record NW_026606781.1, read on the forward strand.
CCTCTTTATATTGTGAACCTAGTGACATCCACTTCTCCTGAATTCCATATGGGAGTTTGTCCACAATTGGCCTGATTCCGCGTGACGTGTCAAGATAGAGAAGACCGGGCAGATACCCATCCTCTTTTGCTCCTTGAATCTCCTGTAACAGATCCCCAAGTTCCCTCAGTTTCACATTATCCTTTGCTGTCATTTTAGGAAAACTGTCCAATCTCTGGAAGAGCGATTTTTCGATGATTTCAGGAGCCGCATAACACTCTTGGAGTCTGTCCCATGCTTTCTGTAAAGCTACTGCAGGGTTATTGACACACACAGAGCGAATGCGTCTAATTTGACTACTTGACTCCTTTCCTAACCATTTTGTCATCAAGTCGAGCTCTTGTGTTGGCATGAGGTGAACGTCTGCTGTAGCCCCGGTAAATGAGGAGAGCCACGCTCTAAAATTCTCTGGTTTGTCATCATATTGGTATAGACCTGAAGTGATGAGGTCACGACGTGCCATATATTGTGCAAGTGGCTCTGCTTGGTGGGACGTACTTGCAGGTGAGTTATAGGGAGGCACGAAAGGGCTAGAGAATGGGTTGAGTGCGTTCTTTGTTTGTTTACTTTTTGGTTTAGTCTCACCTATAGGAGAGGAAGATGTGGATTGGAAAGCCACGGATGTGTGTTGGTTGTGGCATTGGGGCCTAGTGTTAACAGGTGAAGGTTCTGCGTCTGAAACGTCATTTTCAGTAGGATTCCATGTGATGAATGTGCCCTCTATTTCAACACTTTGGTTGCAGGTGGCTGGAGCGGGGCCATTATGTTTATTCACATCCATTTGAGATTTCACATATTCACATGTTCTTTCTCTTTTAACTCTATCTGATTCTGATCTTCGGCTCTCATGCCCATCTCGTATTGCCTCTGCATCTTCTAGCACCTCTGCCTCAGCTACTGCGGCATCTGCTTCTCTTTGTAATTCTAGCACCTGTAGCTCTGTGTCGATTTTCACTTTTTCCACTTTTAACTGTGCTTCCTTGCTTGCATATGAGGCTCTTACCCTAGCCGCTTCTGCTTTGGCTCGAGCACGAGCGGCACTGCGTTTGTAGCAGATCTGTTGCTAGCTGCCATTTTGACCACGATGAAGCTCTGATTGCTGCCTTTTCACTGTTATGTTGCCAAATGAACACGTAGATAAACCACTGAAGAAGACCAGGACCACAAGGGACGTTTTTGCATTTTAATTTCTTCTCCAGATGGTGAAAACTGAAAGCATACACAACATGCTCTTAGAAAACTGAGCTCTAGACAGACGAGAATAAAGTCATTCATCGGCGCTTTAAAATGCATTTCCCAACTAGACAATACAAAAATACATTACTTAAGATCCTTATAAACACATAAAAACTTACGGCATTGCCTTGACAGTGCTTTAAAGGGAATGGCAACAGATCGCTGACCATACAATGCTGGATTTCGCCTGCTCTGTTTACCATGAAACCGAAACCGGAAGTTAGCGCGGCCGCACAGGAAATAAAATTGTCCGCTAATATTTTTTAAATAAAACTTACAAATAAACATGAAATACTTATAAGAAACTCTTAGAAATGCTTTTTAAACATTTAACTTATTTATTAAATTATTAACTGCCTTAAGAACAACACACTATCTTTGAATCCACTAAATCCCGAATATGTTCATATATTCAAGTCTGGACTTTGACTTGGCCAACTGTGACTAAAGATCTTACACATATTGGTGGATTAACCATTACATAAATAAAAATGATTTCGGTAATAACCAATACTGTTACAATAGTTTAGGGCAGCTGTGACACAAACCTTACATTGGGTGGTGGTCTAATAATTTTTTTAAATAAAAAAAACAACAGATTTCTGCATCGCTCCGCCACTCCTCACTATTGGCTGGTTCCTATCCCAGCCAGGAATATGGGGGGAGCACTCTGGGTTCGGGCCAAATTCGAGGTCGGGGCCCTCCTCACGGACAGTACGCCAAATAGTCTTTTCTGTGTCTGATTATTTGTATGTGTGAACTTGTGAAATGGAAAAGGTGTGACTGCAGTCTAAGTGGAACAGAGGGGGTACACAGAAGGATGTTAAACGCCTCAGGGGGTACACCACTCTAAAAAGCTTGGGAACCACTACCATAGACGATGTTAGTCCCACAGGGCCCTGAACAATGTCAGACTAATTGTTACATATTACCTGTAATAGGTGTAAGCCAAGTATATAATTCCATTGCCCCTTATGCCCTTAAATTCTATTACCATGATTTTGCAGTAAAATATTACAGTAAGATATATATTTTTTCTGTATACATTAGGAAATGAATGAAGACTCTGATACACCAAAAGAGGAGAAACAGGAGCGCTTGTCACGGCATAAGGAAACAATGCAGCGCTCCCAGGCTGAGGAGGAGGCCCAGCTGTTGAACCAGCAAAGACTGGTTTATGAAAGGAGCTGCCGTGCTCTAAAAAGAAGAAGCCTTATCAAGAAGCATGAGTTTGAACAAGAGCAAATGCGGGAGGCAAGAAATAATATGAATCACCACAAAGAATGTCTCAAGCACATTCTTTTGTTCTTGTGAATTTTGAGGTTTCATTTAGACATTAAATAAAAATTAAATAAAAAGGTTTAAGCTTGTTTAAGTTTAAGATTAATGTTTTAAAGTCTCTTATGCTCACCTCACCAAGGCGGTATTTATTTGAAAATAACAGTTTTCTATTTTAATATATTTTAAAATGTAATTTATTCCTGTGATGGCAAAGCTGAATTTTCAGCATCATTACGTGCAGTCTTCAGTGTCAAATGATCCTTTCTAATATGCTGATTTGGTGCTTAAATAACGTCCTGGTTGCGTATGCAACCTGAAGGAGGGACGGAGGACGTTGTCGACGTCGACTGAAATTGGATCATGTTAGGGAATCAATCTTCTTCGAGTATTATTAGAACGAGCCAATGCACATTGGCGTGCGAGATCTGCATCTCATACTCTGCCCTGCGGCGTGGGTATAAATACGGAAGTAGATGCACGCACCAGTTGCTTTTCCGCTGAGGAGCCGAGCAGAGCCCGGAGTCAGCGGTGGACCTGCAATAGTGGCGAAGGGACTACGTCCTCCGTTCCCTCCTTCAGGAGACAAGGATCTCCCATCTAAGATGCAGCGGCTGTTGGACACAGGTGTGTCGCAACAGACCGCTCCACTGGAGGGATAGCCTCATAACCCTTCACCGCTCCTCCGTCAAGGGTAGCGAGGGAGGACGAACCACTCAGGCCATTTTCGGCAGTAAAAGGTGCCGTCCATGACCTGGTACGCTCTCCATGCACTTGGGCTGAGAACCAGCATGGCCCGCCCCGAGATACCAATCATCCAACCGAGACTGAGCAGGACACGGTGGAGGATTCCACTCGAGCCCGACAGCCTCGGCGGCCCATTTCAGCATAGCTGACAATTCTGGATCTGGCTCGGGCAACGTTACACTACCAGAGGGAGATAACACAGTCGAATCATCATCTCCAGTGGCCAGCTAACCCTCCGATGCTGCGATCGGCGTCCTGTTCTCTGGGGGAGCCCCAGATGAAACGGCTGGCCCACCCATTACAGATGGACCAGCACGCTCCACGAGGGACTCCACCGGCTGCGGTGGAAGGGAGGAGTGAGGAGCCCACAGGGAATGGTTACCGGGCGAGACATCCAACACTATCCTCCTATCACCCATCCCACGCGGCACCCGAGGGCGGGGTGTGGTAATGGGGACTCGTGCTTCGCAGACGAAGTCGAGTCTCATCCTAAACACTGCGAGAGTCATATTCCCGCAATGGGAACATGAACTGTCCACAAAGACTGCTTCAGCGTGCTGTAAGCCCAAACACGTGACGCAACAATTGTGACTGTCAGAGAGAGACTGGGAACGACCGCACCCAGAAACGCACAGGCGGAATGACATCTTGAAAAAGACGCAAACGCACCCGTGTTGCTCTTTCAGGAAAAAACTCTCACCAGTGCCAGAGCACACAGGGTTATAACCGCGGCAACACTGATACAGGGCTGGTGCAGCCGCTGCACTCGCGCTGTAAACACCAACACCGGGAGAAACTTCCAGAAGAAGCACCGACACACTCACTCAGAAGACCTGAACATGAAGCTCGGCTCCGAAGCGAAAGGCAACTGGTGCATGCATCTACTTCCGTATTTATACCCACGCCGCGGGGTGGAGTATGAGATGCAGATCTCGCACACCAATGTGCATTGGCTCGTTCTAATAATACTTGAAGAAGATTGGTTCCCTAACGTAATCCCATTTCAGTCGACGTTCACCATGGAGGTTAATTTATTATTAATAATGTTTAAAAGAATTGCGTTGCTAAATATTTTTATGGAAACCATGATAATAGAACGGAAATCTTTTGTAACAATGTAAAAGTCTTAACTGTCGCTTTTAAATGTCTTTACAATCAATTTAACCCATCTTTGCTGAATAAAAGTATTAATTTCTTTTAAAAAAAACTGAAAGGTAGCGTGCGTGTGTGTGTAGATTTTATATAGTGATATTTAGTGTTGATCAGAGCATTTGTGCTATTTCAAATCAGAAACCTGTTACACATTATCTTTTTTTGTTGATGTCACACAAACTAATGAAATATTATTCATACATGTCTTGCTCTTTGTGTTAAAGGAACTTAACAAGAAGAAGACACAAAAAGAAATGGAGCATGCGTTGATGATCAGGCAGGATGAGTCCACCCAAGAGCTGGAACAGCGGCATCTACATACCTTACAAAGGCTACGCTTTGAGCTGATGCGCCACCAGCATCATACTGAGTTGGAGAACCAGGAGGAGTACAACAGTCGCCGGCAGAGGGAGCTCCACAGAAAGCATGCACTGGAACGCCGACAGCAGCCCAGGAACCTTAAGGTAAACATTTTGTAATGGTGGGTAGAACCAACTTAAAATATGAAGTAAAAAGAACATTACATACCGGTAATATAAATATAAAAATAGAATATGTAGCAGCTTTGGATGAACAAGTCGCTAATTTAACATTAAAAGGATTTAAATGTATTTGAATGTTAATGTTAAATGTTTTTCTCTCTTTGAAACAGTGAAAGTATACACAATAACACAGGATGAAAACACTATTGTATTTAACCCATGTATGATTGTTTATGATTGTATGAAGTTTATCATCTTTTTACTATTTTAATTGTATCATCTTTATATCTCTTTTAATTCCTTTTATAACTGTTTTAATTTTCTTTGCTTTTATTTTGTGATTATTTTAATTCCTTTCTGTGTAAAGCACTTTGAATTACCATAGTGTATGAAATGTGTTATATAAATAAACTTGCCTTGCCTTGCCTTAAATCATTATCAAAAATTATCATGTCTCATCTCATTATAGACATTGGAGATGCAGATCAAAAAGCAATTCCAAGATACATGTAAGGTGCAAAACAAGCAGTACAAAGCTCTGAGGAACCATCAGCTGGAAGTCTCCCCGAAGAGTGACCACAAAGCCATCCTGAAGTCGCTGAAGGAGGAGCAGACGCGCAAGCTCGCACAGCTGGCAGAACAATATGAGCAAAGCATTAATGAGATGATGGCCTCTCAATCGGTAAAGTACACAAGCAGTAGAGGAAAATTATGTCAAACCACACAATTTGTCCTCAGAATGTGGAGTCAGTTGTGGCCTAGGTTATAAAGTTGAATCTTAGACACTTCACCTGATAAATGAATTGAAACATACACTGCCAAAAAAAAGGTGTATGATTTTATTGCTAGCAAATTTCACTAATAATTACAAAGAAACAGCATGTAACACATTAAATTAAATACAACATATTGAAGTTGAAAGACTGAAATAGAATTGTATTATGTAGTCTAATAATCTTTTTTTTATTTACAACTTTGAAACAGTACAGGACTTGCCTCTTTGGAATTAGAGAAAACCTGTTGAAATAGAAATGGAGTGTTTAATTGTTTTTAAACAAATGCTGTTTTTTTATATGCAGTCAAAATATGCTTTTTTAATATTCCCCTTATAGCTACAGGCTAAAACCGTTTGAGAGGTTTCCCTCTAGTGGCTCTGCTAGGAACTGCTAAAATAGGATTTACAAATTGAATTTCCACAACCAAGCCAAAGTTTCTACTTACACCATTTGTCCAAATGAACACTGTTAAGTGTAATATTGCTGCTTATATATGCAATATTGCTTTTATTCAATATGGAATAGTATAGAAAATCTCAGTGTTTTAGATAATAATTGGAGCATATTATCTATCAGTTACGTTTAGATGAGGAGCAGGAGGCTGAATGTCAGGCTTTAAGGCAGCAGCTACATCAGGAGATGGAGCTCCTTGATGCCTACCAGAACAAAACCAAGGCACAGATGGAGGCCCAACATGAGCGTGAGGTGCAGAAGTTGGAACAGAAGGCGTCTTTGCGCCGGGCTCACTTGGAACAGAAGGTGAGCTGTTTTTTTTTATTTTATTTTTTATTTTTTATTATATAATTAACCTCTGTAATTCATAGAATAGATTTGGCCATAACTGGCCAAACTGTGAACTTTGTTGTAAAAAAATGGAAGAATCTTGTCTTAAATACTGCCCACACCTCTGTTCACAGATTGAAGAAGAGCTGGCCTCACTTCATAAAGAACGGACCGAAAAAATCAAGCATTTATTTGAGCGTCAGGAGCGAGAACTGGAGATGTTTGATTCAGAGAGTGCGCGGCTAGGATTCGGAAGCTTGGCCTCATTTGACTTTCCCAAGGATGAGGCCAGATGATCCAACAGAGGTAAAAGGGACTGTTTAACACTGATGTCTTTGGACACATTGTGCCTGCACTGTCCCTGATTGTTGGATTTACCAAGATTATCCAAACAGTGACCATGCTGGATCAATATCTTATAACTCATATCGGCTGTGAGAACTTCACTGTATTTCTGAAAGGAGAAACTAAACAGCTACAAACTCAAAAGTGGTTTGGTGGTGCATCACTGAGCTCATAAACCAAGAAGAAATATCTAGACAAACTGACCTTTTCTCCATGCCATTGTCCCACTTTTGGTATTAAATTAGTAATTCAGGATATTTTAGTACAAGTAAGCACTTTGATATGTTGAGTACGATCCCATCATGTTAGGTGGAAATGATGTGTGAAATGCCTTTGGTGTCATCAAAGGACATTGCGACTGTAGAATGTGTCCTGCGTCTTCACCGTGGCTATTAGCTGTTTTGTATGTATCACAGAGAATGTGACAACTGTTGATGAAAACTTTACGCAGAAGCAGATTTTGAAGCAGTGTCTGATTTTAAAATATGGTGAAAACATTAAGAGCTTTTAATTCATTTCATATTGTGGAACCCACGCTTTATTTCTTTTTACTTATAAAAAGAAGAAAGAAAAAAAAAGAAAAAAAAATGTATTCATTGTTCAGTATCCTAAATTAATTGGCATTAGTTTTATCAGGATGTGGACTTATTACATTGAATCAGTTCTGTCAGAGTTACTGGTATTATTGCATGCACTTTAAAAGACAAATTCAGGTTGTGAAGTGGAGCATGAATCTGTCAGAGATTTTAGCCGTGTACAAATAAAAGTGTTCATACAGTTTTGTTTTCATGGCTATTGATACTGAACATAAGCTTTATCTTTGATATAAATACCCGCCAAATTGCCAAATGCCTTTAAGTTCTGTTGATGAATGTTTTTGTTTTCCTTATTTTGCACAATTTGTTGAATTGTGATTCATTCAATGTGGACTTATCACTGCTCTTGTACAGGGAAAATGTTGCAATTTGTGTTGTAAAATTTTTATATAAATATTTGTATATGATAACCTAAATAGGGTTTACATATGTATTGATCTATCATTGCCAACAAAGACCTATGGAACTCTTGTTCAGTGAAGGCAGAGGAATGCAAACTTATTTTTGTAAGTAAAATAGAAAGTAACTTATATTCTCGTGCATCATGTGACAGCCTTCATGTCTGGTGGAGCTATAATGTGAACACCTCTGTGTAACAGAGTTCATGGCTTGCTGTCATTTAAGAAAGACACCACTCCAGCAACTAGTAGAAGGGGTTCAGTTGATTCTTAATTCACAAAAACATGTACTGTATAGGCAGATTTGTGGTGTGTAATAAAAGATTCTTTGGGCCTGACTAACTACTATCTTTTATAAACTCTGACCTTTCCCCTTATTATTCATGAGTGTCTCATAATGTTTTATCAGTGATAAAACTGTCTTTGCACAAATGAAGTGATGTTTTAACAAATAAACACAATGAAGTTTTGATTGGCTAGTAGCATGCTATGAAGTTTTGACTGTCAAACAGCATGCTGGGAAATATTGATTTGTTTCTTAAAAGTAATAAGAATGAATTTTAATAATTCATTAATTTATTTTGGTTGCTGATATTAACACAGCAGAACATCTGTATTTCTGTGCATCTTCACGTGCGTACAGTTCGATATCTTACCTCATTATGCCCTTCAACATGTGTAAATATGATTTTAAAAATATATTGTGTAAATCTCAATCTCAGTTATTGTATGGCTTGGTCAGAAGATCACTTTAATAATAAAGATTGTACATAATAATAACAACAATAATGATTATAATAATAAATATAGCTGCAAGCAGCAATTATCGGAGCCAAGCGCAAGAAGACAATAAGACATGCCAACATGGCTGGGAGTGTCAGACCAACTGCTGCAAGGAGCAAATAAAGACATTTTAAGATGTTTTAAGGCAAAATAGCTAAATAATCATATATACAGTAACGTAACTAAAAATATGTTTTAATGGATTATCACTTTTGACCAATAGGTGGCGCAATTATGAAATGTATGTGGTGTGGTCAGAGTGAGGTGATAATGACATACAAATTTTGGTGTCAATAGGCTATGTCAAGGCATTGCAGAGATAAAGCCTGAATAGTCATTTTGGCATCATGCCTCAAATTTGCTGCTGCGGTATACAAAAACGGTTTTGTCTATTGACACGAAATCCTTAAATTTTAGTTGGCACGGTCTGGAGATGATACTATTCGATTTTGGTGAAAATCGGACAAATGGTCTAGGATAAGTTTGAAAAAGTGGGATTTAAAAGAAAATAAAGATGGCCGACACCGGCAAACTTGGTGTCTATATGCTTTCAGCATAACCCAAGGAATTTTATGAGACCAATAATATTAAGACCAGTGTCATTATAATAGGCAAATTTATTCAAAAGTTATTAGTCTTTTTGGAAATTTTGGTGGTAGAACTTGAGTACTTTCAAGCTATGGTGCTGATGACCCATACCGAGTTTCGTAACGATACGCTAATGCGTTTCTAAAGTATAGCATTTTATATCACAATACTGTATTGAAGTCAATGGCAATTTCATGTTTTGTTCTATTATAGTGCCAACAAGAGGCACAATCCCACTATTTTTTTTTATGTGTTCTCAGAGTTGAGCCCATACACGTGTGTGTCAAATTTGGTGAAAATATCTCATTTAATTTTGGAGTTGTAGACATTTGTATAAACACATAAAAATGATTTTCACATTTTCTTGCCACTTACTATTAATATTTTGACATTTGGGTATTCGTATTTAGTCAACGACCTATGTTTCCAAACTTCCTACGGTGGTTTAGTCTCGATCAGTCTAACTGTTTCGAAGATATTGGCAAATGTTTTTTAAGCGCTAAATCACAACGCTACATAAACCGTAAGGTGAAACCTAGCATATTTGGTATCGTTGGACTCGGCAAGGATTCAGGAACCTAAGGAGATGAGTTGGTGGCGCTGCGCCGGAACGCAGCATGTTGCCTCAGGTCATGCTTGTGATGACATGTACCAAGTTTGGTCTGAATATACAATAAAGTGTTGTGGAGATACAGCCTTACGTCTGTTTTCGCAAGCGCTACGTAAAAGTAGTTTGCGCGGTATTCGAGAACGGTTAAAATGTATCAACATGAATTCCATAAATGTTTGTCTCTATGGTTTGAAGATGATCTGATTCAATTTTCGTGACAATCGGAGCAACGGCCTAGGATGAGTTTGAAAAAATAGGGGTTTTCAGACAATTAAAAATGGTGGAAAATTTTTCATGACGGAAAATGACGTCATCAGAATCAGAGGAACTTTTTATTTTGTTTCTAGCCCTTACGGTTCAAAAGTTATTAGCATAAACATGAGTGCAAATTTGGACAGTTGGTGGCGCTAAAGGGATTGATTTGGAGACTCCAAATTTGCTATGTTGACAGATCAGATCAGTGTGCCAAGTTTCATAAGTTTCCTGCAAGCGGTCGGGCTGCCACAGACTTCCAGATCATAATAATAATAATAATAATAATAGGAACAGGAACGGATACAATTAGGTGCCTAAGGTGCTTTGCCCCTAATAAAGCATATAGCAAATTCATTCAATAAAAAAAAAAAAATTCGCACATTCACACACAATATTGTGAACATTATGAACATCAGCTATGCTAATTATTTCCCATCTGCCTTTCTGCTGTTATCTCGGGACGCTTGTCCCGAGAAAAATGGCGTTCGTAGGCTCCAGTTTGGTATCCTGCCTCTCACGGGGATTTCGGATGCCTCAACGCCTGTGATGAGAAGACCAACGCCTGTGAAGAGACGACTCAACGCCTGCGAAGAGACGACTCAACGCCGGCGATATGTTATCCCCTAAATATTACATGATTAACTAAATGTATTTTTTCCAGGTACTCTCTGATATACACTTACTGTAAAGCTTCTTTAAAACCCTATGATTGTTAGCCAGAGGAGAACTGGCCCCTGACTAGCCTGGGTTCTCCCAAGGTTTTTTTCTCCATCCAATCTGATGGAGTTTTGGTTCCTTGCCACTGTCGCCTTGCTTTTGGCTTGCTTAGTTGGGGATATTTAATATTCAACAATATTATTGAACTGTGTTGTACTACTTTCATGTTATCACTGTGAAGCTGCTTTGATGCAATCTGTATTGTGAAAAGCGCTATATAAATAAATGTGACTTGACTTGACTTGACAATATAAAACAATAAATTCTTATTTGCAGTCCCTCCATGGACCACAAGATGGTGACATTCCTTAAGAAACACCGACAAGGACATCAGAACGCTCTACTTGGTAATATTCTACTTAGAAATATTCAAACCCTTTTCAAAGAAAATATTACTGAAACGTATTATTAACAAATACATGTAATTAGTGTAGTGTATTGTATATTTCCTTTACACTACTCAAATCCAAATCAATATCTTGATGTTGGAATAACTCCATCTGGAGAAAGTCTGTTTTCCCACTGGGGGACGCAATAGCAAATGGCAGTGTTTAGCTCAAGGAGAGCTAGGCTTAACTCAGAAGTTTAGCGGTCTGGAAGTTGTTACACATGAATCAGGTAGGCTAGGATGGGTTACGATGGGTTAAAATGGGAGGGAGGGGTGTTATATTCTTATTATAGGATTTAAGGTATTGCAATTCCGTGTAGTAATGTTTCCAATAAGAGAAACAAGCTCCTGATATTTGGATTGAGAATGTTGCTATTTAAGCTCCTATTACGCCCCTTGGCAGAAGACTACTGTCTTCCCATTAGAAATGGTTGCTGGCGAGTAACATTCGCCATCCAGTTACACTACTTGACCACACGAGGAAGCACGCTAAGATTTCTAAATAAAGAAAGGTTGTGTTTGATTCTCTTTTACAGTTCCAGCCATATACTGCATGTTTCTAATAATATGACCCTTTGATCTAAAGATTTATACTTAAGTGCTTGAAATTTAGACGTATTACAAATATAAAATTAATTTAAGGAATAATTAAATAATTAATTGGACAAGAGTGAAGAAAAAGCACCCATAACGGACCCATTAGGCCTACTTAAAAGAATCTAGGTTTGTAAATTTTAATCCACTGCATGGGCTAATAGCCATACTTCTATTTTTTTTTGTCTTCGCTATTCTAAAATGTCATCTAAATGTATCAGTCAACAGGATGACTTGTTTCCCCTTTGGGTCTACTTTAAACTTTCTTTAATATTTTCATGTTAAAGTGAAAACATTTTTTTTGCATTCCAAATTCAGAATAATAGTCTCAAATATAGACATTTGTTAGGAATTCATACACCCTTGTTATTAAAAAAATCAAATGACCCATGAGTCATAATAACTAAGTAAGTAATTCATTTAAACTGCAGCAGTTTAGAAACTATGAAAAGAAGAGTAATCTTAAACTGATTAATTCAATACACAAAAAGAAGCTACCATTAAATTAAACTATACGTTTCCTTTAGTTTGGTTATCAAGAAAGTGAATTTGTGAAGGGCATCGCATCAGACCTAATTCGTCATAACACGTGTTGCTATTAATAATTTATTTGAAATAAATTATTTAAAATACAAATATACAAAGCTCAGGACTGCAGTTAACTAAATTATGCCAGGTAATTAGTTGGTGCTGATCTAAGCTTGCAGCTGTTTGTTCGAACTCCTTATGGTCCATGTTAGCAGTTGGCACGGTCAGAAATAAATGTAGCTTTGACAGCGGAAACCGGATAGAGGAATGTGGGTGTCCGGTTCATCGCTTTTCATGTGTCAGGACAGGAGTCGTTTGATTGGGGTCACTGTACCCAAGTATCATAATTCAGGACCTTGTATGGAACACGACCAATAAAAGAAAACTTTGGATGTCTTGATGACTGTCTTGATAAAAAGGTATTACACATTTTTCCTTCAAACATGATAAACAAAATAATCAAAAATTTAAGCCTTAAAGAAAATGTAGATAGAAAAGATTGTTCTTTCTACGACAACCATATGCAGCTGAATTATTCAGTTTGTGGATAATTTAAAATGTTAACTTTGATTTACAAAGTTAGAAATGATAACAAAGCAAAATTATTTATATGTATCAACTCTTAATGAGGGCGGCTCCATGAGTTTTGACATTCAACATGTTAAAACATTGAATGCACTTTTCTTTAATTTGTAAAATGTATTTTTTAGAACTCAAAACACAATATATGCTGTGTGTAAATCATGTTCTGCTTTATCTGTTTATTTCTGAGCTAAACACTATATCCCCTGAAGGTATTTAGGGCTGTGAGTGATGAGAAGCTTGATAGTTGTTGGCTGTTTGTGGCTGTAGAGAAGCCTCAATGAGCTGCTGTAATATTTACATTTACACAATGAGAGCTATTCCAAAACAGTTAAAACACAGCAGGTGTGAAGTTGTCAACCTGTCATCTTAATGCATTTTAAATGTTAAAGAGTCTATGAAGTCAAGCCTGACTGCATACTTCTCTAATACGTTTTGGCATGTTACTGACAGTACTGTCATACAGTTCATTCACTCTGAAGGCATTGAAATTTAGGCCTGAATGTACTTTACATACACATCTATGTACAGGTCATTCCCACTACTGTCCCTTACAAACATCTTGCCTCTAACATACATTGAAAATGTCTCACATGTTTATCCACTTTTTGTCTCAGATAAAGAAAACAAGTGACTACATTTTAATTTAATTTCAGGCAGGGTTGTAAACATTACTGACATTGACAACATTCAGAATAGCGTATAATTTTTAAACGTATGTTTTCCCTTATATTTTTCTATAGGATTATTTACCGTAATTGAACAACTATTGACTCCACCCTCTGAATTCCTTTTGAGCCACTTACATCACACAGGCATAACACGTCCTGTAAGAGAAATGGGCAAGAGAGCAAGTATATATATATATAGTACATGTTTCTGTAGACTGTTTGGCTCAGACAAGACTGAGATGCAGGGCACAACAGGGCAGTCGTTACGGTTGGCATTTGGCAACATTTGCAGGAACGTGCAAATAGGATGCCAAGCAAGTTTTGAAACATTAAGGAAATGGCTTTGAATGCGGTAAGGACCTTAAAGCATAGCAGATTCAATTTCTTCAATAACATCCGACTTTTGCATGGAATGACAAATGTAATTTATTACTCAAATCCAATTAGTATTGAATGCATTTTTTTGACTACTAATTGGCAGTAAATATATTGAACATTTATCTAACTGCATTAATATATATATATATATATATATATCAATTTCTTTGGAAGCATAACATTGAATACAAACATCATTATTGGCCAGGAAAAAATATACAGTTAATTTTAATTTACAGTTATTTTTTTTTTAAAAGGTTTTTTTTATATATATAAAATGTTTTAGCAATATTTTAAACAAGTAAGTTAATTGTGGAAATTCATTTAGTAAAAGGTCAAAAATGGAAAAAGATTTAGTAAAAGGTCAAAAATGGCAAAACTAACAAACAACTAGAATTTCGGGAAAATCTAGAAAGAAAATGTCAGTGGTGCAAGCCCATGCAAACTTGTTCTGGGTGCTTGCAATAGAGTAACTATCCAGTTGCTAAGGTGTTTTCAGTGGTTGAGTGTGCTGGGTGATTGCTGTGATTAAGTACTGGCCTAGTCAATTGAGCCTACCCCAAAGCCCCTCCTTCATTGCAAGTTTATGGGGTATATTGTACTGTTTTATTAATTTAGAAAAGTTTTAAATATGAGCCATTGTTTTGAACTTCAAAAATTGTAGTTATTGATTTGTATACAATTACAACATGTACAGTACAACAGAAACAAATGAGAAAAGTTTGTCTGAGTGTTTATGTGTGAGTATGAGAAATCAATGTGACATGTAAGAACAAGTTTTCTGTTAAACTTTTCAGGTCAGTGATATAGTTAAGCATTGCCTTAAGTTGTCTGGCCTTTAGGCAAGTTTACTCAATGACTGATACCAAAACAAAAATGAATAAAGAGATGTTTAAATGTGGCAAAAAGTGTTTGAAACCAACATTAAATGTGGCAAAAAGTGTTTGAAACTAACATAGATAACATTGCTAGACAAAAAGCTTTTATGCAGTGGGGCTTGTTCAAGAATGTATCCATCTTTTTCCTCCGTCCCATGACTCTGTAACTTCTGTTAAACTGTAAACAATCAGCAAAAGTTTTGCTCTGTGAATGCAATAATATCCATTTTCAAAAACTGGGTACAATGAGATGATATTATTCTACTCACCCTTCAACCATAGGACATTAAAAGTAAATTTAAAATATCTCTCTGTAGTAATGTATCTCTTTATTGTGTAACATATGTTGCCTTGATCAAAAATGTTCATTAACTGGAACATTAATTAATAATATTTCAGTGATTTCCGTAGTTTTGACAGACAGTAAATATTGTGGTTTTCTGCTTTAGAAGGATTCCAGTAAACACTGCTCATAAAAATCAATATTATTTTTTGTATTATTATTGTTATATTATCAATACAATTACATTTGCATCAGTAAAAAACAAACCCTGGAAGGAGATGTTGAGGATTTGTGGAGAAAATCAAGAGTTTCTTAGTGCATTTCAGAGAATTATTCATGGATATTTCATAAATCGGGGAGCAGACCACAAATGCACAGTATATGTTGTCTTTATTCATACTGTTACAGTATGTTACAATACTGTTACATACTGTTACATTCTTGTTGTACCATATCATCCTCAACTGACAGATAAGGATTATAAGGACAACCTTATGATTTGAAATTATTTGTTTCAGTGTTTTTGAGTGGAACTTCTCCAAACCATAAGTGTCTCCCATAATCTAAATAATAAAGTAGGCTCATTAGGAAAAAGGTGCATAGCCTTTGCGACAACTAACCTCTGCCATGGGAATACACACACATGCATCCACTAGTAGTCTATATGGCCATTAATATGTTCACTCTTAAGAAAAATAGTTTTAAACAGTACCCGATTAGGGTCCCTTGGCTTGTAACAATAGCAGAACTATTTTTGAAACTCTTTTTTCCTCCATAAGGAATTATGTTTTGGACTGTGCTATAAAGGACCTTAATGGTAATGGTGTAATAAGAAATACATTGTTATAAGCTATAAGCCCCAAGAAGCCATGGTTTACAGTGAATTTAGAACAGCTAAGGGTCGTTGTTAAAGGGGTCATATAATGGTACATGCACTTTTACAAGTTGATTGTACTGAAATGTGTGTTGGCAGTGCCTGTACACAGCCATCATATAATGATAAAAATCCATCCAGTGTTTTTGTTTTAATCTCCTTATATGTTTTCCCCTGCCTCAAATTGAGCCGTTCGTTTTTGTGACGTCAATAAAACGGACGCCCCTCCCGCGATTGTTGATTGACAGCAGTGATTTAACACAGACCCGCCCTCGCTCGTCCTGTCAATCATAGTCTGCGCGGACCGGCGCGGTCATTGTTGATATGCTGGAGCACTGTCTATGAGCAGAATGGCGTCTAAGCGATTGTGGTGTTCTGTTCTTGGGTGCAATAACGAACACAGCAGTCATTTTAATGTTCCTAAATCCGAACCGCTGAAGACGCAGTGGCTGAGTTTGTTTTCGAAGGGAATATTCCCCACGAGCAACGTCACTGCTCTCATGTTTGCCGAATCATTTCTCAGTGGACTGCTTTATAAACGAGGATCAGTGTAAAGCTGGTTTTGCTGAGAAGCTGCACCTGAATAAAGGATCGGAACCTATTCGTGTTCCTGCTGAACCTTCAGAAGAACTAAAGTGAGTGTAACGTTTTATTAATCTTTATATTAATATTTATATAATGTTTGCAAATCGCCAGCTGCACGCTTCACGATGAATGCGTCGGTTTAGACTCAGGGTACATTACAGCATGTTTTCTATGTACAACGTTCTCAATATAATTCATAATCCCACGTTTATAATGAACAACGCGTGGTTATTGTGTTAGTGTGTTACAAACGGTGTACGTGCAGAACAGAGAGGCGGAGTGAGCAAAGCTCATTATCATTTAAAGTCATATGCACTGAAACGGCGTGCTGAAAACAGAGCTGTTTTTGACCAGGTAAAATAAGTGTTTTCTTACAATACTAATGAGAATTTTTAATTAAAGTATATTACAAACTTTTAATTTAGACCCTAAAGAATCATATTAGCTTGTACAAAAATGGCATTATATGACCCCTTTAAATCAACTAAAACACTCTTCGCTGTTCTAAGCTGTTCAAGTGGAATGGTTGCCAAGCAACTGACAGACGCTGCAGCACAACACAAGTGGAGTTATGATAGCCAGAAGCAGCAAAATAAAAAATGTCAGTAAAATGACAGCATTTGAACCCTTCATGCTGAAATATCCCAAACAGTTGCCTAAATGTTGAAACCCCAAAATTCTCTGGAATGTAATGCTGTAGCATTTAGATTTGCATTTTTTATTACTATAATAGCCAACCCCATTATTTATAAGAGGATGTCTATATTTCTGATCAAGTGTACATTTTCCAGGCTTGCATGCAAAACATTTTCGATGTCTTTTTGTGAAGTTTTGCTGCTACAACATTGAAATTTTCCACCCACAGAAATGAATAAAGGCAAACCCTACTCACTTACACTTCTAATGAAAGTGTGCTTTAATGATTTTCATTATTTGTAACTTCACCATTGTAACACAAGTAGATATATTCAAGCTGTATTCATATACAGTACCTGGTAGACAGACAGAAAGTTCACTGGAGAGTTCCTAGTCACTGCAGTACCCAGTCAGATCGAGAATGTCTGTTGTGTTTTATTTAAAATGTTCACAACAATACACAACATAATAAACGCATTACAAATTATCATTGTGTCATTCCATCCAAATCATAACTATAAGCTTTTAATTTAGGCAAGCTAATTCATTCCCCTGATCATGTTCACAGTGTGTATATCAATTGGTTGTATAAGCTGAAGTTTGTTCAACAATGTACATAAAATCCTGAAGCAGTCTTTTGCCTTATAAAACAATGAATGAATAAAAACAATGTATAAGAAAATGAAACACACCTTGAGTATCTTCCTGTATGTCTAATGAAACAAAAGTGTTTTCCAAGCACATGTTTTTGCTAGAGTGGTAGATGAACTAAAAACACTTTACCCCCTTTACCATTTACCCTGGCCTCAAGTAGCAGGTCATTTTTACCAGCATGCAAGTCCATCATCATACAAGTCCAATGTACCCTTAATAGTCCTACTGATAAAACGAAATACAAATATACGAAATAACGAAAAAACGCATACGAACATTTTGGACTCAGTGTGCAAGGACCTCCAGAATTTTCGTATGCATTTTTTCGGTCCACCTTAGCCTTGCAGTTCAGTGCAAACTCGCTAAGGGTCTGTGTGCAGAGTTATTTACTATTCCTTGTCACATTCAGCATTTGTGCATGAAGGTACACTGTAAAAAAATCCCATAAAAAACGGGAAATCTTGCAGCAGAGTTTCCAGATGGATTCCAAAGTGACTTACCAATTAAGAGAACAATAGCAGCAACAAGTGCAGTGACAAGTCCCAGTTAGTCTAGCACAGTACAAATAGCAAGTTATATATATATTTTTTATTAAAACAAAGATTTAGTATTATTGGGTCAAGTGTTTACGAAAAAGACGGATCTTTAGCAGTTTCTTGAAAATGCAGGAAACAGTCAAGGTAAAGGTCAGTGAAAGGGATTTTGTGTCTCTTTGGGATGATGGCACCACAAGGCACCGTCTACTTGCAGAACACAAGCTTCTGGAGGACACATAGATCTGAAGTAGTGAATTTAGGTATAGGGCTACCTTTAAAGACCACTCTTGCTGCAGCATCTGGATCAGTTGCAGAGGTTTGACTGATGCTGGAAGGCCTGCCAAGAGAGCATTACAATAGTCCAGTCTGGATAGAACAAGAGCTTAGACAAGGAGTTGTGTAGCTCCGATAGAAAGGGCCGGATCTTTCTGATGTTGTATAAGACAAATCAGCAGTATCACACAGCAAGGATGGTTTGGCTGAAACCATAAGCAGTTCTGTCTTGGCAAGGTTGAGTTGGAGTTGAAGGTGAAGGTCAATCATCCAGCAAGAATTTTCATCAGGTAGGCTGAGATGCGAGCAGCTACCGTTAGATCATCTGGCTGGAATGAAAGGTAGAAAGGAATGAAAAGTAGTGATAGGAAAAAGCCATGTTTCTGAATGACAGAGCCTTACAAAAAAAATAAAAAATAGATGGGGGTGGAATCTAACACAATCATGCTCTTACTGTAGCAAAACCAAACTTTGTGCAGCCACAGTGGCCTCACAAGGATCAAATGAATATTCACATGACAAAATAATACAGTATAAAACGGATTTACTTTTTTGCCACTTTTATGTAGATTATTTGCCACTTTTAGTGCAATCATATGTAATTACGATTACGATTTTTTAAGTTACTTCTTCCCATACCTTGTTGCCATGATCATCTGCTTTCCACATGACCTGAAATCACAAAACAATTTGTATTACACTATTACATTTACAGATGTCAGAATATGTTCTACTGGGACAATGCAAAACCTCAACTGACGGTCTGGAAGCTGAGCAGGAAAGGCTAACAGTTATGTTTTGAGCTGCCATGTGATTTTAGCTGTACATTTATAGAAAGTAAATGCATATGAATTATTGTGACTTTGCTGCATCAGTTACACCTAGGTCATCAGTGTCCATTTATCTGGATCAATGCAATTTTTTTATAACCAATGATCAAAAGTATCCTATGAAAAAGGCTGCCAATGATGACCCCCGGGCCTTCCAAAATGTAGATAAGTTCATTTCTTCATCAGAACACAAACTTTCAACCCTTTATTCAAAAACAAAACTGACAGTGCAAATTAACAGTGCAAAAAATCTTCAGAAAGTGCACAAACGGGTTGCTCCTTGAACATCCATGAGCTGTTAAAGTAATAAAAATTTTTAAAAAAAAATTGGACTAACACAAAAAACATACACTTGTATGCTTTACATCTGCCAAATATATAGGCTTTTTTAAAATAAAGTGCACAAAAAGATGTATTTTTTTGTTTAAAGGGACCTGAGCTGTCAGAACAATAAATAATTTATAAAAAATAAAGAAAAATAGAAAACAGAAAACAGGATTTGTTTGAACGTCAGAACTTGTTCTCTACACTACACACACAGACGTACACACTCACAAACTCTCACAGTCAGACACACACACACACACACACACACACACACAGACACACACACACACACACACACACCCTATCTCTCTCTCTCTCTCTCTCTCTCTCTCTCTCTCTCTCTCTCTCTCTCTCTCTCTCTCTCTCTCTCTCTCTCTCTCTCTCTCTCTCTCTCTCTCTCTCTCTCTCTCTCTCTCTCTCTCTCTCCCTTTGTTCAGACACTTTGCATTGCAATGCAAAAATGTGAGCATGTCCACAGGCTCCTGGCTCAGGCTCAGATGGTGTTGAGGTGGCAGGGATGCATAAGACTTGGCTAGCCTGGCCAACATGGGATATCTGTCATTGTTAGCCTTCCACCACAGTAATGGGTTTTCTTCCTTGACAAGGCTATTTTCTCCAAAGTATGTGAGGACTTCGTTCCTCACTTGGGTGTGGACATCCTCAGTTTCGCCTGCTTTATTCTCTTTTTCACCATCAGAACCAAGGAGTGAGTCAAGTAGAGTGGCTAGAGGTGTTGATTCAGTAGCTGTAGAGGTAACACTGCAACTGCCATGCTGCCACACATCCATCTTCCTTCTCTCTTCAAGTGTCATTGTTTGCACTTTAGTTTGAACAAGGACCATCGCAAGAATCACTGTGTTTGGTGCTCTATCCGAGAAAGCAGTCTCCCTTTTCCATCTCTCCTGCAACTGCTGCACAGCAGTGAGTTGGAAAGCCCGCAGTGGGGCTGACTCGTAGGCAGCACTCTGGGTGGACTTCAACAGCCCCTTCACAAGTGGAGGTATTGAAGATATTATTGCATATTTCTGTCCACTCATGAACACAGTGACACATTCAAAAGGCTTGAGGACTGTTGAAAGCTCTTCCAGCAGGCTCCACTGGCCTGGTTTCAGATCCAGGTACCTTTTGCCTCTCTGTGAGACAGAGCTGTCAGACAGTGTTGCTGTTACAGGCCACCTTTGCTCAAGCAGCCGGCTTATCATATAGAATGTGCTATTCCACCTAGTGCTTATGTCTTGAACAAGGCTGTACTCAGGTGTGGCCATTTGTTGTTGTTTCTCTCTGAGCTTACTGCTGGCTAACTTGCTTTTCTTAAAATGTTCTACCAGACATCTTGCAGCCCCGACAGCTTTTTCAATGCTTGGATGCTTCAACGCAGCATTGATCACAAGTTGCAAAGTATGGCTAGTGCAACGGACAGAGGACCACCCATGCTTCTCCTCCAGGATATTTGCCGCAGCCACAATATTAGCACCATTGTCATGGACTATGGCAATGATTTTGCTAGGAGGAATTTCAAATCTGGCCACTACCTGCTCCAACCACTCTGCAGTGTTAGATGCAGTATGTCTGTCCTGCCGTGGCATGGTGGTGAGGCAGATTGACTGCATGTCCCAGTCATCTGGGATGTAGTGCCATGTAACGCCAAGGTAGGCTTCAGTTGCTACACTTGTCCATACATCAGCGATGAGAGCAAGTTTTCTGTTGGTGTTTATTGCAGTCTTCACTTCCTTGAATGTCTCTTCATATTTTCTCTCCATGAGCTTTGTGAAGTGGGTCCTTGAGGGCAGAGTGTAACCAGGGTTCAAGGTGTGGATCATTTTAGTGAAGCTATCATCTTCAACCATTGACAGAGGCCTCATGTCAGTGACGAGCATGTTGAGGATACTATCCGTCAAGACAGCGGCTTGCTGTGGTGCACAGGATGCTTTTCCCATAAAGAAGCCTCTCATGGTTGGCTGTTTTTTTCTGGAATCAAAAAGATAGTATGAGTATGTGTAATAGCACAATTTACATCAACTCAATACATACTTACTTGTTGTTCTCTTACGAGAGGTTCTCTCGTACTGCATAATATCTTACACTAGGGGAAAACCGCTTTTCCACGAGATATTGAAGCCAAAAATTATCCTTAATTTTGTATTAATGTAAAACGCGTTGCGGCAGCATGCAGACATAGGTAAGGCGGCTTGCGTGCCTATTGGCTGTCCTGCGGCAACTGCACCAGCCTATCGAGACAGGCCCTTTGGTGACGGTCAAATGGGGGCGCTTCGCGCCCACTGCGTCACCTTCCCGCCGAAGTAGGCGTGGCCTAGCCCTATAAATATAGCTCGATGGGCTGATATCACTGATTTTTCATCTCTTCAGCGAAGCTCACGCATCGCTGGATCCGGAGTGAGAAGCCGCGCAGTTGACAAAGCCTTTCTGCGGGACGAGCCTCTGCATCTGAAGTCGCTGGCCTTCATCTCGCCGCCTTCAGTCGCCGTCCTGCTACGCTATCCGGCGTCTATATCCTTTACACTCTGCAAAGTGTGTGCTCGCCATCGCGACTCACACTCTCTCTCTTTATCTAAAAGAGCAGCGTCTTTTTAAAGATGCTTTGTTCCTGTGGCTCGTGCCGAGTCACACTCAGCGACGGGGACCGCCATTTCATCTGCGTTTCCCCCCTGGGTAAGGATCATGCAGCTCCCGCGCTCGCTGACGGCGGCTGCCATCATTGCGAGCTGTTGCCATGGTGACTCTGAGGACTCGCCTGGCATTTTTTCTCCGAGTCTGCACTTCCGCCCGCTGTAGTGCCGCGCCGTAAAAGCGCCGTACTCAGCGGGTCCCCGAGCCTTCTCCAGCCCGTGAAAGCTCACCGGTTCGCCCGCCAGCTTCACCAGCTTCACTCGAGTCACTCACTGACGGACAACGGCCGCCGCGCGCCGCCGCTTCCGCCATTAATGACGACGAGATAGCTGCATCTGTAGAGAAGGCCAGCTGCTCTATCCTGGCGTTGGACAGTGAGGATTGGGCGAGCTCTGTGGACCTCCCCCCCTTCTGTCCGCCAGTCGTCAGGGAAACGGGCCAGCATCAAAACCGCGGCTAGCTTTCTTTAAGTTATAAGAAAGCTACCCCGCCCCCCGTGGGCATGCGTCACCGGCAAAATGAGGAAAGAGTGTGTTTTAGTCCCGCCGAGGCCGGACCGATCTCCATTTCTCAAACATTACTCAGCTCCTCTTAGTTTGAGCGGCTGAAAATGTCAATATTGCAGCAATGAGCCTTTTGTATAACATCTGCTCGAGCTAATGTTGTTAGCCTCTGTGGCTCAGTGGCGGAACCCTAAGCCTTCGCCCGAGAGACCTGTGTTCAATCCCGGCTTTCGCAGCAGATCAAATTTTGTCTCGCCGCGGCCAGACTTCCACCGAAACTTTTCGCTCGTTCAGTTCCAGAAAATGCGACTGTTCCAGTGTATTTTGCAGTAAACAAGCCGGTACCACGGCCCGCTTGCCTGCACACAAATGCCGTTTCCACGGCGACCCAGAAAAATCATTTAAAGCAGTCCAAAAAGACCATGTGTGTTTCACTGGCAGAAATAAAAATGGGATTTTCCAGCATCTAAACTCATGTTTCCATTTAAGAAAATCCTAATAGAAAATAACTAAAAAGATATAAATACCAGATATGAATCTTAAGATGTGGAAAAGCATATTGAGGAGGCTGAAATTACAGCTTGGTTAACTGAAAGGTCAGGCTAAGGGGAATAACTCTGAGTACTTGCATGAGGTAAGCTTGCCAACAGGATCAAGGGAAGGAGTTGGTGTTTTGTTGGTGTAGAGTGTTAGGAGACAACATATTTTTGTTATGAAAAGCAGTTTAGATCAGGTCATCAAATGAAATCATTATTCATATACCGGGTATGCTTAAATGATTGGAAAACATGATAACACTTTATTTTACAGTTTCATTGTTACACATGTTGTAATAACTATAAATTAGGGCTGTTTTCGACTAAGGATTTTCATAGTCCAATCTGATTCGTTAGATTTTGCCGTAGTCGACTGATAGTCTAACCTTTTTTTTTTTTTTTTTTAGATAGCAGCTAGACGTTCGGTTGAATCTGTTCGTCTGTTATAGGACAACTCGCTCTATGTTTATTTAAAATGAACAGCAAGACAACTAGAAGTGAATGTGCTTTCCATTAAATGAATCCTTAACACACAAAAAAAACGTTGCAATGAACGTGCTTTGTTTTAAATAAATCACACACAGTAAACAAAACCTTAACAAAAAAACTTTGCAATGAACTTTGCCATTTAGACGCGCAAACTGCGTGCCGGTGCGGTGAGACGTAGCCTACATGCTCGGGCAGATTCGGCTTGAAGTCGTTCATCCTCGGATGCGGCGTCGCGCGCGCTGTTACAAAAAAAGCTGTGCACACAGCCAAGCAAAATGGGGTCTTGCCGGTCTTGCATACCCAACGCGTCATTTTATTTTGCCGTCCGCACCTTAGCGCTGGTGCGGATGCGTCGAGTATAAACAAGCGCGCTCTGATCGGTAAAGGGGCACAGACCTCTCCCGAATCATCTCCAGCAGTAGCAGCCTCCGATCGCACCACTAACTCCGCCTCCATTTCCCTCGTAAGATGATATTAGTATTTAAACATTCTCTATGATAAACATGTTTGTAAAAAATATTTTAATAGCACGGTTTTGGCGGTTATAGAGTTTTAATGACGGTGTTCAACTATAACCGTCGGTCTCACGGTTATATAATAATGTCACACCCCTCATAACACTTGCCTACTATTCGACTATGAGGTTCATAGTCGAATCAGACCTCTCCGAATCGAATCCTCGAATCCTCGACTATTAGAAGTCAGCCCTACTATAAATTATGCATAATTACATGCAATAACCCTACACCAAACCCTATTCCTAACCCTAAGTACATGTAGTTCATTAGTATTACTCTTTACTTAAATGTATAATTATACTGTAACAAGGACACCTTAAAATAAAATGTAACTGATCCACCTCCAGTAGGCTTTTAGCTGTGGCCGGAAACGACAACTCTCGGGAGATTGGTATGGTAATAAAGATTGGCATGGTAATGGAAATGGCAATGTTAATGTATTTGGTTTTGGCGGAATAGATCTGCTACGCTGCTGCTGCTGCACAGCAAGTGCCAAGACTTGCTATTGCGAACACCTTCACAGATGTTTATGTGAGCAAGTAAGACATGCTTCAGTAACATACATGAATTAACCCCATAGCAGATTTATACAGGCGGAGCAGGGGAAGGTTCTGAATGTGTGCTGCAGACTGTAACAGCAAACAATGCCAACTATTTGAATGTTTTAGAAGCAAGCTCATAATGATGCAACAGCAACCAATCAGCTGTGCTATGTAAATAATGGCATAATTGCTACTAATAAGTTAAAGACCTAACAGCTTGCACCATTCAGACTTTCATGCCAGAACTACATAATTAGTAGTCACAGAGGAAGCAAAGAGTGTTGCCAGTGAGAGGATGGTTGTGGTCACCCTCTGACCCTTGGTAGTTTAATTGAGTCTAATGGGCTTCTGGGTGTTTAAATTAGAATTTTAACAGCCATGGCTCACTTAAACATTCCATCAATGTAAGTATGGGATTTTTCCAAGTATTAACAGAGACAATTTATATAGAGACATGCCACTTACTCAATCCTCAAAACAACTATATAGGGAAAACCCCTAACGCCAAAGATGGCGGTTGTATGCACATGCCCAGCCCCTCCCGCTGGAAAGCCAATCGTCTGCTTTTAACAGTCAAGCCGGGAAACATGTAAGCCTATTGTCTGGTTACACTGAAGCATGCACACAGTTGAGGTTTGCGACAGCGCAGACGAGAACCCTTGCGCATGCGTAGTAAACGTATAACCTGTGGGGAAAAAGGCCTTTTAAACCTTATTTTGGGGCAAAGTCATCAAACTTTTTCAGCGATTTTTATCATATTTTACTGGTGTTTCTATACAAGCAGTTTTTATGTCCTGGTGACCAGTGAAAGTGCAGTTCCCTTTCGAACGGTCACTTCGTATTGCGTAGCTATACGCAGTGGGGGAAACTCCTTTTCCTCGATTTACTGAAACCTATATGTAAAACGCATTTGCAGCTGCACAGCCAGCACACTGAGCGTCTGGCACGCTCATAGGCTGTGCTGCCGCAACTGCACAACCAATGGCGCGGGCGACTCTGACCTGCAGCCAATGAGCTAGCTCAACGTCAGAGCCCGTCAAGGGGGTGTGGCTTAGCCTATAAAAGACCCCCGAATTCGCCATTATAGCAGATTTTACTCCTTCAGCGACAGTATACATGTCCCTGAGCCTTTTACTGTGAATTCGCCGTCGAACAAGCCTTTCAGCCTGAGCGAGCTTCTCTTCAGCAGACTTCGCCTTCAAGCCGTCGTCTCCTGACGCCGTCTCACCTGTGGCTATCCGGCGACATCCTATATCCTTTCTATTATTGTGTTTGTTTCAGAATGCCTCGTTCATCCTGCGCCACGTGCGGAGGCCGTCTGCACGAGGCAGACCAACACGAGAGCTGCGTTTCCTGCTTGGGTGTCGACCACGCGGAGAATGCACTCTCTGTCGGCGGATGTGCGGCCTGCGACTGCATGCCTATCTCCGTGCTGCGCAATCGGCTAGCTCTCTCTCGAGACGGCGATGCCGCTTCAACCACGCTTCCCATTCCGAGGAAGAAGAAGCGTCGCAGCCAACGGCAACCGGAGGGTATGGAGATTGGTGAACGCACGCCGGCCGCGTCCCCGCGTGCTTCACTTTCTCCGACTCAAACGCCTTCACCGGTCCTGTTCACAGGAGACCAGCGCCCCCCCCCACACGTGGCGGGCCTCGTCTCCTTCGGCGGATCTCTCGAGCGCGACGACAGCATATCCATCGCCGCTTCTGAGGACGAATGGCCGGGCTCTCTCGACCCCGTCTCCGCTTCTCAATCTGTGGCCAGTGGATTAGCGACCAGGACAAACTCCGACGCCGAAATGCTTCGGATCCTGACGAAGGCCGTCGCGGACCTCGAGCTAGAGTGGGCCTCGCCCGAGGAGCCGCCTCGTAGTCGGCTGGATGGATGGTTTCTGGAGGGGCGCCAGCAGGCCCCGCGTCACAAACCGGCGCCATTTTTCCCCGAGGTCCACGAGGAGCTAACCAAGGCCTGGCGCGCTCCATACTCAGCACGTGTGGGATCTGCAGTTTCCGCGACGCTCTCCTCCGTGGATGGCGCAGCGGAAAAGGGTTATGAGTCTTTGCCGTCCCTCGAAGAGGCCGTGGCAGCTCATCTTTGCCCGAGCACTGCAGCTAGCTGGCGACCTAGAGCCGCTCATCCCAACAAACCCTGCCGAAACACCTCAGCCCTCGCTGGACGCGCGTACTCCGCCTCCGGTCAGGCTGCATCGGCCCTGCACACGATGGCCGTGTTGCAGGTCTACCAGGCCAAACTCCTCCGGTCCATGGACGAGACTGGCCCGGACCCGGAGACCTTTCGAGACCTGAGGAGTGCTACAGACTTAGCGCTGCGTGCTACTAAGGCTACAGCACAGGCCATCGGAAGAAACATGGCGAGCTTGGTCGTGCTCGAGCGCCATCTTTGGCTTAACCTCACCGAGATTAAGGACGCCGACAGAACGAGGTTTCTCGACGCCCCGGTGTCCAGCTCCGGGCTCTTCGGCCCGGCGGTGAAAGGATTCTCGGAGAGGTACACAGAGGCACAGAAAGCGTCCCAGGCCATGCGACACTTCTTGCCGAAACGTTCGAGCTCCGCGACCAGCAAGCCCAAGCCGCCGCCTTCGCCTCATCCAGCCAAGCCAGTGAAACAGGCCTCTCAGCCCCGCCCTGCGGCTGATAGCCAACGCCAGCCAAGGCCCGCGAAGCGCTACCCGCTCCCCAGGCGTCAAGGCCCTCGACCCAGCGCCGCGGCCGACCAGGTGCCTCCGAAGTCGTCCTAGCACGGAGAGGAAAGAGCGAGGGCTCGTGTCTCACGCTAGCCGGACCACCCTCGAAAAAACCGGCAAAACTTCCCACAGCTCCCTGTTCAGTTCAGGCGGCTGGGGATTTTATTATTGTAAACAGGCCCGCAGCAGTGAGCGCGTCTTTGCAAACAAACGCCGTTTTCACGGCGACCCAAATAAAGCACAAAAAGAGTATGTTTCACAATCACATCACACGGGTTCACGGTCCCCCTTCACTAGGCGGCCCCCGCCCTGTTGTAAGACTGAAATCCCCCCGGGCAAAAGCCGGTATAATCAGTCAAACACTCAGTATGTGCACAAATCACAGTGTAAGGGTATCAGGTCCCCCTATGTTAGGCGGTCCCCCCCATTCAGTGTGTCAAGCCCTAGCCACACGGGCGTTGGCCTGGCAAGCCATCCCTGGTGTGTCGAGTTGGGTCATAAACACTATAAAGCGAGGCTACTCGCTCCAATTCGCTCGCAGACCCCCGAAATTCCAGGCGGTTATCGAGACATCGGTGAGAAGCGGCGTGGGTCACGTGCTTCGCACCGAAGTTCAGAATTTATTAGCAAAAGGAGCGATAGAGTCAGTCCCTCCCGCGCTAATGTATTCGGGGTTTTACAGCCGCTATTTTCTAATTCCAAAGAAAGACGGCGGGCTCAGACCCATACTAGATCTGAGACGTTTGAACAGGGCTCTCATGAGACGGCCTTTCAGAATGTTAACACTCAAACAAATTCTCGCGCAAGTTCGCCCGGGGGATTGGTTTGTTTCAATGGATCTGAAAGATGCATACTTTCATATTCAGATCGACCCTCGTCACAGGCCATTCTTGAGATTCGCCTTCGAGGGGAGGGCATATCAATACACCGTTCTGCCGTTCGGTCTGTGTCTGGCACCCCGTACATTCACGAAATGTATGGATGCAGCGCTCTCCCCGCTAAAAAGCCAGGGAGTGCGTGTGCTGAATTATCTCGACGACTGGCTGGTGCTAGCGCAGTCGAGAGACGAACTAATAATTCACAGGGATTTGATTCTCGGCCATTTAAAATGCCTGGGTCTCACAATCAATGTTGCCAAAAGCGAACTGAACCCCAGCCAGACTGTGGTCTTTCTGGGCACGGTTTTGGACTCGGTGACAATGAAAGCGCGGCTGACTCAAGAGCGCGCGCTATCTGTGCAGACACTGGCAGCCGCATTCAGGGCGCGCAAGCGCGCGCCTCTGAAGAGGTTTCAGAAACTGCTTGGTCTAATGGCAGCCGCATCATCAGTACTCCACATGGGATTACTGCGCATGCGCCCGCTGCAGCACTGGCTGAAACGCCGTGTGCCAACCCATGCATGGCAGTCAGGCAGCCTGCGCATTATGGTGAATCACGGGTGTTTAAGAACACTGATTCCCTGGCGGGCTCAGGACTGGTACCGCGAGGGGGTGACCATGGGGGTAGTTTCCAGGAGGAAGGTGGTTTTTACAGACGCATCCAACCTGGGTTGGGGAGCGCTGCACGAGGGCAGGCCTGCCTCCGGCCTCTGGTCGAGCACGGAGCAGAGCTTACATATCAACTGTCTGGAAATGAAAGCAGTTGGTTTGGCCCTGAAAGCATTTCTGTTAAACCTCAGGGGTCACCATGTCCTGGTCCGTACGGACAACATGTCAGTGGTGGCCTACATAAATCGCCAGGGTGGCATCAGGTCGGGCAACCTGCATGCTATGGCGAGGGACCTCCTCCTATGGGCACAGGCCAACCTGAGCTCCCTGAGAGCAGCGCACATCCCGGGCGTCCAAAATCTGGGCGCGGATATGCTCTCACGGGGCAACACTCCCCTAAGCGAGTGGTCTCTGAACCCTCAGACGGTCAGTCTGATATGGGAGAGATTCGGCGAGGCCGAAATCGACCTTTTCGCCTCGAGAGCCAACACCCACTGCAGGGTGTTTTTCTCGAAGAACAGGGACGCGCTGGCCCATCCCTGGCCCAACCGCCCCCTTTATGCTTTCCCCCCCATCTCGATGGTCCCACAAGTCATCGAACGGGTCAGGGAGAGCGGATGCCCAGTCCTTCTGGTGGCTCCTCTCTGGAAATCTAGACCATGGTTTCCGGAGCTGGTTCAGCTGTCAGACACGGTCCCCTGGCCCGTTCCAATGAGGAGGGACCTCCTCACACAGGCCAAAGGGACGATATGGCACCCCCGACCCGATTTATGGGCCCTCCATGTGTGGCCCCTAAACGGGTACCCGGGGGCCTTCCTGACAAGGTCTTAAGCACTATCTCTGAAGCAAGGGCCCCGTCTACTAGGCGTCTTTATGCTTTGAAGTGGTCGGGTTTTTCCAGCTGGTGCTCGAAAAATCGAGTTGACCCAGAGTCATGTGAGGTATCGGTGGTACTCTCCTTCCTGCAGGAGCTACTGGACGCGGGCCGCACCCCGTCCACGCTCAAAGTTTATGTGGCAGCCATCGCAGCGCATCATGCGTTGGGGGCTGGTCAATTACTGGGAAGAAATTACCTGGTGGTAAGATTTCTGAAGGGCGCTAGGAGAATTAACCCCTCCAGGCCCCCATCAGTACCTCCCTGGGACCTCTCCACGGTCCTCAGGGCCCTGAAGGGGCCGCCTTTTGAACCGCTCCGGTCGGTGGATCTAAAACCACTCTCGCTTAAGACTGCTCTCCTGTTGGCATTGGCATCTATCAAGCGAGTGGGAGATCTGCAGGCCCTTTCTGTGAGTCCGGCATGTTTGGAGTTTGGAGCGGATGACTCCAGAGTCATTCTCAAACCCAGGCATGGTTACATACCCAAGGTGCTCTCAACGCCGTTTAGAGCGCAAGTTATCACGCTATTAGCCCTTCCCCCTTCTGCTGAGGATGGGGAGGTTAATCTTCTCTGCCCAGTTAGGGCGCTGAGAGTCTATCTGGAGCGTTCTGCGTCTTTTAGACAGTCAGAACAGCTGTTTGTCTGCTTTGGTGGCCGATCTAAGGGTGGTCCAGTTACCAAGCAAAGACTGTCTAGATGGATAGTGGATGCCATTTCTATGGCTTATACTTCAGTGGGTCAGGTTTGCCCTATAGGTGTCAGGGCCCATTCGACTAGAGGCATGGCCTCGTCATGGGCTTGGTCATCTGGGTTTCCCATTCAAGATATTTGTGATGCGGCCGGCTGGTCCTCGCCTTCCACATTTATGAAGTTCTATAATATGGAGGTGCCTTCCCTGCAGGCGAAGGTTCTTTCAGTATGATTAAGACTCGATGCTGTCTGGTCTTGTCTACAAAAAATTACTGTGCATAATCACATACATATAAAACCCGCTTAGGCCGGTTATGAATTGTATTAATAATCCCGACAGTGTCGGGGTTTGTTAGTATATTCTGTTGGTTGTTACTGACTCTTATATATTATTCAGGCCTGACAGTGTCTGGTCTGTTATATATATATATTCATATTTCATATGTCTTTTATAGGCTAAGCCACACCCCCTTGACGGGCTCTGACGTTGAGCTAGCTCATTGGCTGCAGGTCAGAGTCGCCATTGGTTGTGCAGTTGCGGCAGCACAGCCTATGAGCGTGCCAGACGCTCAGTGTGCTGGCTGTGCAGCTGCAAATGCGTTTTACATATAGGTTTCAGTAAATCGAGGAAAAGGAGTTTCCCCCACTGCGTATAGCTACGCAATACTCGTTCCCTCTCTCAGGGAACTGAGGTTACGATAGTAACCGAGTAGTTCTGACTCTCTGCCCATTCATTTAGATAGGAGCCTGGTCTTGTTAGTCCGAAATAGCTGCCCGGAGGCGTTGCCAAGATGGCGGCCGAGTGGCATGGCTTGCCTAAAATGACTTTGGTATTAATCATCATTTTAGGAAAACCGAAAGTCCCAATCAGTTAGAAATGATATAGCAACCCGAGTCAGAACAGTCTAAAGGTCTGAGCCGAGTGAGGTGGATGTATCTTTAAACCTTCTAGAAGGAAGCTCTAAGGCCTGGTACATATTGCTGCTAAATTCAGTTCTCAGTTAACCTTTTAGTGCTTAACCCTCTGGGCTTCTTTGTAAATGGGTTGCACCAGAGACTATTTATATAGAGACATGCCACTTCCTCAATCCTTAATACAACTATATAGGGAAAACCCGTAACGCCAAAGATGGCAGTTGTATGCACATGTC
The DNA here is from genome assembly GCF_029890125.1 of Rhinichthys klamathensis goyatoka. Taxonomy (NCBI): domain Eukaryota; kingdom Metazoa; phylum Chordata; class Actinopteri; order Cypriniformes; family Leuciscidae; genus Rhinichthys; species Rhinichthys klamathensis. The sequence goes on from NW_026606781.1 coordinate 870,271, forward strand.
CCGCCCCTCCCGCTGGAAAGCCAATCGTCTGCTTTTAACAGTCAAGCCGGGAAACATTTAAGCCTATCGTCCGGTTCCACTGACGCATGCGCACAGTTGAGGTTTGCGACAGCGGAAAATACGTTACTGTTTGAAAAGGCGGCAGATTTGATATGCAGTGTATGTGTGAGTTGTGTAAATATCAGACATCCCAAGTCTCCCGGAAGTTCCGGGAGTCTCCCGCAGATTGATAGCGGCTGCCTGATGCCCGCAAATTAGTTCAAATCTCCCGGAATCAAGAGCGAGCGAGCAAGAGCCCGGACATACTGTGCTTCAAACTGTGTAGCCCGCGCACGAGAGAGGGAGAGAACCCTTGCGCATGCGTAGTAAAAGTTTAACCTGTGGGGAAAAAGTCGTTTTAAACCTTATTTTGGGCCAGTCATCAAACTTTTTCAGCGATTTTTATCATATTTTACTGCTGTTTCTATACATGCAGTTTTTATGTCCCGGTGACCAGTGAAAGTGCAGTTCTGACTCTCTGCCCATTCATTTAGATAGGAGCCTGGTCTTGTTAGTCCGAAATAGCTGCCCGGAGGCGTTGCCAAGATGGCGGCCGAGTGGCATGACTTGCCTAAAAGGACTTTGGTTACACTTAGCTTCCTCCCGATCAAAAAAGACCGAAGCCTTAAAATTAGTGCTGGGCAAGTTAACGCGTTATTATCGCGTTAACGCATTTATTAATTAATGCTGACAATTTTTTTATCGCGCGTTAACGCAGTTTTTTTTTATTATTATTTTGAAAGTCCGTTGCTCACTGGCTCTGAATACAAATAGGCCTACAGTCAAACCATGATCACAGGAGGGGTGGGATGTTGGTCAGCCAGCAAATAACCTACCCAAACAAGCAGTGGAGAGGCCTTGGCAGGTTCTCTCAGGTTAACAGAAAGGGAGACAGCGCTCCGCGAGTGAATGACAGGCGCTCTATGGATAGTAACCATGGCAACGGCTTCTGTGCGATACGCAGCTGTAGCCTTTTTAACTTAAATTAAAATTATACATAACTTTACCTGATAGGCCTGCGTTTAGTTTAGCGGGGATGCTCTGCCATGTGAATTCCCTCCTGTTGATGTCCTGATAACTATTTAGATTCTGGAAACTCACAAACAGCGAGCCGAGGATCAGTCTCTCTTCCAATGATTTGTGCTGCGCGTCGTGTACAAAAAGTTAGACAATTCAACTTCGGCAACGCGCGGGCGCGTGCGTGTGCGTGAGGCGAGCATGACCGCAACAGTTTCACTCGCTTGTCGCTGCACCTGTGCTCGACCACTTCACCTCACTCTAGGCTGATTTATACTTCTGCGTCGGACCTACGCCGGAGACTACGCGTTGGTTTTCATTTATATATCTGCGTCGTTGTCCGCGTTGACGCGCAATTACACATGCAGAGGGAGAGTGTGAAACCCGGGGAGCGGTTCTAGCAATCACAGCGCTTGCGGTACGCGTAGAATTGACGTTACATTTTTGGAGAGATGCACGTCAGGGTACGCGCGCTACACAGCTACGGCGTGAGTTCGACGCAGAAGTATAAATTGGGCTTTACCTCTGTTTAATGTAATCTTACGTGGGAAACCATGGCATGCCATGACCAAACCTAAGCTGCTATCAGAGAAGTAACGTTGGTCGACTTATATCTGTAGTAGTGATCATGACCCTTTGACTACATAGACTGTTTCTGCTGCTCCCTGGCCCTGATACAAGATACCTGTTCAGAAAAAAACAAACAAGAAAACTGGACTCGTTTTAACAAGCTAGATAAAAGGTAATGCCCTGGCAGTGGCAAATAGCTTTGTTTAAATATTTTATTTGATTACGTTAATGTTTAAGTTGAGATTTACAAGAAATATTTTATTGATACTGTGTAAAGGGAATACTGCTGGTATAAAAGCACCTTATTTGTTTAAAGTTTTTGCAAACCACATGTTATTGCACTTTTGTAGCAGTACATTTAAATCAAAAGTGCACAATACACTACTTTAGAATTCATTATTCAATTTTGCGCGTAACAATGCGATTAATCGCAAGAAAATCATGCGATTAATCGCGATTAAATTTGTTAATCGTTGCCCAGCACTACTTAAAATTTAACTTTTATTTTTCCCAGGAAAACCAGTCAAATATATTTTTGTTCAATAATATTTTCTTATTATTATTTAGAATTTTTAAAGATTTTTACGATACTTTGCATTAATTATATAATTTTTATGAGCTATTTTATCCATTAGAATTATATTATATATTTTATTATTATAAAATTTTTTTTTCAATAAATGCAACATTTCACATCAAAATAGAGTGCAGGCTGCAGGCAAAAAAAAATTCAAGTGAGAAAACCGCCATCCAGTGGCTTTAAAAATATATAAATGTGTGTAATGTCCTTAACGGCCTTAATTTTTATTTTTTATTTTTGAAATGACAGATCGTTTCGCTATATAAGACCCTTACTCATTGTCTGGTATCGTTTAAAGCCCTTTGAAGCTGCACTGAAACGGTCATTTGGACCTTGAACCGTTTGGGGTCCATTGAAGTCCATTATATGGAGAAAAATCCTGGAATATTTTCCATCAAAAACCTTAATTTCTTTTCGACTGAAGAAAGAAAGACATGGACATCTTGGATGACATGGGGGTGAGTAAATTATCAGCAAAAGTTTTTTTTAAAGTGAACTAATCCTTTAACATCAGTTTAAAGCAGGGGTCTCAAACTCAACTTAACTGGGGGCCGCTGGAGGTAGAGTCGGGGTCAGGCTGGGCCGCATCAAGTATTCCACAAAAAATAGTATTCAAGTATTCCAAAAAAGGAGCACAACTGATCCAATCTTCTCAATCTTTATTATTAACGTTTCTTCCTCTGAATTTGAACATACCTTTCTGTACATGATTGGTTCTTCATGAGCCGTCCTTCTGACAGTTGAAGTTCATTTTACAAACTTTCTTTGTCTATAACACATATTTGTGATATTTATATTTGCGTATGTCCTTTTTATTTTCTTTATACAACACATTAATGATATTGAATGTTTTTTTTGGAAGGCACATTTCCTTTTATTATACTTGTGTAACCCATATAGAATATGCTGTCACTAAAGGGTTAACTAGTCGAGTGTCAAATTACATGATGCCAGTAGAGGGCGCGCTAGCACTGTTTTTTACATTCGTCATTGGGGATTCTCCTTTGTATCAAGCTGCATTAGAGAAAAGCTCTAGTTCACGTGGCGAAAATAGATCGAAAAACAGTAACATCTAGTCAATTCTAATCAGGAGTTGTGTGGATAAGATAATAGGCTTGTTTGAGATGCGCCTTGCCTCGCCTGAAATGTAGTCGAGAGTAGGCGGCTGCAGTGAGAGGAGGAGTGAAAAAAGCGCAGGCAAGCCGGACAGATCGCTCTTCTCGCAGTGGATCAGACACCTGTGAGATCAAAGGCGGATATCGCGGGATTCACACTCGTGCACGGTGTTGCTAATAAACTGGATGTATTTTAAGTTTTGTTGCTTGAATATGAAAATAAATATAATGAACAAGACACCCAAAGTACTTATTTAATTCCATTTTAAATAGGCCTATATGTTTATGAATCATTTTTTTTCTTTACAGATATGTGTTTTTATTTTTTTTTATTTTTTAAAAAAAAATTACATCACATAGATCGCACTGTCAGAGAGTTTGGGGATATCCACACATAATCTATACACATAAAACATGATATCAGAGTTTTAAAATCAAACATTTTAAAAGAGAACAATACATCACGGTTGTTTAAACCAATGAGCATTAAGCTGTGCCGTCAGCAAGTCGTTTCCCATCATGCTTTTGATCAGCGCAGTCGGTGGAGAGCAACTGCGCGCGACTGCAGAATCCGACACGTGGGCCTTGCGGTCGCGAGAGTTTTTTGACACACATCAGAGCAAGGCGGACCGCACTCGGACACATTTCTAACCGGCATGCATCTCGCGCTGATCACCGGTGATCGGTTCTGCGCAGATTTTGCTCATCTCAAACAAGCCTAGTCTTTTACTAGTAACCCGAGGACTGCATTGTGGGAGACATTTTTCTGTTGTTTTTTCACCGTGTTTTCTGCCGAAACCTCCGGTGAGTTTCTGTTGTCTCAATGTGCTCATTAGCTTGCCATATTGCTAGCTAACAAGAGGTGATGTTATCAGTGAACAATATTAGGTTTTAAAATCTCATGCTATTATAATAAAACCAATCGGAGTGACATGAGACTCGAGAGTATTGTAAGATGTTTATATTGCACTTAGCTCATAATGTGTGAATTTTGTGTTTTGTTAAACTGAGTATTCAGTTAAGTACTGGGTTCTAAATGTGTTTAACTGAGGTAAAATGACTAATGGGGAAATAATGCATTCATTTCAGGTTGTTTAATAGTTTAATAGCTTAATAGCATACAGGCATTATATGTTATGATTGAAAAAATGCATTAATCCTGTAGGGAACATTTATTTAGGAAAATAAATGCTATTGTTTAATTTGGTACTATGTTTTGGCTTTGCCAATGCAAACTATGGTCTTTAGTCAAACAGACTTGTATGAAGCATAGTCGTAGAGGGATTTGAACAGTTATCTTATAATCATAGCTAATGGTTTTAATTGTGTAGCTGGTTTATTGAGAAAAAAGTAACTTACCTTATATATGGAAAGGAGATATAAAGAATTATAATTGTTTTTTTCATCTATTCTGTACTGCTATGTACAGATTGGTTTTTATTCCGGATTCAGTTTGGTTCCAAACCATACCGACTTCGATGGCGAGCCTGTCCCAGTGAGTGACATTCTACAGAAGGAACGTTTGGACGTAGCGTGGCCAGCTGTGTCGGATTCTCTTCTGCGGAGTGACTGAACTGATTCGTATCCAGACCTTGGATATTGGATTCCATGGATTTCAGATAAGAAAACTTGAATGGGTTTTGGTTTACTACCCGGGTAGAGTGACTTTCTATTTTCCCAAGGACAATTTATTTTGTTTTCCTATTTGTTTTCTAAGTGAAAGAGCTCTATTTTATTTTGGGGTATTTTCTAATGTAAGAGAAAATAACTATGTGAATAGTGTGTTGCACAGTGATTGTGTAATAAACCTGCCAGCTGTTTTGTTTAAAAAAAAGGTTAAGTCTCCTTGTGAGTCTTGTCAATTACTGCTTAGAGCCTAGGTAATAGATATATAGCTATCATTCTAATTCAGGTTAGAGGTGCTACATAAAGCTTGGCGAGCCAGCCAGGAGCAGTTTGTGGTTATATCTATACTTATACAGAACAGCTTTGGCACATTTGTTCACAATTCCTCATAATCTCGCAGACTGTAAATTGATGTGTTTTATTTTTTTGGGTTGTTTTGCAATTTCACTTACTGCAACATTGATGTTATTCAGTCTAAGAACATTAAGGTGCCCAATTCAGTCCTTATCAGTGGGCTTTCTGGTACTGATGTAGATGATGAGGTGGTCGACTTTTTGGAGAAATATGGGTCCATTGATAGAGTAGTTAAGATAGAAAGTTCTGATCCTGATTTCAAGAACACAGCGGTTGTTGAGTTTCAATTTGGCGCAGCTATTCAAACACTCCAGAGTGACTTACCATGTCACAGACCCTCTTCTGATCCTAACATTATTCATCACATCCAGCTTTTGTCTAGCATTTACACTGCTAATGTAGGATCAAGTTTAACCCAGTCCTACCTTTCTGAGTTAAAAGATGTAGCAAAAATGAGTGGTACAGATTTTGAGAAAGTACTGTTAGAGGAGTTGGCTAGAATTCAACACTCTGCAAAGCAGGACCGGCCATTTGAGCATGAAGACCCCTTGGTCAACATATCCCCACTGTATACCCCTGATACAAATACAGTGGCAGCCCCGGTAACTGACCAGACCCCAACTGAGCCAACTACTCAGTCCAAAGTGACAATGAATATGGATAGCATTCCATTTCCACTCAAACAGGCTTCTGAGGTTCCACGTAGTGGTAGTAGAGCAACCTACCAGCTAACACCTGAACAACTTACTACACCTGAAGTCCAAAGAGTGGTGGTAGAACACATCGTAAAGAGCAATGATATGTCGTCAACACCTTACGGCTTTTCCAAGTGGAGGCCTTTCTCGGGAAAAACCCCATGTCCAAGCCTAGAAGTTGATTATGACACCTGGCGTAGCAATGCAGAGTTTTACCTCACAGATACCACAGTCTCCGACAAACAAGTGGTCAGAAAGATTTCAGAAAGCCTGCTTCCTCCAGCTGCCAATGTTGTGAAACATCTAGGGCCTCAGTCCAGTTCCCGTGAATATCTGAGTGTTCTTGATTCAGCTTATGGTACCGTAGATGATGGTGATGAACTTTTTGCAGCATTCCTAAACACCAATCAAAACGCAGGTGAAAAACCTTCTGCTTACTTACATAGACTACAGGCTACATTGAGCAATGTAGTGAAAAGAAATGGTATTGCTGCTGGAGACTCAGACCGCCAACTGCTGAAACAGTTCTGCAGGGGATGCTGGAACAACAGCTTCATCACAAATCTCCAGCTGGAACAAAAAAAGAATAATCCACCCTCATTTCCTGAGTTGTTGCTCTTATTACGAACTGAAGAGGACAAGCAAACTGCCAAGTCCTGCCGCATGAAGCAGCATCTTGGATGTCCCAAAACTAAAGTCCAGTCTAACTCACTGAATGTGTATGACTTTGACACTGATGAGAAAGACATAGCAGCTGCTGCTGCAGAAGAAACCCCTGATGCGGGTACAAAGAAAATGAAAAAAACAAATAGCACAACTTCAAGCCCAGTTGGCAACCATGAAAGCATCAATGGATGAGTCCTCAGCAAAGGCTACCTCCAAGACATTCAAGTCAAAGAAATCTAAGCCGAAAGAGCCTGCAGAGAAATCACCACAGCACAATGTGGGAAAATCCAGCAAGAAACCTCGCCCATGGTACTGCTTTAACTGTGGTGAAGATGGACATATAGCCCCATCCTGCAGCAATGAACCCAACCCAGTCGTTGTTGAGGCTAAACGAAAAGAACTCAGAGAGAAGCAGCGATTGTGGGAAGCCCAAACCCAGCCAGAGTTAAACTAGGTTCTGTTCCTGTTGAGGGGCAAACAGGAACAAAGACTAACCACACTTGTCCCAAACCAAATGCTAAACAGAATACTTCAAGTTACTCGCTGAGCACAAAGCACCGGTCTAAAATACCAAAAGGGTTAATAGGGGAGAAATGCACCAGCAATGTTACTGTGTCAGGAGTAAACTGTAACTGTCTCCTTGACACCGGATCTCAGGTGACCACAGTATCAACTGCATTCTACAAAGAACACTTATCAAAGCAGCCAATCCAGCCTTTTAATCTACTTGATGTTGAGGGTGCTAATGGTCAGTTTGTTCCATACTTAGGGTACGTAGAAGTCAACATTGGTTTCCCAAAAAACTTTATTGACACTGCACCTGAAGTATCCACATTAGCATTAGTTGTCCCTGATCTACGCTCCAACAGTGACTTACCTGTTCTGATAGGGACTAACTTACTTGATGTGCTATATGATGAACACTGCCAGAACAACACTCGGAAAAACACTTCAACTGTCTATGGTTATAGACAAATCCTCAGGGCACTTGAGCTCCGAAAAAGGCTGAACACCACTGGAGAAATTGGCCTCATGACACTTAAAGGAAAAACACAGCAAGTCATTCCTGCACATGAGAAAGTTGCTGTGGAAGGCTATGCCAATGTCAGTTATGCTAATACTGAGGAATGGGCAGTCCTGGAGCAACCAACAACCTCTGCCTTACCTGGTGGGATTTTCATTGATGGTTGTCTCATCACTCTTCCACAACAGCACAAACAGAAGTTGCCTGTTTGGATCAGGAATGAAACAGCCCATGATATAACAATCCCCGCAAACTGTGTTATTGCAGAACTACATGCTCCCGAGCAGATCCTTGAAAACGTTCACTTAACTGACAAAAACTCTGCTACTGTGAACTGTTGTAGTGCCACTGTTTCTCCTTTGTGTCAAACCACCCAAAGCAACCTGGCGTTTGACTTTGGCCAGTCCCCCCTGCCAGAGGAGTGGAAAAGCAGAATCACTGAGAAGCTCAACGGTTATGCTGACGTTTTCGCACACAATGACCTTGATTTTGGTCATGCCACCAAAGTCAAACACCATATCAAACTAAAAGACGATACTCCTTTCAAGCAACGAGCACGGCCCATCCATCCTAATGATTATGAAGCTGTGAGGAAACACTTGCAATCACTGCTGGAAGCTGGTGTGATATGGGAGTCGGAGTCCCCTTACTCCTCACCCATCGTTGTTGTAAGGAAGAAGAATGGTGATGTCCGCCTTTGTGTCGATTACCGTAAGCTTAACCTGCAGACCATAAAGGACGCTTATGCATTACCAAACCTGGAAGAAACATTCTCCGCCCTTACCGGGTCAAAATGGTTTTCGGTGATGGACCTCAAGTCAGGCTATTACCAAATCGACATGGAGGAGTGTGACAAAGCCAAGACTGCTTTTGTGTGCCCCCTGGGTTTTTGGGAGTTCAATCGGATGCCACAGGGAATAACCAATGCGCCTAGCACTTTCCAGCGGTTAATGGAGAAATGTATGGGTGACATTAACTTGAAGGAGGTGCTAGTGTTCCTTGATGATCTAATCGTGTTCTCAGACTCCCTGGAGGAACACGAGGCCAGACTTCTGCATGTACTGCAACGGCTAAGAGAAAATGGTCTCAAACTCTCTCCCGAGAAATGCAAATTCTTTCAAACCTCTGTGCATTACCTCGGACATGTCGTCTCAAGAGATGGTGTGGAGACTGACCCTGGGAAAGTCAGTGCACTGAAAACTTGGCCAAAGCCCCAGACTCTTAAAGAACTGAAGTCCTTTTTAGGCTTTTCCGGCTATTATCGTCGTTTTGTGAAGGACTATTCCAAAATAGTTAAGCCACTAAACAATCTCACTTCCGGATACCCACCTCTCAAAAAAGGTCAGAAGATGACGACATGTAAAGGAAAGTATTACAACCCAAAAGAGCCGTTTGCAGAAAGATGGACACCTGCTTGTCAGGAAGCTTTTGAGTGCATAATAGAAAAGCTGACCTCCTCTCCAATCCTGGGGTTTGCAAATCCAAAGCTACCATATACTTTGCACACAGATGCTAGCACTACTGGTTTAGGGGCTGCTTTATATCAGGAGCAGGACGGACAAACACGGGTCATTGCCTATGCTAGTAGGGGCCTTTCAAGTAGCGAGGCGAGGTATCCAGCACACAAGCTGGAGTTCCTAGCTTTAAAATGGTCAATTCTAGAGAAGTTCCAAGATTATCTCTATGGTAATACCTTTACTGTCATAACGGATAATAATCCATTAACCTACGTACTCACCTCAGCTAAACTAGATGCCGCCAGTCATCGTTGGCTTGCAGCCCTTTCCACATTCAATTTCAACATCAAGTATAGGGCTGGAAAGAGCAATCAGGATGCCGACGGCCTCTCTAGGCGACCTCATGGTATGTTGGTTGATGATGACGCTGAACTGGAGGAGAAAGAAAGGATAAAACAGTTCACATCACATCATTTGGCATCATCAGCTGACCATCTAAACTTACCTGCAGATGTGGTTACAGCTGTATGTCACAGAAGCCTTCTGAGAGAGCCAGACAACTACTTACCTTCCCTTACATTGGTTGAATCTCTGGCTCTCCAAGCCGAGGCTGTACCAGACATCTATGGTGAAGAAGACTTAATAGGCCATGCAACTGTACCCACCTTTAGTGAAGTGGAACTCAGAGATCGACAGGAAGCTGACCCCATCATCAAGCATGTCATTAACTGGTTAAAAGCTGGAGACAAAGTACCCAGTGACATCAGTCCTGACTCCCCTGAACTCAAGCTGGTGCTTAAAGAATGGAAGCGTCTTGAAATGCGAGATGGTCTTCTGTACAGGAAACGTCAGTGTGAAGAGAAAACATCATATCAGCTCATACTTCCAGAGTCACTCAGGGCAACTGTACTCACTTGTCTTCATGACGACATGGGGCATATGGGGATAGACCGTACAACTGACTTAGGAAGGTCAAGATTCTATTGGCCACGAATGGCTGCCGACGTCGAGCACAAGGTTAAAACATGTGGACGATGTGTTAGAAGAAAGACTCTGCCTGAAAAAGCAGCACTTCTTGTCAGTATCCAGACATCTAGGCCAATGCAATTGGTTTGCATGGACTTCTTATCGCTTGAGCCTGACACCCACAACACTAAAGACATCCTGGTCATCACAGACCACTTTACAAAGTACGCAGTAGCCATACCTACTAAAGACCAAAAGGCTACTACTGTTGCAAAGTGCCTGTGGGAGCAATTCCTAGTGCATTATGGGTTTCCTGAACGCCTGCATAGCGATCAGGGCAGGGACTTTGAGTCTCGTACTATTAAAGAACTCTGTGCCATAGCTGGTATCAAGAAAGTGCGGACAAGTCCCTATCACCCGCGAGGAAATCCGGTTGAGCGGTTCAACCGCACCCTTCTTGGCATGTTGGGTACCCTAAAGGATAAGGAGAAGAGTCACTGGCGGGACTTTGTAAAACCACTCACGCATGCCTACAACTGTACCAGAAATGAGGTTACAGGGTTTAGCCCTTATGAGCTGATGTTTGGGAGACAACCAAGGTTGCCTATAGATATTGCATTCAGTTTACCTGTCAGAGAGGGGAAACAAGCATCTCACTCACAATATGTGCGGAATCTCAAGTCTAGGCTAGAGGAGAGTTATCAAACAGCCATTGAAAACTCACATAAAGTTGCTGACAGAAACAAACGCCGTTTTGATAAGAGGCTCCGAGAATCTACCCTTGAAGTGGGGGATAGAGTCCTGGTGAGGAACGTCCGGCTGCGGAACAAGCACAAACTTGCTGACAAGTGGGAGTCTGCTGTGTACTGTGTCCTAAAACAGATGGGAGATTTACCTGTTCACATGGTTCAGCCAGTAAATCAAGATGGTCCAATCCGCACTCTGCACAGGGATCTTCTGTTACCATGTGGGCAGTTGTATGGAGCTGAAGAAGATGAACCAGATCAGCCGAGGGCCACACATCGTCCCAGGACACGACAAAATTCTCCTCCGCAGCAAGAAGAGGAAGATTGTGGGTCTGAAGATGACTACACCGTCTTTCCTGTGAAATCCTCAGTCTTTACTGAGGAAAGGTTCACAAATGTATACGACATCCAAAGAAAGCTGGATACATCTGCCCATTTTCCCGGAAAGAGTGAGTTGAGCAAGACATTACCACTCCAGTCTCCAGGGGAGTTCTTGGCAGGTAATGAGATGGCATTGCCGGCAAAAGAAGCAGAGGCATGTCTTGAAGAGGCTGGAGAATTCCAGTCAGAGACTACTGTTGATCAACCTTCTACTGAGGATGTGGAGATCTTGCCTGAGCCAGGCAATGTGATGCCAGCTATCACTCTGGAAGATGATGATGTTCCCTTGTTGGATTTTGGTGATCCAGAAGATGGAAATAATAAAAGAGGAGTACAGAAAACTGACATTGAAATCCCTGACGGTTGTGATCAACGAGATGAGGAAGTACTTGGAGAAGTTGTGGAAGACGCGTCTGTACGTCGATCTGAAAGGTCAAGGCGAGCACCGGGCCGGTTCCATTACCCACAGTTGGGAAAACCCCTCATCTCATTTGCTCAAAACCTTTTAGACAGTTTCAACCAAACACTCAGTATATTTAGTGAATATGAAAGTAAAGAACTTGTAATTGTTTGAGCCAGACTATTATAGCGCATGAAGGGACTCATGCTGATTTAGGAGGGGAGTGTGTAACCCATATAGAATATGCTGTCACTAAAGGGTTAACTAGTCGAGTGTCAAATTACATGATGCCAGTAGAGGGCGCGCTAGCACTGTTTTTTACATTCGTCATTGGGGATTCTCCTTTGTATCAAGCTGCATTAGAGAAAAGCTCTAGTTCACGTGGCGAAAATAGATCGAAAAACAGTAACATCTAGTCAATTCTAATCAGGAGTTGTGTGGATAAGATAATCTTTTACTAGTAACCCGAGGACTGCATTGTGGGAGACATTTTTCTGTTGTTTTTTCACCGTGTTTTCTGCCGAAACCTCCGGTGAGTTTCTGTTGTCTCAATGTGCTCATTAGCTTGCCATATTGCTAGCTAACAAGAGGTGATGTTATCAGTGAACAATATTAGGTTTTAAGATCTCATGCTATTATAATAAAACCAATCGGAGTGACATGAGACTCGAGAGTATTGTAAGATGTTTATATTGCACTTAGCTCATAATGTGTGAATTTTGTGTTTTGTTAAACTGAGTATTCAGTTAAGTACTGGGTTCTAAATGTGTTTAACTGAGGTAAAATGACTAATGGGGAAATAATGCATTCATTTCAGGTTGTTTAATAGTTTAATAGCTTAATAGCATACAGGCATTATATGTTATGATTGAAAAAATGCATTAATCCTGTAGGGAACATTTATTTAGGAAAATAAATGCTATTGTTTAATTTAGTACTATGTTTTGGCTTTGCCAATGCAAACTATGGTCTTTAGTCAAACAGACTTGTATGAAGCATAGTCGTAGAGTGATTTGAACAGTTATCTTATAATCATAGCTAATGGTTTTAATTGTGTAGCTGGTTTATTGAGAAAAAAAGTAACTTACCCAGGGCCTGAATTTCGTTTTGGAAAATGGGGGGGAAATCCCCCCTTAGATGATTCTCATGGGGGGGATTTTTTTTGTTTGAGGGGGAGAAAGGGGGGGGCATTTTTTCCAAACAAAATTATTACATTTATCTTGCCTAAATGTTTGCGCTCATTGCATTTTTACAATGGGGTAATATTGTTGTTAAGAATTTACACATCACAAGGAAGCTTGATTTAAATTGTTTAATTAAATTGAAAAAAGTAGCACAAATAAATACAATAGAATAAAGATACAAATAAAGACAATTAAAGAGAAAAGTTTTTGAATAGGTCTAACACTAGTATTCATATACAGATACTGAATAAAATAATCAAATGGAAAATAACACTGGGTAGTATTTTAGTCCTGAATAAATTAAATACATAGGCTATTAAACCTGATTCCTTTAACTTAAAGCCATCTTTTGTTGTTTTGACAAAAAAATTAATGACAGACACATATGGCTTCCGTCACTTTAAGAGCTAGTGCACGGATCCTGTGTTCATTATACTGGCATGCGTTTTATGCTTATTAAAGACAAAACCGACTATATTTAGAGTATAGCCTACTCACAAAGACCGAAATTGACAATTTTGCGTGTTAAAGCAATATAATCCGCGAAAAATAGTTACTGGCCAGCTGTTTTTGAGGCGGATTTTCTATGAATGTGCGCATAGAAAATAATCTCAGAGAGCGCCCGAGCACTGATTAGTTTAAAATCGCTTGAATGTTTAAACTGGTAAGACTTAAAAAGACTTCAGTCACGATGCACTGCTGGCCCGATTGTGCAAGTGAATATTCCGTCATGTCCCGACCTTACAGTCTATGGTCCCGACTCCAAAACGCGAGTGTGTAGCCTATTATCGCCGCAGCGCTTGATGCTTGCCTTGCACAACACATTATGAGAAGAGATAGAAGACGCGCGGCACCGCTGAACACTCACGCTGTTTGTGAAATTGCGTCTGGAAGATAGTTGTTAAAAGAATGATTTGATTTTATTATCTGTGTGGATTACGATTGCGGGAATTTCCCGCATTATAAATGGGAGACCTGCGGGAATGATTAGAATTATGCGCAATACCCGCAATCCCGCGCCGAAATTCGAGCCCTGCTTACCATATATGGAAAGGAGATATAAAGAATTATAATTGTTTTTTTCATCTATTCTGTACTGCTATGTACAGATTGGTTTTTATTCTGGATTCAGTTTGGTTCCAAACCATACCGACTTCGATGGCGAGCCTGTCCCAGTGAGTGACATTCTACAGAAGGAACGTTTGGACGTAGTGTGGCCAGCTGTGTCGGATTCTCTTCTGCGGAGTGACTGAACTGATTCGTATCCAGACCTTGGATATTGGATTCCATGGATTTCAGATAAGAAAACTTGAATGGGTTTTGGTTTACTACCCGGGTAGAGTGACTTTCTATTTTCCCAAGGACAATTTATTTTGTTTTCCTATTTGTTTTCTAAGTGAAAGAGCTCTATTTATTTTGGGGTATTTTCTAATGTAAGAGAAAATAACTATGTGAATAGTGTGTTGCACAGTGATTGTGTAATAAACCTGCCAGCTGTTTTGTTTAAAAAAAAAGTTAAGTCTCCTTGTGAGTCTTGTCAATTACTGCTTAGAGCCTAGGTAATAGATATATAGCTATCATTCTAATTCAGGTTAGAGGTGCTACACTTAGAAAAACAATTATTGCTTTTGAAATACAAATATTTGCAGTCATGTCTGCCCGTCTTATTGAATTCTTTCTACACATGTATAGTGTCTCAAATTACTGACTGCACAAATCAAAGCAAACCTTCTTATCAACCTGTATGGACACATATTACAAGCTCAAAGTGATTATTCTCACATTGTTTTAGAGCAGGGTCTCTCTCCAACACGTCGCTCGCGAGCTACCAGTAGCTCGTGGCCTGATTGGTGGTAGCTCGCCAAGGGGCCGTTAACATATCGCGCTCACATATTTTGCGCGCTCAAGTTCGTTATTTCAAATGTAGGCGCGCGGTAAGCGCGCTCATAATTGAAGCGACGCGCTCATTTTTTCCAGGCGCAGTATGTTTGTACTTCGCGGTTGTCTATGACAACTATTGACAACAAACCCACCGTAAGCTGTCACGAGACTATCTATGGTAGCCCATAAGGGATACATTTTTTTTTTTAAATTTTAAACGCGGCACACGCAACGACGGGCCGCACTAACATTAAAATTTAATGTCAAGTAGGGGGCCACAAAATATCACCCTGCAGGCCGCGAGTTTGAGACCACTGGTTTAAAGTGTTTTTCATTGAACAGTGACTCATTAACCTGGAATGTATTTGAGTACAAGCTCTAAAACAGAACCAAATACAATGCATGAAACGCATCCAAATGTATTTCTCTTGGCAACTTTACTTTCCCAGCTTAACACGGAGGCTGAGAACTTTGCGCGTCATTTTCTTTGGTTCAATCTCTATTAATAACTTTTGAAGTGCATCAAAGGTGTATTCCAGTTCACCTGGATAGCTCAAGTTCAGCACATAAATTAGGCCAAATAACATGGCACATGCATGTGCAACTGATGGCAACCTGTTCAGGACTTTCACACCTTCAATGACTATACCAATGTCATGTGGTGTTTGGAGAGAATCACCCTCTTCCCTGATGACGAACACAGCCATTGTGGAACTTGCAAGCTCTGTTTCAGCTTCATCCCTCTGGACAACCTGATAAAAGACGAGCTACAAGTTATTCTAATGAAACCAGTTTCCAATGTACCGACATAAATGACACAGACAGTTCCCAAAATCAAATAAAAAAAATGTTGATAATGAGATTAAGCTGGTTTATATTATATACACAAGACTCAGGATTCACAGTCTGATTTCCAGAGACAAGTAAGTTTTCGAGTAGGATGATTATAAATTGCAAGTAAAACGCCCTGCTGACGACTTGGTTTTGGTCTCTAGTGAATTCAAAATGTAATGAACTGATGCAAAAAAAAGAGAAGCATTTTCTCATCAAAATATGACCACTTTCCCAGTAACATTTTCTTTTGCTTACACATGGGCAAGGGGGCAATGTGTCCGATGCATGGATTTCGTGTTCTGCAGTGAGGACTATCTCACAATAGCTTACCATCACCGAGTATGAACTGAAAGAATAATGACTACACTGTAGCGCTTTGAGAAGCTTGTGACACTGGTTTGTAAAGCGAAATACAAGTGTAAGGCACAATTATTATCATATTCATACAAATAATGTTCACTGCCTGGTGTGCATGTGTGGATCACCTACCAAATTCTGCAGCGGTTAATGATTCCAGAAAGAGGGCACCTGTAAATACAAAGGAAATGGCATTAATTTACAGGAGACACGAGACAGTGATTATTATTTCCAAACTATAACTTATGCATGTAGTGTTTCTCTTTAATCAGTCATTGCTCTCACCATTGCTACAAATAACATATGTAATAAACAAATACATACAAGTAGTAAATAGTAAGTTAACATTAGGAAGGTTTTTTTAAGAGAAAATAAAGCCATTGTGGCAAAACGGACACTAAATTTATACATGTGTATGGCAACACTGTCGTCCTCTTCTATCTCTAATCTGAGCAGGTTCACAGGGTGCACGAATTTACAATGGGCCCAAAAAAATCCAACACGACCTTACTCGAGCTCGGTCAACGGCCGGAGTAAAGATAGTTTGCGGTTTGATTTTCAGTTTTCGTTTCGCTGTGGTCCCGCAGTGCGGTGTCGTGGACATGCAAATAATATCTCACGTCGTTATTCATGATTTGTGAATTTGTGTAACAGTGTTTCTCCGGGTCAAAATCTTTTTTTTTTATTATTTTTTTTTTTATTGGGTATAGCTCCAAAAGTCGGTCACTTAGGAGTCTGAACCCAGTGTCACCTTGACATGCTCGATTTGTGAATTTTTTCACAGCAAAGCTCTTGTCTGTAAAACGTTCGCTAAGTCCGGTAGACAGGAATGTTGAAAATAGGCGTTTTTCATGTTTAAACAATGGATATGAACAATTTATAATAAACACACAGTGCTGGATTACAAAAACACTTGTTTTAGATTGAACCTGATTTGTGAAAACTTTCACAGGTCAGTTTGGGCCAGTTAACCCTTCCCTGAGTGGTTAACTTGGTCATTCTGATTTGTGAAAACTTTCACAGATCAGTTTGGGTCAGTTAACCATTCCCTGAGTGGTTAACTAGATCATTCTGATTTGTGAAAACTTTCACAGATCAGTTTGGGTCAGTTAACCATTCCCTGAGTGGTTAACTAGATCATTCTGATTTGTGAAACCTTTCACAGATCAGTTTGAGTTAGTTAACCCTTCCCTGAGTGGTTAGCTTGGTCATTCTGATTTGTGAAAACTTTCACAGATCAGTTTGGGTCAGTTAACCCTTCCCTGAGGGGTTAAATAGGTCATTCTGATTTGTGAAAACTTTCACAGATCAGTTTGGGTCAGTTAACCCTTCCCTGAGTGGTTAACTAGGTCATTCTGATTTGTGAAAACTTTCACAGATCAGTTTGGGTCAGTTAACCCTTCCCTGAGTGGTTAACTAGGTCATTCTGATTTGTGAAAACTTTCACAGATCAGTTTGGGTCAGTTAACCCTTCCCTGAGTGGTTAACTTGGCCATTCTGATTTGTGAAACCTTTCAGAGGTCAGTTTGGGTCAGGTAACCCTTCCCTGAGTGGTTAACTAGGTCATTCTGATTTGTGAAACCTTTCACAGATCAGTTTGGGTCAGTTAACCCTGCCCTGAGTGGTTAACTTGGTCATTCTGATTTGTGAAAACTTTCACAGATCAGTTTGGGTCAGTTAGCCCTTCCCTGAGTGGTTAACTAGGTCATTCTGATTTGTGAAAACTTTCACAGATCAGTTTGGGCCAGTTAACCCTTCCCTGAGTTGTTGACTAGGTCATTCTGATTTGTGAAAACTTTCACAGATCAGTTTGGGTCAGTTAACCCTTCCCTGAGTCGGTAACTTGGTCATTCTGATTTGTGAAACCTTTCACAGATCAGTTTGGGTCAGTTAACCCTTCCCTGAGTGGTTAACTTGGTCATTCTGATTTGTGAAAACTTTCACAGATCAGTTTGGGTCAGTTAACCCTTCCCTGAGTGGTTAACTTGGTCATTCTGATTTGTGAAAACTTTCACAGATCAGTTTGGGTCAGTTAACCCTTCCCTGAGTCGGTAACTTGGTCATTCTGATTTGTGAAACCTTTCACAGATCAGTTTGGGTAAGTTAACCCTTCCCTGAGTGGTTAACTTGGTCATTCTGATTTGTGAAAACTTTCACAGATCAGTTTGGGTCAGTTAACCCTTCCCTGAGTCGGTAACTTGGTCATTCTGATTTGTGAAAACTTTCACAGGTCAGTTTGGGCCAGTTAACCCTTCCCTGAGTGGTTAACTAGGTCATTCTGATTTGTGAAAACTGTCACAGATCAGTTTGGGTCAGATAACCCTTCCCTGGTTGGTTAACTAGGTCATTCTGATTTGTGAAAACCACTCAGGGAAGGGTTAACTGACCCAAACTGACCTCTGAAAGTTTTCACGGTAACACTTTATAATAACTGCATGCTATTAATCATTTGTTAAGCATGAGTAAACAGTTAATTCATCATTTATAAAGCATTAATAGACATTAATAAGCAGTTTATAAATACGGCTATAAACACTTATTTTCTTGATTTATAAGCATATCTATAATGCGTTTAATAATTGTATTTTCATACTTTGTTAATGATCAATTAATAATTTCTAAATGAAGTATAGCATTATTTATAAACCAGTTATTTAAGAGTTGTCAGTTATTCATAAGATCACTAAGAAAGTGTAAGTAAATGTAGTAAATACAGGTAGTTATAAAGCATTTAGTAGTGGTCAGTTAACTATTTTGTGAGCTAATCTAAAGTGAGGACTATTCATGCCTTGTAAAGCATTTATAAAGGAGATTTGAAGGCGCATCAATCTTCTAAACAGTAAAATGTAACAAACACAACACAGTGATACAGAACATAGAAATATTTAACAGCCTTTAAATCTCCTTTATAAATGCTTTACAAGGCATGAATAGTCCTCACTTTAGATGAGCTCACAAACATAGTTCCCTTTCGAACGGTCACTTCGTATTGCGTAGCTATAAGCAGTGGGGAAACTCCTTTTCCTCGATTTACTGAAACCTATATGTAAAACGCATTTGCAGCTGCACAGCTAGCACACCAATGGCGCGGGCGACTCATGCAGCCAATGAGCTAGCTCAACGTCAGAGCCCGTCAAGGGGGTGTGGCTTAGCCTATAAAAGACCCCCGAATTCGCCATTATAGCAGATTTTACTCCTTCAGCGACAGTACACATGTCCCTGAGCTTTTTACTGTGAATTCGCCGTCGAACAAGCCTTTCAGCCTGAGCGAGCTTCTCTTCAGCAGACTTCGCCTGCACGCCGTCGTCTCCTGACGCCGTCTCACCTGTGGCTATCCGGCGACATCCTATATCCTTTCTATTATTGTGTTTGTTTCAGAATGCCTCGTTCATCCTGCGCCACGTGCGGAGGCCGTCTGCACGAGGCAGACCAACACGAGAGCTGCATTTCCTGCTTGGGTGTCGACCACGCGGAGAATGCACTCTCTGTCGGCGGATGTGCGGCCTGCGACTGCATGCCTATCTCCGTGCTGCGCAATCGGCTAGCTCTCTCTCGAGACGGCGAGGCCGCTTCAACCACGCTTTCCATTCCGAGAAGCGTCGCAGCCAACGGCAACCGGAGGGTTTGGAGATTTGTGAACGCACGCCGGCCGCGTCCCCGCGTGCTTCACTTTCTCCGACTCAAACGCCATCACCGGTCCTGTTCACAGGAGACCAACGCCCCCCCCCACACGTGGCGGGCCTCGTCTCCTTCGGCGGATCTCTCGAGCGCGACGACAGCATATCCATCGCCGCTTCTGAGGACGAATGGCCGGGCTCTCTCGACCCCGTCTCCGCTTCTCAATCTGTGGCCAGTGGATTAGCGACCAGGACGAACTCCGACGCCGAAATGCTTCGGATCCTGACGAAGGCCGTCGCGGACCTCGAGCTAGAGTGGGCCTCGCCCGAGGAGCCGCCTCGTAGTCGGCTGGATGGATGGTTTCTGGAGGGGCGCCAGCAGGCCCCGCGTCACAAACCGGCGCCATTTTTCCCCGAGGTCCACGAGGAGCTAACCAAGGCCTGGCGCGCTCCATACTCAGCACGTGTGGGATCTGCAGTTTCCGCGACGCTCTCCTCCGTGGACGGCGCAGCGGAAAAGGGTTATGAGTCTTTGCCGCCCCTCGAAGAGGCCGTGGCAGCTCATCTTTGCCCGAGCACTGCAGCTAGCTGGCGAGCTAGAGCCGCTCATCCCAACAAACCCTGCCGAAACACCTCAGCCCTCGCTGGACGCGCGTACTCCGCCTCCGGTCAGGCTGCATCGGCCCTGCACACGATGGCCGTGTTGCAGGTCTACCAGGCCAAACTCCTCCGGTCCATGGACGAGACTGGCCCGGACCCGGAGACCTTTCGAGACCTGAGGAGTGCTACAGACTTAGCGCTGCGTGCTACTAAGGCTACAGCACAGGCCATCGGAAGAAACATGGCGAGCTTGGTCGTGCTCGAGCGCCATCTTTGGCTTAACCTCACCGAGATTAAGGACGCCGACAGAACGAGGTTTCTCGACGCCCCGGTGTCCAGCTCCGGTCTCTTCGGCCCGGCGGTGAAAGGATTCTCGGAGAGGTACACAGAGGCACAGAAAGCGTCCCAGGCCATGCGACACTTCTTGCCGAAACGTTCGAGCTCCGCGACCAGCAAGCCCAAGCCGCCGCCTTCGCCTCATCCAGCCAAGCCGGTGAAACAGGCCTCTCAGCCCCGCCCTGCGGCTGATAGCCAACGCCAGCCAAGGCCCGCGAAGCGCTACCCGCTCCCCAGGCGTCAAGGCCCTCGACCCAGCGCCGCGGCCGACCAGGTGCCTCCGAAGTCGTCCTAGCACGGAGAGGAAAGAGAGAGGGCTCGTGTCTCGCGCTAGCCGGACCACCCTCGAAAAAACCGGCAAAACTTCCCACAGCTCCCTGTTCAGTTCAGGCGGCTGGGGATTTTATTATTGTAAACAGGCCCGCAGCAGTGAGCGCGTCTTTGCAAACAAACGCCGTTTTCACGGCGACCCAACTAAAGCACAAAAAGAGTATGTTTCACAATCACAACACACGGGTTCACGGTCCCCCTTCACTAGGCGGCCCCCGCCCTGTTGTAAGACTGAAATCCCCCCGGGCAAAAGCCTGTATAATCAGTCAAACACTCAGTATGTGCACAAATCACAGTGTAAGGGTATCAGGTCCCCCAATGTTAGGCGGTCCCCCCCATTCAGTGTGTCAAGCCCTAGCCACACGGGCGATGGCCTGGCAAGCCATCCCTGGTGTGTCGAGTTGGGTCATAAACACTATAAAGCGAGGCTACTCGCTCCAATTCGCTCGCAGACCCCCGAAATTCCAGGCGGTTATCGAGACATCGGTGAGAAGCGGCGTGGGTCACGTGCTTCGCACCGAAGTTCAGAATTTATTAGCAAAAGGAGCGATAGAGTCAGTCCCTCCCGCGCTAATGTATTCGGGGTTTTACAGCCGTTATTTTCTAATTCCAAAGAAAGACGGCGGGCTCAGACCCATACTAGATCTGAGACGTTTGAACAGGGCTCTCATGAGACGGCCTTTCAGAATGTTAACACTCAAACAAATTCTCGCGCAAGTTCGCCCGGGGGATTGGTTTGTTTCAATGGATCTGAAAGATGCATACTTTCATATTCAGATCGACCCTCGTCACAGGCCATTCTTGAGATTCACCTTCGAGGGGAGGGCATATCAATACACCGTTCTGCCGTTCGGTCTGTGTTTGGCACCCCGTACATTCACGAAATGTATGGATGCAGCGCTCTCCCCGCTAAAAAGCCAGGGAGTGCGTGTGCTGAATTATCTCGACGACTGGCTGGTGCTAGCGCAGTCGAGAGACGAACTAATAGTTCACAGGGATTTGATTCTCGGCCATTTAAAATGCCTGGGTCTCACAATCAATGTTGCCAAAAGCGAACTGAACCCCAGCCAGACTGTGGTCTTTCTGGGCACGGTTTTAGACTCGGTGACAATGAAAGCGCGGCTCACTCAAGAGCGCGCGCTCTCTGTGCAGACACTGGCAGCCGCATTCAGGGCGCGCGAGCGCGCGCCTCTGAAGAGGTTTCAGAAACTGCTTGGTCTAATGGCAGCCGCATCATCAGTACTCCACATGGGATTACTGCGCATGCGCCCGCTGCAGCACTGGCTGAAACGCCGTGTGCCAACCCATGCATGGCAGTCAGGCAGCCTGCGCATTATGGTGAATCACGGGTGTTTAAGAACACTGATTCCCTGGCGGGCTCAGGACTGGTACCGCAAGGGGGTGACCATGGGGATAGTTTCCAGGAGGAAGGTGGTTTTTACAGACGCATCCAACCTGGGTTGGGGAGCGCTGCACGAGGGCAAGCCTGCATCCGGCCTCTGGTCGAGCACGGAGCAGAGCTTACATATCAACTGTCTGGAAATGAAAGCAGTTGGTTTGGCCCTGAAAGCATTTCTGTTAAACCTCAGGGGTCACCATGTCCTGGTCCGTACGGACAACATGTCAGTGGTGGCCTACATAAATCGCCAGGGTGGCATCAGGTCGGGCAACCTGCATGCTATGGCGAGGGACCTCCTCCTATGGGCACAGGCCAACCTGAGCTCCCTGAGAGCAGCGCACATCCCGGGCGTCCAAAATCTGGGCGCGGATATGCTCTCACGGGGCAACACTCCCCTAAGCGAGTGGTCTCTGAACCCTCAGACGGTCAGTCTGATATGGGAGAGATTCGGCGAGGCCGAAATCGACCTTTTCGCCTCGAGAGCCAACACCCACTGCAGGGTGTTTTTCTCGAAGAACAGGGACGCGCTGGCCCATCCCTGGCCCAACCGCCCCCTTTATGCTTTCCCCCCCATCTCGATGGTCCCACAAGTCATCGAACGGGTCAGGGAGAGCGGATGCCCAGTCCTTCTGGTGGCTCCTCTCTGGAAATCCAGACCATGGTTTCCGGAGCTGGTTCAGCTGTCAGACACGGTCCCCTGGCCCGTTCCAATGAGGAGGGACCTCCTCACACAGGCCAAAGGGACGATATGGCACCCCCGACCCGATTTATGGGCCCTCCATGTGTGGCCCCTAAACGGGTACCCGGGGGCCTTCCTGACAAGGTCTTAAGCACTATCTCTGAAGCAAGGGCCCCGTCTACTAGGCGTCTTTATGCTTTGAAGTGGTCGGGTTTTTCCAGCTGGTGCTCGAAAAATCGAGTTGACCCAGAGTCATGTGAGGTATCGGTGGTACTCTCCTTCCTGCAGGAGCTACTGGACGCGGGCCGCACCCCGTCCACGCTCAAGGTTTATGTGGCAGCCATCGCAGCGCATCATGCGTTGGTGGCTGGTCAATCACTGGGAAGAAATGACCTGGTGGTAAGATTTCTGAAGGGCGCTAGGAGAATTAACACCTCCAGGCCCCCATCAGTACCTCCCTGGGACCTCTCCACGGTCCTCAGGGCCCTGAAGGGGCCGCCTTTTGAACCGCTCCGGTCGGTGGATCTAAAACCACTCTCGCTTAAGACTGCTCTCCTGTTGGCATTGGCATCTATCAAGCGAGTGGGAGATCTGCAGGCCCTTTCTGTGAGTCCGGCATGTTTGGAGTTTGGAGCGGATGACTCCAGAGTCATTCTCAAACCCAGGCATGGTTACGCACCCAAGGTGCTCTCAACGCCGTTTAGAGCGCAAGTTATCACGCTATTAGCCCTTCCCCCTTCTGCTGAGGATGGGGAGGTTAATCCTCTCTGCCCTGTCAGGGCGCTGAAAGTCTATCTGGAGCGTTCTGCGTCTTTTAGACAGTCAGAACAGCTGTTTGTCTGCTTTGGTGGCCGATCTAAGGGTGGTCCAGTTACCAAGCAAAGACTGTCTAGATGGATAGTGGATGCCATTTCTATGGCTTATACTTCAGTGGGTCAGGTTTGCCCTATAGGTGTCAGGGCCCATTCGACTAGAGGCATGGCCTCGTCATGGGCTTGGTCATCTGGGTTTCCCATTCAAGATATTTGTGATGCGGCCGGCTGGTCCTCGCCTTCCACATTTATGAAGTTCTATAATATGGAGGTGCCTTCCCTGCAGGCGAAGGTTCTTTCAGTATGATTAAGACTCGATGCTGTCTGGTCTTGTCTACAAAAAATTACTGTGCATAATCACATACATATAAAACCCGCTTAGGCCGGTTATGAATTGTATTAATAATCCCGACAGTGTCGGGGTTTGTTAGTATATTCTGTTGGTTGTTACTGACTCTTATATATTATTCAGGCCTGACAGTGTCTGGTCTGTTATATATATATATTCATATATTGGGTTCTGGCTTGTTCTGTTAGCTCAGGGGGCCTGAGTTGCAGTGCAACCAGTTACTAAGGGTGCGGCGTTTTACAGGGCGTCCCCACTGCGTATAGCTACGCAATACGAAGTGACCGTTCGAAAGGGAACTACTCGGTTACTATCGTAACCTCAGTTCCCTGAGAGAGGGAACGAGTATTGCGTAGCCGGCCGCACTTAGTAGCTGGTGAAGTTGTCGCTTCAGTCGTATAAACCTGCTATAATGGCGAATTCGGGGGTCTTTTATAGGCTAAGCCACACCCCCTTGACGGGCTCTGACGTTGAGCTAGCTCATTGGCTGCATGTCAGAGTCGCCCGCGCCATTGGTTGTGCAGTTGCGGCAGCACAGCCTATGAGCGTGCCAGACGCTCAGTGTGCTAGCTGTGCAGCTGCAAATGCGTTTTACATATAGGTTTCAGTAAATCGAGGAAAAGGAGTTTCCCCACTGCGTATAGCTACGCAATACTCGTTCCCTCTCTCAGGGAACTGAGGTTACGATAGTAACCGAGTAGTTAACTGACCACTACTAAATGCTTTATAACTACCCGAATTAACCCTGAATTACAGCTTAAATACATGTTAATAAAGCATTTATTAACACACTAAGTAACCATCACTATATGTCTGAATAATAAGATGTATGAATGTACATTTAAATAGTTTATTAATCATTTACTTACACGTTCTAAGTAATCTTGTGAACCACTGAAAACTCTTAAGTAACTGGTTTATAAACAAATGCAATTAATCATTTGGAAATAATAAATTGATCATTAATAAAGGATGAAAATACAATTATTAAATAAATTATAGATATGCTTGTAAATCAAGAAGAAAGCATTTATAGCTGTATTTATAAACTGCTTATTAATGTCTATTAATGCTTTATGAATGATGAATTAACTGTTTACTCATGCTTAACTAATGATTATTAGCGTGTAGTTATTATAAAGTGTTACCGTTTTCACAAATCAGAATGGCCAAGTTAACCACTCAGGGAAGGGTTAACTGACCCAAACTGATCTGTGAAAGTTTTCACAAATCAAAATGACCTAGTTAACCACTCAGGGAAGGGTTAACTGACCCAAACTGATCTGTGAAAGTTTTCACAAATCAGAATGACCTAGTTAACCACTTAGGGAAGGGTTAACTGACCCAAACTGACCTCTGAAAGGTTTCACAAATCAGAATGGCCAAGTTAACCACTCAGGGAAGGGTTAACTGACCCAAACTGATCTGTGAAAGTTTTCACAAATCAGAATGACCTAGTTAACCACTCAGGGAAGGGTTAACTGACCCAAACTGACCTCTGAAAGGTTTCACAAATCAGAATGGCCAAGTTAACCACTCAGGGAAGGGTTAACTGACCCAAACTGATCTGTGAAAGTTTTCGTAAATCAGAATGACCAAGTTAACCACTCAGGGAAACGGTTAACTGACCCAAACTGATCTGTGAAAGTTTTCACAAATCAGAATGACCAAGTTAACCACTCAGGGAAGGGTTAACTGACCCAAACTGATCTGTGAAAGTTTTCACAAATCAGAATGACCTGGTTAACCACTCAGGGAAGGGTTAACTGACCCAAACTGATCTGTGAAAGTTTTCACAAATCAGAATGACCAAGTTAACCACTCAGGGAAGGGTTAACTGGCCCAAACTGACCTGTGAAAGTTTTCACAAATCAGAATGACCAAGTTAACCACTCAGGAAAGGGTTAACTGACCCAAACTGATCTGTGAAAGTTTTCACAAATCAGAATGACCAAGTTAACCACTCAGGGAAGGGTTAACTGGCCCAAACTGACCTGTGAAAGTTTTCACAAATCAGAATGACCAAGTTAACCACTCAGGAAAGGGTTAACTGACCCAAACCTATCTGTGAAAGTTTTCACAAATCAGGTTCAATCTAAAACAAGTGTTTTTGTAATCCAGCACTGTGTGTTTATTATAAATTGTTAATATCCATTGTTTAAACATGAAAAATGCCTATTTTCAACATTCCTGTCTACCGGACTTAGCGAACGTTTTACAGACAAGAGCTTTGCTGTGAAAAAATTCACAAATCGAGCATGTCAAGGTGACACTGGGTTCAGACTCCTAAGTGACCGACTTTTGGAGCTATACCCAATTAAAAAAAAAAGAAAAAAGAAAAAAAAAGAAAAGATTTTGACCCGGAGAAACACTGTTACACAATTCACAAATCATGAATAACGACGTGAGATATTATTTGCATGTCCACGACACCGCACTGCGGGACCACAGCGAAACGAAAACTGAAAATCAAAACGCAAAATATCTTTACTCCGGTGTAAAGCAAGGCCGGTCTCAAATAGAGGCCGGGTCTGTTTTTTAGTTTCGGTAACTTTCGGGTTGTATTTAATCCTCTAAAACCGTCAGATCGTCCGCTTTTTGGCGGCCGCCAAAGCAAATTTTTGTCCCTCCAAAGCCTTTTTTGATCGATGAGTGATGTAGAATAGAATGACTGCTGCGCCTGACAGGGCGCATAACGAGCAGAGAGAGAGAGCGCTCCGGCCGCGCGCGCGCACTCTCACGTCTTCAAACACCACGAGCGCTGTCTTGCTCTCTCTCCCTCGTGTATATTAATCAAAATCAATTGACGCGATAGTAAAAGGTCGGAAGACCGCAGTTTCACGTGGAGCATTTGGAGATTTTCAGAGATTAGAGACAGGCCTATACACTCAATGAACAACATCTCAACACTAAATTATAAAGGCCTGTCTCAAATAGACATGTGCCGGTATTCGGTAATGCGATAAATCGCGGTAATGAATATGCACGATATTGTTATCGCGGGCACTTCAAAATACCGTGAAAAATAATAGATTCGAATTTAGACTTTTAGAACGCGCATTAGCTTATTTTCCATCAACCGCTTAAACACTGCATATATGCTGCGCAAAACACGTGCGCACTCTGATGTAAACAATCCCCACATGTATAAGCACTGTGTGCATGCGGCGCAGTGCGCACTAGTCTAATGTAAACAATCCTCACATGGAGTAGAAGCATGGCGGATGATTTATCCCCCGCAGGGCTGCCAACTCTCACGAATTCAGCTTGAGACTCAAGCGCCTTTCAGACAGGACGCGGAATACGCGCGCAACGCGCGGGGACGTTTTGTTGCTGCGTCGACCAGCATGCCGGGGTCAAAGTTCAAAATAGTTCAACTTTTTATTTGAAAAATAGCAAATCGCGTTGTATCTGAAGGGCAACGTTGAACCCAGCAGCCAGCGCTGTGCATTCCGCGTCCTGTCTGAAAGGCGCTTTACGCAATTGACACTTTTCACATGCTCTCACGCAGAGAAAAATCACGGAGCAAAGAGGACACTGACACCGACAGACTAGACAGAGCAGGTTACTTTAGATATGAAAAAAAAAAAAAAATCAGCTCTTAGGTTCTGTCCATTGTGACAGATCGCTGCGCCTCCGTTCAAGTAAACCGATCATCTGTTACTTTTTATTTAAAGATACAGTACAACTTACCGAAAGGTAAATGCCTCATACATAATATCGATCAATCAGTGTTTTTCAAACACGGAAAGAGGTCAATAAAACTGCAGGAGAACAATTGTCACAGAACGTTACATTTACCTCAGGAAGGCCATTTAATGACCAGCACGTTAGTTGACTAGAAAAAATAGCGAGGAGTATTTTGCTAAATATGTGCACTATATTACATATTTATTATATGTTTACTTGTCATTACATAATTGTTATTATAATGAAAACCGCATTATATTTAATTTATCTCTATACGTTTACAGCATTATGTGAGATATATTTTTTCTTAAGAAAAATTAACATGCAGACTGTAGCCTACCTAATATTTATCCAAATGAGTCAATATTGAATTAAGATTGAAATCAAATCCAAGAATTGAATTGAATAATACAAACAGTAGCCGTCATTGTACCATGTAAACATTGTAACATGTTGTCACTAAACACATTGTGATGCAAGTTGTTGTTTTTTTAGATACCCACAATCCATCTGTTTCTCTTGAGCAATTAAAATATCGTGATAATACCGTATACCGTGATAAAAGCTCAATCAATTAACCGCAGCATGAAAATTTGATACCGGCACATGCCCAGTCTCAAATACAAGCCGGTGCAGTTCGACGATTTGGGAAAATAAAAGCCCGGGCTACTATTTGAAGTTTTACGGTACGCGTAAAGTCGGTCCCTGGCATTAGCAAAAATTCGAGATGACAATTTTAACCAGTTCATAAGTCCATCACAGACCACCCCGACGTCTGCAAAGTAGTTCCCAGTTCTTTGACTTAATGTTAATTTCCTCAAAAACAAATATGTTGACACCAAGCAAAACACATCCGAGTTCTTACCTTGTTTAATTGAGTTTTCTCGCAGACTCGCACATGGAGATGGTCCTTTGCTTGCGGTTCGAGGTAATGGCGGACAACAGAAATTTTCAACGACTGAGCTGTACCGAGACGTAATGACGTCACATGACCACATGACACCCCAAACTTTGGTTTAACCTTAAACTACCATTCAAGTAAAAGTAATGTTTTAAAGTTTGTCAAGAGGGCGTAACACTTACTTTGAGGCAAAGTGAAAACAGAAGGTATAAACTGAAAATCAAAATTTTCCATTGGACCAATGTAAATATATATTATGAATCAATTGCACTGATGTTTCACTTTTTTCAGTGTAGTCCAAGGATTGCAGTGTCAATGGTATACTGGGGCAGTGGCTCAGTGGTTCATGTAGGATGTCTACAAACCGGAAGGTTGGTGGTTCAATCCCCGGTTCCACCTGACCAAGTGTCGAGGTGTCCATGAGCAAGACACCTAACCCCAGCTGCTCCCGACGAGCTGGATGGCGCCTTGTATGGCTGACACCGCCGTCGGTGTATGAATGAGTGTATGAATGGGTGAATGTGTGGCAAATTGTAAAGCGCTTTGATGGCCATTGGGTCTGTGAAAGCGCTATATAAATGCAGTCCATTTACCATTTACTTGAGGAATATGGTATTGGATGAGGGGCTGGTACAGTCGTTTGTGTAGAGGGTGTAAAGGAAAGGGCTTAAAACACAGCCCTGCGGGGCTCCTGTGTTGGATGTCAGTATAGGTGTGGTTGTTGTTGTGCTTACCCACACAGCCTGTTGTCTGTTGGTGAGGAAGTTGTGGAGAAGAGAGGGAGGGGACATTGAGGTGGAGCAGTTTCTGGATCAGTAGATGTCTCTGAATGGTGTTAAATGCAGAGGTGAAATCTGCAAACAGGATCCTGGCAGTCGTGCCTGGAGAATCCAGGTGTTGTAGGCGAGGTGCAACAGGCATGCTACAGCGTCCTCAGTGCCTCTCTTGGCCTTGTGGCAAATTGGAGGGGATCTAGATGTGGACGGACGTGTGGCAAGATGGTTTGTAGTAACAAATACTCCAGACACTTCATCAAGATGGGTGTGTGGGCAGTGGGCCGGAAGTCATTGAGTTCTTTGCGACGTGTTTTTTTTTGGGTACTGGAATTATTGTAGCTGTTTTCCAGAGGGTGGGGATTTTGCATTGATGGTAGACTTCACAGAAGAGTGGATGGATTATTGCAGAGAGTTCAGTGGCACAAGTTTTAAGCACCTTTGCTGGGATCCCATCAGGCCCTGGGGCCTTGCCTGGCTTGCATCTCCTCAGTTGCCGCCTGACGTCTTCCTTTGAAAAGGGGGCTGGATCGTTTGGGTCCAGCAGGGGGAGTGCATCCAACTGACTGCGACACTCCTCTGAGTAGTCAACAGAGTCGAACCGGTTAAAAAAGATATTCAGCTGATGTCCTTACTCTGGTGAGATTGGAGTGCTGGGTCTGGGTGCATTTCCTATCAGTGTTTTGGTCATCTGAAAGGCTTGTCTGGTGTTCATAGAGCTGAATTTTTGTTCCAGTTTATTCTTATATATTTTTTTATTTTATTTATTTATTTATTAAAGAGTCTTGCACTTACATGCCCAGCCCTTAGGCAAGACACTAATGACATAAAACAAACATAATACACAAAGATGACCATCATACAAAGCACATAGGAAGATGACTATCAAAAAAGATATATCACCATCATTTTCACAATATAAACAAACAAAACAAGACAAGACACCGTCAATTTAGGTCAGGATATAAATTCCTTTGCCTAAGTTTCCACGCCTTTTCCACATATCTAGCTAAACTATAAATTTCATTTTCAAAGAGCCTATTCAACATATCCCCATCCGTCATCCAAAACAAATCAGGCTTTTTATGTTGAATTCTCTCAAACATACCCATTCTTAATTCATGATATAAAGGACAAAAAAACAAAAAATGCCATTCATCCTCAACAACCATTAAATCACAAAAAACACATAATCTATCCTCTTCTGGGACACCTTTATAGCGCCCCACCTCGATCTGCAAGGGCAACACCCCAGCTCTAAGCTGGGCACACAAAGACCTCTGTGATCTAGTTAACCAGCATTTGACATAAGGCTCTGTGGAGTATTCATTTTTAAAGTGAACATAACTTCTCAATTTGGGCTTATTTAAGAACCTGCCATTGCCATTGCTCTTTGTAAGAATTAAACAAAAACTCCCTGACCTGAGATATATCACATTGTAAAGTATTTGTAAATATATACTGTGCTTTTACTGATAAGAGTATTCCAAGGACCTCCATTGACCAAGGATAATTGTAAGCTTTATCCCAATCAAAAACTTTCCGAGTAAGTCTATCTTCAGGTAATCTTAAACGATTCCATAATCGTATTAATTCCACCTTTTGTTTCACCATACAAGGTTGTAGGTTGTATACATATATAGTTGTTTGGCTTTAAAAAAAACTCATTTTTGTACTGCTCTGTTTGCTATATTAAGTGCTGTCCAGTCCTTGAGCTTGAAGGCTCTGTGTTTTTCCTTCAGGCTTTTTCTTAGCTGATGTGCAATCCATGGTTTAGAGCTTGGGTATTTTTTTATTTTCTTAACTGTTATGGTGGTCTAAATACAGAAGTTGATGTAGTCTGAAATGATGGAGACCCTGTCATCTAATTCCCCATCAAAAATGTCCCAGCCAGTGCATGCCAGGGAACCTTGGAGTTGCGCAATGGCATCCTCCGTCCATTTAGGGGCGCTGTATGTCTCTGGCTTGTGTGTTTTGAGTTTATGTTTGTATAGCGGAAGTAAACAGATCATATTGTGATCTGCAAGTCCGTGATGATGGTGAAGCCATCCAGGGCTACCTCGTTGTCAGAGATCGCCCCGTCCAGCCAGGTTTCGGTCAAGGCGATGATGCAGATATCTCTAAAGGCCCTTTCCAGACGGCATCGGGCATGTAGTATGTCCATTTTGTTGCGGAGGGACCGGACATTTGCCAGGATGATGGAGGGAAGAGGTGGTTTGAAGGGATGTCTTCTTATCCTGCTTCGGATTCCTCCCCGTTTGCCCCTTTTCCTGGGACGGAGTTCCGGGGGTATGGCCCCCACGGGCTTGATGATACTTCGCGGAGAGTCCCGTAATAATAGCAGGTCTTCTCGGCTATAGGTGAGTAACCCTCCATTTCTCACCAGTCGTACTATGAGGCCATCACCGATAAGCAATTGTCTTGCAGCCACCAGCACAATCAGTAATTTAAAGATTTCTGCCATAGTTGACAGATCGGGGACACAAGACGAGACAAACACAAACTTTAGACTTAGACAAGCCATGGCTCAGACGAGACGCGTACGGAAACAGAAAATGTGTTGTCGCAGCAGAGCATGCGCCAAAAAGGGTGATAAATGAAGTATACAAGTTTAGAAACCTGCCCTAGACTGAGAGTGATACCAATGAGCCAGGCGCTCCCAGAGCCATTAGAAACAAAGGGTGATAGTCTCAGTAATCTGACTCATTTAACTTACAATAGAGAGACCAGGGGCCTCATTTATAAAACTTTGCATAGGATTTGCGTCAGAAGTGGCGTACGGATGAAACATAGGACGTGCGTACGCACAGAAATATTCGGATTTATAAAACCGTGCGTACGCACCTCCTACGCATTTTTCCCTTAATAAATCACAATCAATTCTAAATGTAGCGCAGCTTTTGCGGCTTCATTTCACGCCCATAGTTGCCCATAAATAGTCCGTGAAACGCCCATAAGTTAATATTCATCGATTGCGAAATCATGGCAAACATAGAGAGGAAATCAAAAAAACGTAACTTCACTCAATGTGAAGTAGAAGTTATCGTTGGCGAGGTGGAAAAGAGGAGAAAAATGTTGTTTGGAGGGCACAGTGTGGGCATTAGGCTACTAATGCCAAAAAGGCACTTGAGTGGCAAAAGGTTGCAGACGCCGTAAATGCTGTAGCCTCACAACCTCGGACTGTGGCCGAAATAAAAAAGAAATGACAAGCTACAGATGTCGGTTATAATCTACTTGGAAATGGGAAATAGTTCAGCGCAAATGTAATTTCTTGCAGCTTTCTGAATGATTGAGACATAGGTCTACATCATACGTTATTTTATCAAAAATAAAACAAACTAAAGGTATATGCATGAATACCATGATTCCGTAGCTGATGAAGACATTTTTACTATGAAAACAACTTTCCCCAGTGGACAAATAATCTATCTATCTATCTATCTATCTATCTATCTATCTATCTATCTATCTATCTATCTATCTATCTATCTATCTATCTATCTATCTATCTATCTATCTATCTATCTATCTATCTATCTATCTATCTATCTATCTATCTATCTATCTACCTAATTATCTATCTCCCTAATTATCTATCTATCTATAATTGCATCTATATCTGCTCCGCCTGACGGACACATTGGCGAGAATATCAGTTTTGTACATTATTTCGTTCTGTTTACCATCTTATTTATGAGGATGAATTGTATAACATGCCAATATTATTGCATAACATATTTCACTTTTCTTTTTGCAAATATGTGTTAATTTGCATTTCTGTTGCAGATCGATCAAACGTGTGTTCATGTAGGCTGTTAATTGTAAGACTTGCTTTGTGAAGTCTTCGTATTATTTATGAGAGGCAGTATTGACATTTATTTTACACAACGGTCTACAGTTTCACACACTTTTACGTGTTTTTTCCATCTGCCGACGGTGTCGCCATTTCTCATTTCACCCGTTTTTGTGCGTACGCCTGGGTCAGAGCTTGCGTGAAGGACCGCACTTTTTACCATCAAGTTTGCTTTTTATAAATACCAATTATTGCGTAGAGAGCGCCGTACGCCTTCTTTTATGCGTACGCAACGTTTATAAATGAGGCCCCAGGACAGGCAGATTCTCTTGCTGGAAACTCTGATATAATCCTCACTTATACCTCAAATGCTAAATTCAGTCTACTAAACTTTCTCAGTTTATAAACTATTGTACTGGAACCTAAATTAAACATTTAATACATTTGTAACACTACATTTCCCCCTTTGAGAGTTCTAATAACTCTCACAAAATACAAATTTAGACACTTAAGAGTTCATTCTTGTAACTTGTGATCATTACAGGCACATAGCAGATGCTCTGTGTTGATTTTCTGTAATTGCCTGCTGACACAGAAACAAACATGCAATTAGGGTCCGTGAAGTTCTTACGGGTAATTATCTTCAGTCATCTGGTGTAATTTTGCTGAAAGGTAAAGAATGTCTTGTTGGATTTTGTTCAAGTTCTCTGTTGGATCCATTAACCCAGTGCAGCATTCAGGGCCAATAATGGTGCAGGCTCCTCCTTGCATTGCAAGAATGTAATCCAAGGCCGCTCTGTTCTGTAAGATCATTATCTTGTGCGAAACGAGAGTGTCCGTGATGTTACCCAGGGCCAAAGCCGTATCATTGGCCAATTTCTGTACAGAATTCGAATTCGGCCCGTATGACACCATAAGACTCTGCGTTGTGTATTTTTTTCTTTTCTTTTCTTTTGTGATAGTTGGCTCGGCAGTGGGTCTAGCTGTTTTCTGAAGGTTGAGGCTTCATACACAGGTGAGGAGGTCGGTGCATATGGGTTTCGGGACAGCCATCAAGAGGTATCTGCACAGAGGAAGAAAGAAAACAAAAAACAGAGAGCAGTATTTCTTTAAACACTAGGGTTGTATCCTTTTCTGAGTCTGCTATTGTTGTTCCTTCTTTCTCTATTTCTCAATTCCTGCGACACCTAAAGAACAGTGAGGAAAGGATGGACTAGTGGATTGGGAAGGCCTATGAGGGAGTCTTCACCGCAGGGTTGGCACCCGAAGCCTGTTGCATTCGGTTCTTCCATGGGCTCCTCACTGGTCTGTGTCCTATCCTATCCCTGTAGGTGTGGGAACAACTTTACAGTGTGACACATGAGTCCAGGTTTTCCTTCCCTGACACAATACTGCAGCTGCTGTAATCAACATCACTTGATGTGGTCCGTGCCACTTAGGCTCTAATGGCTTGTTTCTGAACGACTTTATCATGCATAACCTGCTCGTCTGTTACCTTCAAGGACTTGCGCTGAACCATCAACAAACAACTCAAATTCTGAATTCTCTATGGGAATTTCTTTTACTTCCCTTGTAGGTGTGTATGTAAGCGTAACATAATCGTGAGTCATTTCTCCTTCATCCTCTAACAAAACTTCAGTCATTGCAGACATCATACATGAGGATGGGTTCGTGACTGGTGCACGCTGTAAAACAATGTTCAGGGCTGTGAGGGTAGTTAACCAATTTCCCCAATAGGAGGAGGTGACAGAAGTGACTTTTGCTTGATTCATTAGTGCACACTGCATGAGGGCATTTTACGTTTACAGTCTGACCTAACACCATTATTGATGAAGGGCCTGTGCTGTAGCATAACATTGAAGGCTGTGAGTCTACTTAACCAGTGTCCCCCAAAGGAAGGCTGAGACAGTAACTTTCCTTTTGTTCTATTAAACAAAAATAAGTCTTTCATCTTTGTTGCAAGTTACTGGGGAAATTAAGCACTCACAGCCCAAATGGTTAACACCTCAACAAGCTGCCCAACGAGTTTAATGACGAGGGGAGGGGCTGCTTCAGAGTAGCAAGCAGACTGAGTAGAAGATGAGTAACATTGTTAACTTCTCTAAAGTTCTTTTTGTTTTTCCCACACTCTTTCCTCCAATGTCCTTGCTTACCGCAGTAATGACAACTGCCCTCTCTCTTAGGACATTTACATTTCTGTTGGTTCTCTGTGTTGACCTTAATGGATGCTTCTGCAATTTTTACTCTTGCCTTGACATCAGGGTCTCTTCCCCATTTAGCTAACCTGTCTAGGTTACTTCGGAGAGTTCTGTTAGACCAAGTTAGATTTAGGAATGGCAAGGCTCTTCTGTACTCAGCTACAAGGCCATCTGACCAGATGCGGAATAGGGGTCCTTTGTCACCTAACACACTTTCAGAATCATCAACTATTCCATTGTAAGTTACGGCTGACTGACAAAACCTTTCAGTGTATTCACTCACAGTTTCTTCTTTCTTTTGTACACAGCTAGTAATTCTAGACCAGTCTATTTTGGGTCCCATGATATTCTTTAGAATTTTCAAAACACCTTCTCTCAAATCACCTTTACTGGCATGTTGCAGTTCAGAAGTAACAGCAGACTCAAAACTGTTTAATTCAGATTCAGTTAGAATTTGTGACATCAGCTGTCTGTCTTCTGCCAACGACATGTCGTAGAGACGCATTTTCCTGATCAATGCTCTTCTAAATTCAGACAAATGTGTGCGTGCTGAGGGTAAGCTCTGGGATAGTCTCTCTATATCTTTAGGTCCTAGCGCTGTGGCAACAGTTTGGATTTTGGCAACAGAAGAGTTGGGAGGAACACTTTCAGTTCCCTCAATTCTCTGAGATCTTCTCATAGCACCACATATATTTACTGAATCTACAGGCTCTTCAGTTACTGACTGAATGGCCACATCTCTTTCAAAGAAAGCTTGTAAGTCACGATAAGTTTCTGACTGTTGGTCTTCTGAGTCACATTTGATTGAGGCCTTGTTATGGCCCACCTTTTTCGTGAGACAGGAAACTCGAGTATACAATTGTTTGTTCTGTTGTTTTAACTTAGCAATACACCTAGCTTGTTCTTGTGCAATGGATAAGCTTAATTCTCCGTGGCAGCAGATAATGCCTTTTATGTTTCTCTTCCTGATACATGCACCCAACACCTTCTTGCATTCTTCAATAGACCATGCTTTTTCTGGGTGAACACCAAATTTCTTTGTCAAATCCGATCTGACTGACTCAGTCACTATGGAGTCCATGTGCTCTCCTAACAATGACTTGAACTCACTATCTGTCCATAAAGGGGTAGCTAGTCCACATTTCTCAGTAGTTGGAACCAGCCTAGCATTCCTTCTAACCATTCTGTGATGTTTTCCTGACACAGTACTTCCCTGACAAAAAAGAGGATAAACCAATAACTTCTCTGACAAAGCAAAGGATAGTTAGTTATGAATACTAATCATAATGTATTCAACCTTTCCCGGCAAGCAGAGGAGAAACAATTTGCTAACACACTTTTAACAGTTGTTAAACTTTCCTGATTAAACAGAGGATTAATCTTCTATGACTGCACATGGGATATATCACCTTCCCTGGTAAAGCAGAGGATAAATCTTCCCTAACTTTACAGAGGATAAACATTCTCTAGAAATGTAGAGGATAACTATTCCGTTAAACAACCTTCCCTGACTAGACAGAGGATAAAACAACCTCCCTGACTATACAGAGGATGAAACACTTCCCTGGCAAAGCAGAGGATAAACTACTGTTAACACACTGTAGCTGTTGTTAACCTTCCCTGGTTGAACAGAGGATAACTTTCATCTCTAAAAGAAAACTTTAGAGGATAACTTAGTTAACCAAACTCTACAGCAGTCTGTGAACTGTTCTCTGACGGTGCAGAGGATATCAAGATATGGGGCCCTATCTTGCACCCAGCACAATTGACTTTGTACACCGACGCACGTATCATTCCTATTTTGCACCCGCGCAAAGCGCGATTTTCCTTCCACAGAAGCACGTCGCTAAACTAGGAAATGAATTTGCGCTCCCTGGGCGGTTCAGCGCAAAAAAGGAGGTGTGTTCCGGCGCAAACAATCCCTTTTGCTATTTTGCTGTTCCATAAAACAATTGCGCCACTGACCAGAAAAAACTAGTCTAAAGTCAGTGGCGCGTTGCGAGTTGTTCATTATGCTATTTTAAGGGCGCATGCTTGGCCATAATCAATGTAGCGTGTGGACAACGCGCATACACTTTGATTCTCTCATCTAAGCAGCAGTTTTCATTTTTGTAAATCATACATTATTACGATAGATAGATAGATAGATAGATAGACAATTTATTATAAAAGCATACATGTAGCTTACACATTTACCCAAATTATCATACGCCTGTTTAACAGAAGTTAATTTGGGTGGGTTTCTCCATCCCCAATGTCACTTCTCTGTGTTTTACGGCCCTGACGAGAACGTTGCTCTCCTTGGCTGTGAACTGCTCCTGGCGCGCGCCTGGCAAATCCGCCGTTATAATACGAATCCGCTTTAGAACAAGCGCGCCTGCTCTTAAAGGGAATGTGAGATGACGCTCTGATTGGTTTATTTCACATTACGCCCAAACCACACCTATGAATAATGAAGCTACTTCAGACCAACCCCTTTTAGATTTGCGCCTGGCGCAAGAGTAATTTATCCCGCCGGGAAAATAGCAACAGCGCCCAAGACCCGCCCACAAAGTTACTTGCGCTTTGCGCTTGACACTTGCGTTTTAGATCGTTAAAATAGGGCCCTTAGTCTGGAACTCAGTCAGATCTTTGTTGCTTGAAGTTTCAATCTGGATTCAGGTGGATAGCTCTATCCGGGTCACGGGGCACCAACTGTTGTGAACTTTTTTCTTCTCAAGTGTAGGAAACTCAGAAGCGAAGCCCAGGAGACTTGGTTGTATCTTCAGCATGATTCTTTATTGAGAGCTGCTGGTAGCTGCAGTCATCAAGTCAAGTCTGACTAAGGGAACGTTCCCTTGCAATTTATATACATTTAGGGGCGGGGATTTACATTGTGATGAGACACTATTGAACAAAGCATGTAAATGAAGTATACAAGTTTAGAAACCTGCCCTAGACTGAGAGTGATAACAATCCTAATCCAATCAGCATAACTATTCAAATTTAGCCAGGGGCACCCAGAGCCATTAGAGACAAAGGGTAATCTGTAAGAAGGGTCTCAGTAATCTGACTCATTTAATTTACAATAGAGACCAGGACTGGCAGAATCTCTTGCTGGAAACTCTGATATAATCATCATTTATACCTCAAATGCTAAATTCAGTCTACTAAACTTTCTCAGTATATAAACTATTGTAGTGGAACCTAAATTAAACATTTAATAAATTTGTAACACTACATGATCAAAGTTTTTGATCGGTCTGTGTTTGGAAAGGAGGCTTCAAGGCTGTTAGCAGCTCTTCGACAAGGCAAGAGATCTGTGGTGGATTTCGCTATTGAATTTCGAACTCTCGCAGCCACCAGTCAATGGAATCCTGAGGCGTTGGCGGCGCGGTTCTTGGATGGGCTTGTTGATGATATTAAAGATGAGATTTATGCTTGTGTAAACTTTGGTTAGATATAAAAATACCCGACTACGCCACCTAGGTTCCGTCTCTACCTAGGAAAGTATAAAGTAATAAAAATATCCCAAAAAGAAAATTAAACCAAAAAGAATTACAACAAAAGAAAGGACCCTGCTGGTTCGGATTGCACTGAAGACAGAGACTTTCCAAAAGTATACCAAATTTATTTATCACAGGAAATAAAATCATTCACTTAAAAACATCAAGATAGATCTCAAATACAGCTTACCAATTAATACCGACAGAAACAAGAGACCACAATTTGACCACTTTAACAGAAGGGAAAAAAAACACAGCAAATCAGTGAGTAAGTGTCACACCAAATAAAGAGAATATCAAAAGAAAACAAATACACTCCCCCTTCTGTTAGGTTTCAATATCACAGTTCTAGCCACCAGCGGATAGAACTGGCAAATGGGTTTAACACAACAACAACAGAAAAGAAAATAATTACAACACTCAGTCACAGTAACATCATATTTCACTTCTCAATTAAGACTGATGTTAATATTGTTTGCGCTGCATTACATGGACCAGGCTACCAGCATATCAGTGTACTATAACTTAATAGCTCATCGAACATACATTAGGCTACGTCAGTCTTTCAACACATTTCTTACGAACAGCTTGTTAAAGGGCTCGATCGTTAGCGGTTCACAACCGCAATATCCGCAGCCGTCAGTTGTACTAAGACCATAAAACAGTGACAAAATAAATATAATAATAAAAAAAAACAGCAGCTAGCGCTCTTGGGCCGCACCTCGTAGGGGATTTTAAGCTATAGTGACCTTTATGTCCCCTGCACTCGTCACTTCACGCACACACATTCCAGAGAGTCAAAGCAACTAGAAATGGGTAGCCGGTTACTTCACACCGCACAGAGAATAACAACAATTAACCAACCTTAGACAGGGTTTTTATCACGCCACTAGACACAGACGCACCCTCCTGATTGCACCGTGCAGGTGTACTCAATATCAACTGCTGCTCAACGCCGGTGGGCGTGTCTAGTCATTTGCAATGTGTAGCCCAATTCTAAGGAGCAAAACTGAACGTTAGATTATCAACCTGTCACACTTGTGATCCCCCAGAACATCTGGATGATCTCATCGATATTGCCGTTTGTCTTGTTTGGAGTTACGTCGGGGGGTTTGGGGTCAGTTTTCCAGGCAACGAGCAGAACTCTTCGATTCTCCTTCTGCTTCTCGGGTACCTGAACCATCGAATGGTGTAGAGCCCATGCAGATTGGCAGAATGCATCTTTCTTCTAAGGAAAGACAACGACGCTTGTCTGAGGGACTCTGGGCCCTATCTTGCACCCGGCGCAAATGACTTTGTACACTGACGCATGTATCATTCCTTTTTTGCACCCGCGCAAAGCGGACTTTTCCCTCCACAGACACACGTCGGTTAACTAAGAAATACACTTGCGCTCCCAGGGGCGGTTCGGCGCAAAGAGGAGGCGTGTTCCGGCGCAAACTTTCCCTCATGCTATTTTGCTGTTCTATAAAACAATTGCGCCACTGACCAGAAAAAACCTAGTCTAAAGTCAGCGGCGCGTTGCACGTTGTTCATAATGCTATTTTAAGCACGCATGCTTGGCCATAATGTAGCGGGTGCACAACGCGCATACACTTTGATTCTCTGATCAACACAGATGCAGCAGTTTTTATTTTTGCAAATCATACATTATAACAAGGAAAAATATTAACACATGATGGAAATCATTGTGGTGTCCATGAAGATGTAAAAAAAAAAAAGTTTTTTTCCTCCCACGCCTGTTTAACCGACACTGATTTGGGTGGGTTTCTCCCATCCCCATACAACGTCACTTCTCTGTCTTTCACGGTCCTGACAAGAACGTCGGTCTCCTCGGCTGTGAACCGCTCCTGGCGCGCGCCTGGTAAATCCGCCGTTATAATAGCAATCCGCCATGCAACATGATTTTAACTAAATCTCCAGTAACTCCCTTAGTTTTTGGCCATCCCTGGCTTTCCCTTCATGGTCCCCTCATTAAGTGGGCAGATAATTCTATTTCTAATTGGAGTCCTTATTGTCTTGTTTCTGCGCCATCTTTTGTGTCCCCTTCTCTGTTTCAGAAGGAGGAGATTGATTTGTCCTGGTTTCCTGTCATGTATCACGATCTGCGGGCAGCCTTTAGTGTGTCCCGAGCTGCATCTCCTCCACATCAACCGACTGTGCCATCGATCTCCTCCCAGGCACTTTTCTGCCTCGTGGTTGCCTTTTCTCTTTGTCAGCTCCTGAGTTTTTTCCATGGAGAGTCTCTGGCCGCTGGAACCATCCACTCCTCTTCTCCGGCAGGTGCGGGATTCTTCTTTGTGAAGAAGGATGGCTCTCTGCATCCCTGTATAGATTATCGGGGGCTGAATGACATAATGGTTAAGAACAGGAACCCCCTGCCTCTTATGTTTTCAGCCTTTGAACTCTTGCAGGGGGCGAGATTCTTCACAAAGCTGAATCTAGTCAAGTCAAGTCAAGTCATCTTCATTTATATAGCGCTTTTAACCATGGATTGTTTCAAAGCAGCTTTACAGAGATAAACATATAATTTAAGGTAACAGAGATTGTTTTGGTTTTATAGCGGTTCTTGAATAATGTTATTTCCAGCTAAAGTTAATTTTGATTGATTCACCTCCGTCGAAATAATCAGACTTTAAACGCGAACCTGTGATTAACGCTGACGGCGTTCACATGCACATTCAGAATTGATTCTATAGTTATGTGCTTTTGAAAATATGTGCGCAGGTTTGTAATTCCATACAACCCATGCCTAAACAAACTACTTGTCTTGCCTATACATTTTGATACAGAATTTTGTTTTATTTTATCACTTCGGGGTACGCGAACCGAAATTTACAACGCTTTATCTGTAGAGCGGGAAAGGGATTCTCCATAGGGAGAGGATAGCTGACACTTCAGGATTGCATTGTCATCGGGTCCAGGCGAATCTCCTTCGTCAGATCTGGATACGGCCTGGATCCGGCAGGCTTCGGGAAAACCTTGGGATAAACAAAGACACTAATATTAGCGTAGATGCCTTTCTTTTTATGATGTAACGAGTACATCAAGATTTAAGGGAAGTGTTCCCAGTTCCGGCTGACCTAATCTATGCAGCCTAACATTGAATTATAGAAGTCTATAATGTATTATGTGTATGCTAGGTCAAAGAGATGTGTTTTTAGTCTAGCTTTGAACTGACAGAGTGTGTCTGCTTCCCGGACAATGGTAGGAAGACTGTTCCAAAGTGTTGGTGCTAAATAGGAAAAGGATCTACCGCCAGCAGTCGATTTAGATATTCTAGGTATTATCAACTGGCCGGAATTTTGAGATCGCAATAGACGTGAAGGACTATAATGCGTTAAGAGCTCGCTCAAGTACTGCGGAGCTAAACCATTTAGTGCTTTGTAAGTAATCAACAATATTTTAAAATGTATACGATGTTTAATAGGGAGCCAATGCAGTGTTGACAGAACCGGGCTAATATGGTCATATTTCCTGGTTCTGGTAAGAACTCGAGCTGCTGCGTTTTGAACTATAGCTGTAGTTTATTTATTAAGCGTGCAGGGCAACCACCCAGTAGAGCATTACAATAGTCTAGCCTTGAGGTCATGAACGCATGAACTAATTGTTCCGCATTTCCCAATGAGAGCATATGGCGTATTTTAGATATATTTTTAAGATGGAAAAATGCAGTTTTTTAGCCATTAGCCATTGGGCTAACCTCTGCTTGGAGACAGCCTTCCCCTTCTGCTGGCCTCCGTAACAGACGAAGAGCTGCTCTGAGGTCCTGAAGCTTTGCGTTCTGTCCACATAACAACGTAGTGCACGTACGGGACAGGGAAAAGCCAGGGCTGGGTCTGCCTCCTCCACGGGCAGCGCTTGCAGGTTCACTACCTGATCTACAAATGGAGTGGTAGGAACCTTGGGCACATATCCAAACCGGGGTCTCAGAACCACGTGAGAAAGGCCCGGTCCGAACTCAAGGCACGATTCGTCGACCGAAAAAGCCTGCAGATCCCCGACCCTCTTGAAGGAAGCTAGAGCCAATAGAAGAACAGTTTTTTCAGACAAAACTTTTAGCTCTATACCATTTAAGGGCTCAAATGGGGGCCTTTGAAGCGC
This sequence comes from Rhinichthys klamathensis goyatoka, assembly GCF_029890125.1. Taxonomy (NCBI): domain Eukaryota; kingdom Metazoa; phylum Chordata; class Actinopteri; order Cypriniformes; family Leuciscidae; genus Rhinichthys; species Rhinichthys klamathensis. The sequence goes on from NW_026606781.1 coordinate 913,226, forward strand.
TCTCAGCACCAGGGCTAAGTCCCAAGAGGGTACGGGGTGCAAATTACGAGGGGGATTTAATCTCCTAGCACCCTTAAGGAATCTGATGATCAGGTCGTGCTTCCCTAACGACTTCCCGTCGATCACATCATGATGGGCAGCTATTGCGGCCACATGTACTTTGAGGGTGGAGGGAGACAGCCTTCGCTCCAACCCATCTTGCAGGAAGGAAAGCACGACTCTGACCGAGCAAGTTCGGGGGTCCTCCTGACGGGAGGAACACCATTCGACGAACAGGTTCCACTTTAGCGCATAGAAGCGCCTCATAGAGGGGGCTCTAGCGGAAGTGATGGTGTCTACCACTGCCTCTGGTAGACCACCTAGAACCTCCGCGTCCCGTCCAGGGACCAGATATGGAGTCTCCAGAGGTCTGGACGCGGATGCCATAGAGTGCCCCGTCTCTGAGAAAGCAGGTCCTTCCTCAGAGGAATGGGCCAAGGGGGTGCTGTCGCAAGGAGCATGAGTTCCGGGAACCAGGTCCGGTTAAGCCAGTACGGCGCAACTAGCAAGACCTGCTCCTCATCCTCCCTGACTTTGCACAGTGTCTGTGCGAGAAGGCTCACTGGGGGAAACGCATACTTGCGTGGGTCCCGGGGCCAGCTGTGTGCCAGTGCACCCCTGCCGAGGGACCCTCCGGTCAGGGAATAGAACAACTGGCAATGGGTCGTGTCCGGAGAGGCAAACAGATCTATCTGAGCGGCTCTGAAGATTCCCCATATCAGCTGAACCACCTGAGGATGGAGTCGCCATTCTCCCGGAAGGGGCGGCTGCTGTGAGAGCTCATCGGCTGCATGGTTGAGCACACCAGGGATATGAATGGCCCGAAGCGACCTCAGATGCTTCTGACTCCATAGGAGGAGATGGCGGGCGAGGCGCGACATACGACGGGAGCGTAGACCACCTTGATGGTTGATGTACGCTACGGTCGCAGTGCTGTCCGTACGGACCAGTACATGCCTGTGCAGAAGCAGCCCCTTGAGGCGGCACAAGGCTAAGCGTACTGCCTGCAACTCTAGGCAATTGATGTGCCAATGCAGCTGAGGCCCCGTCCACAGACCTGAGACTGCATGCCCGTTGTACGTGGCCCCCCATCCGTTGGCAGAGGCATCCGTGAAAACCACAGCATGCCTGGACACCTGGACTAGGGGCACTCCGGCCCGTAGAAAGGCAGGGTGCGACCAAGGACTGAAGGTTTGGCGACAGTGCGGGGTAATGTTGACCCGGAACGTGCCGCTCTGCCACGCCCATCTCGGGACTCGATCGTGAAGCCAGCGCTGAAGCGGTCTCATATGTGACAGGCCAAGCGGCGTTACTGCGGCTGCGGCTGCCATATGCCCCAGGAGCCTCTGAAATTGCTTCAGTGGGACCACTGACCTGCCTCGAAAGGACCTGAGGCAGTTGAGCACTGACTGGACGCGCTCCTCGGTGAGGCGCGCAGTCTGACTGACCGAGTCCAGCTCCATACCGAGATAAGAGCTCCTCTGCGTGGGGCAGAGTTTGCTCTTGTCCCGGTTGACCTGAAGTCCCAACCGGCTGAGGTGCCGGAGCACCAGGTCCCTGTGATCGCACAACAGATCTCACGAGTGAGCTATTATCAGCCAGTCGTCGAGATGATAGAGTTGAGAATGCGAACGCCATGTTCTCTCAAGGGAACAATGGCCGCCTCCACGACTTTCGTGAAAACGCGGGGCGACAGGGCCAAGCCGAAGGGTAGGACCTTGTACTGATATGCCCGACCCTCGAACGCAAACCGAAGAAAAGGTCTGTGTCGAGGCAGAATCGAGACATGAAAGTACGCGTCCTTCAGGTCGATCGCTGCAAACCAATCCTAGGGACGGATGCACTCGAAGATGCGTTTCTGCGTAAGCATCTTGAATGGGAGCTTGTGAAGGGCCCGATTCAAAACACACAGATCCAGGATTGGTCGTAACCCACCGCCTTTCTTGGGTACAATGAAGTAAGGGCTGTAGAACCCAGACCTCATCTCGGCTGGAGGGACCGGCTCGATCGCGTCCTTCGCCAGCAGGGCAACGATCTCTTTCCTCAGGACAGGGGCGTTGCACTCCGCACTTGGGTGAAGAGGACACCCCTGTACCTGGGAAGCCGACGGGCAAACTGAATTGCATAGCCGAACCGGATGGTGCGAATGAGCCACCTGGACGGTCTCGGAAGCGCTAGCCAGGCTTCGAGAGATCGAACCAATGAGCCCACTCGGACTACCGCGTACCCACGGAGGGGCAGCGAGGTGGAAGGCAGGGACCCGCCCTCAGAGGCATTGCTGCGGCCGAAGGTGGGGTCTGTGTGTGTGGTGCAACACTTACCTGCCTCCACCGGGGGGCAAACAGCAGGGAAGGCCCATCTTTCTCTGGGGCGTTCGACTGCTGACTGTCCCGAGGCAGGAGGGGAAACGAGGAGCGAGGCTGGGGGGCGTCGAGTCCTGGCTTACGCGCCTCCTTGCCCGGCGACAGATGAGAGTGACGAGGCCGTAGCGGCGACACTGGCATCTGAGCGCCTTGGCCAGCGACAGACGAGAGCGACGAGGCCGTAGCGGCGTCACTGCCATCTGAGCGCTGGGGCGAGGGGAATGAGAGCAGCGAGGCAACGTGGTGGCGCGCACTGTCATTCTCACCCTCTAGGAGGGGAAACCAGGAGCGAGGCCCGGGGGCGTTGAGTCCTGGCTTCCGCGCCTCCTTGGCCAGCGACAGACGAGAGTGACGAGGCCGTAGCGGCGTCACTGCCATCTGAGTGCTGGAAGAGGGGGGAAGGAATGGCGAGGCATGGGAGCGTCGCTCACTGCAGTCCGCACCTCTTGTAACCCAGAGATGGAAGAAATTGCTCTATTGAAAAAGTGGGTACCACTGGACTCAGGGAGCCAGCAGCGGAACAGAAACTGAACAAATTTTCCACCCGGCCCTCCTCCGGGGGCGGGAGAGGTGAGGACACCATCTCCCTGAGAGCAACTTCCTCCAACCCTGTGTCACCCGTCTCAGGGCTGCTGAGACAGGTGGCGCCGTCCTCCTGCGAAAGCTAGACGTCACCATAAAGCTGGTTGACATCTTTTTCACAGGGGGCTGACACCCTTGGCGACAAACAGACTGAGGAGAAACCAGGAATGTGTCGACAGCATATCGGGTCAGCTCCTGGCCTCCTCAACCTGCTTCTGAACTGTGGAGCTCTGCTGGGCACAGTCTCTAACAGTGTCGCCGAAAACGACAAACCCTGTGGGATAGGAGCACCGAGAAAGCGAACTTTGGCGATGTCTCGTACTCCACAAGGTTTAGCTGTGGGATGCTTCTGGACCAGCAGTGTGGACATCGTCTGACCGAGGGCCAGTGCTATAACTTGCACAGCTCAACCCCGACTCAGAACTACCCCTGTGTAGTCAAACCACTAAGGGTAGTGAGAGAGGAAAAACTTTCTGCAGATTTTGGCACGTTTGGCTTTCCAAAGCACCAACATGCTTCCATACTGCTAAAAGCTCTTTCACACGCATCCGGGCAGGCACGGGGGCGGGGCAAATTATGCGTTGCACTGCGCCCCCAGAGTAGCCCGGGAAGTGTGGCTGTCAAGTCTGAATCTGATTCAGCATGAGCACACACACCATTACATTGGGAACTCAGCGTCATCATTTCCAGAGTGTAACAGCCCTCTCTCCGATCCAGCGATCGAAATCTGATCCTCCCCTGGTGCCCTGAATGAAATAGCTGGTCCCTCATGAGAAGGACCAGAGATTCCACCCGAAAGCTGCCAGGCATGCAAAACAGTGAACGTGGCCATACCTTGATGGCACACGGCACGCTGAGCGCTCAACCCCTCGAGAAAGGCAAGCGAACAACGCGCCGACGTGGTCATGCTCTCGTAAGAGAGCATAAACCACCCACGAACACAGTCTCAGCATGTTTGCGATGCGCTAGAGGAGTGAGGGTTCCAAGGAGGTGGTCTCGTCAGAGAACACTCACTGTAATCCTCTAATCACCAATACTATTAACCAAAATAGCCCTCCACCGTTGGCCACCAGAAGAGGAACTAGATCGGGGAACAGTCAAAGGCGCGCATCTAGAGCGCCGACTGACGCGCGCTGGGTTGCCGTGACAACCCGCGCTGTCAGCCGGCAGCTCGACGGCACACGGTACGCTGAGCGGCTCAAGCCTTTACGAGAAAGGGGAGACGAACAACGTGCCGACGTGATCATGCTCTCATGAGAGAACATAAACCACCCACGAACGCAGTCTCAACATGCTTAAGCCCAGGCACGCGAAACAGTGATCGTGGCCGTCAAATGAGGACAGGAAGCGACCGCATCCAGAAACACACGGGTTAAACGTCATCCTGAAAAGGACGCGATCTTCACCCGTGTTGCTCTTTTCACAGAAAACGTTCTCTTATTGTGCTGAAGCACACAGGGATAAACGCGGCAACACAGCGGGGAAACTGCAAGCCCGCTGTGCGCACTCAACCGAATACCAGCTGTGACAACAGCTCTTTGAAAAAAAGGCAGATCGCGTGAAGCAGCAGCCGGTACCCGGGAGATCGCGAAGATCGCTGAAGCGCCGTCACACTAACACAGAGAGGTCTCGGAGAAAACAGCAGACTCGTTGAGCGTGAAGATAAATTACTAATCTTGAAGCTCATCCACTCAGAGGACACACCGGTCGGCTCCGAAGCTAAAAGCAATGGTATGTGCGTGCGCTTCCGCTTTTATACCTGCATTGCTAGGCGGGACGCAGAATGCAAATCCCGCATGCCAATATTTATTGGCTCGTTTTAATTCACTCGAAGGCAATTGGTCTCCCTACCGTGATCCCAATTCGTTGGAAACTCCTACGACGAGACGTAGGAGTTCCCATACGAAAGGGAACAAATTTTTCCTCAGGGAGACTACAATGCACTCCCTGATGCGATACTGTGGTAGACGGTTGCATAGTTATAATTTTGTCCCTGATATTATCAATCTTATAAGTGAAGAAGTTCATAAAGTCATCACTGCTGTGTTGCTTGGACACTTCTGAGCTTGAAGCTTTCTTTTTCGTTAGTTTATCCACTGTTTCAAATAAATACCTTGGATTATGTTTATTTTCTTCTAATAGGGTTGAAAAATAAGCAGATCTAGCAGCTTTTAAAGCCTCTCTGTAAGCAATCGAGCTCTCTTTCCATGAAATCCGAAACACCTCTAGTTTAGTTTTCTTCCAGTTGCGCTCCATTTTTCTGGCTGCTCTCTTAAGGGCCTGAGTGTGCTCGTTTTACCACGGCATTGGACTATTTTCTTTAATCTTCCTCAAGCGCAACGGAGCAACTGCGTCTAAAGTGCTGGAAAAGAGAGAGTTAAAAGTTTCTGTTGCAATATCAAGTTCTTCTAAGCTATCCGGGATGCTGAGATGATGAAACTGATTAGGAAGATTATTGATAAAGCAATCTTTAGTGGCAGAAGTTATAGGTCTAACACATTTATAACACGGAGTCGGCTTTGCAGCCTTGGCTAAATGTAATTTCCATGAGACTAGATAATGATCTGAGATGTCATCGCTCTGCTGCAGAATTTCAACAGCATCAACATCTATTCCATGTGATAATATTAGATCTAAAGTATGATTACGACAATGAGTAGGTCCTGACACGTGTTGTCTAACTCCAATTGAGTTTACAATGTCTTTAAATGCCAATCCCAATGCATCTTTTTCATTATCTACATGTATATTAAAATCACCAACAATTAGTACTTTATCGGCAGCCAATACTAATTCTGATAGAAAGTCCGCAAATTATTTGATAAAATCTTTATGGTGCCCTGGTGGCCTGTATACAGTAGCCAGCATAATTCTCAAATGTGATTTATCGTTTACACTACATATTTTTACATTAAGCACCAATACTTCAAAAGAAGTATATTTAAAACTAGATTTCTTAGTGGTTTTGAAAATATTACTATAAATTACAGCAACACCTCCCCCTTTGCCTTTCAGACGAGGTTCATGTTTATAAGTATAATCTTGTGGGGTTGACTCATTTAAAATAATGTAATCGTTTGGTTTTAGCCAGGTTTCTGTCAAACACAGCACATCTAGATTATAATCTGAAATCATATCATTAACAATGAGAGATTTTGAAGTAAGGGATCGAATATTCAGCAACCCAAGCTTTATCATTTGCTCATCTGTATTATATCTGTTTTTTATTTGTTGAACATCAATTAAATTTTTACCCTGACGTTTTTTGGATTTCCAAATTCAGGGAACAGACACAGTCTATATATGATATCTAGGTGAAAGAGGCTCTATGTGATGGGATTTATCTGACCTTGGTGACGTGAGGCCGCTAGCAGACGGTCGGTTTAGCCAGTCTGTTTGCTTCCTGACCTGAGCCCCAGATTGTCATGTTTTATCTCTAAGACTATGAGCCAAATTACTAGAGAGAAGAGCAGCACCAGCCCAGGAGGGATGGATACCATCTCTTTTCAACAGGTCAGGCTTGCCCCAAAAACTTTTCCAATTGTCTATGAATTCTATATTATTCTGTGGACACCACTTCGACAGCCAACCATTGAGTGAGGCCAATCTGCTAACTATCTCATCACTCCTGCATACAGGAAGGGGACCAGAGCAAATTACAGTGCCTGACATCGTACTTGCGAGTTCACACACCTCTTTAATATTAATTTTGGTGATCTCCGACTGGCGGAGTCGAACATCATTAGTGCCGACATGAATAATGATCTTAGAGAATTTACGATTAGCATTAGCCAGCACTTTTAAATTTTTAAATTTTAAATTTGCTTTGCGCTCTGGCTCCCGGCAAACATGTGACTATGGTGGCTGGTGTCTCTATTTTCACGTTCCGTGTGATCGAATCACCAATTACCAGGGCACAATCAACAGAATTCTCAGTGGGTGTTTCACTGAGTGGGGCAAATCGGTTTGTTATGGGAATCGGAACGGAAGGGTGGTTCTTTGATCCGCGACTAGAACGATCTCTCACTGTCACCCTGTCATCTGCCCTGCTGCACGGGCTCTATTTCAGACGGAACCGAATCATGTAAAGAGTTCACTATGCTAGGCGCATCCAAAACAGTATCTAAAGATCTAACATACTTACCATCCTCAATTAAAGTTTGGATACGTGTCGGGCGCGCGAGAGAAAATAAATAAATAAATGAGCGCACGGGTGGCGCGTTAGCAGGCTAACGTTAGCGAGTTACTAGCGTGCTGTGTTAACAATAACGGAAGCTAGAGATGTAAGGTTAATCTGAGATGTTGGGTAAGCTGTATTTAGTAGTATAAACAACTAGATAGGCTCAAAACAAAAAGAAATACGAGGCTCAGGCGGAGCTTACAACCTCGGAGCAAACCTCGAAGCAAACAAACACACAGCAGGCAGCGAGGCAGACAGGAGCAATCGATCAGCGATCAGCGATCTAGAGCGAATCTATGCAACACTTACCAACTTGTTCGGATTAAGGAGGGGGACGAGTGGAAGACGGCCTCTAACACCCCCACAGGGCCCTTTGAGTATTTGGTTTTTATTTGGTATTTGGCCTGTCCAATGCCCCAGCCGTCTTTCAAGCACTCGTCAATGACGTGCTGAGAGATATGATCAATAAATTAGTTTTTGTGTACCTGGATGATATTTTAATTTTCTCTCCCTCCTTCCAGGTGCACATCTGGCACGTCAGGCGAGTGCTCCAGCGGCTGCTGGAGAATCAGTTGTTTATTAAGGCGGAGAAGTGTACTTTCCATGCCCTTCTCTAACTGCCCGGTGCCTGACACCAGAAAGAGTTTACAACAGTTCCTGGGTTTCGCCAATTTCTATCTGCGTTTCATCAGGAACTTCAGTCAGGTGGCGGCCCCTCTGACTGCCTTGACCTTCACCAAGGCTAAATTTGCCTGGACTGTGGCGGCTCAGGGTGCGTTTGATGAACTCAAATGCAGGTTTACTTCTGCTCCAATTCTTGTTACACCTGACGCCACTCGGTAGGTGTTGGAGCGGTTTTTTCTCAAAAAAAGAAAAGCGGTTCTTTCTTTGTGTCTGTCATTTTCATCTTTTCCACGTGCATTTGCACTCAGCTGTTTGTGTTTCACAATCAGCGCATTTGCGCACAGCTGTTTTTTTTCGCAATCAGTGCATCTGCTCGTTTCCGCTCACCTGTCTCCCCTTATTGCTTGATTTCTCAGCTAAATTTATGCTTTCTTTCCCTTTGTTCTCTGGCAGTATGTTCTGTACCTTTTGCTGGTCACTTGCCGTTTTTTTCCTTGTTTAGTAGATTTTGTTTAATTTTTTTTTTTTTTTATCTAACATATTTTTCTCTGCCCAGTTGTATTGCGGTTTTCCTGTTCCTCTCCAGCATTCACTGGTCTTGGACTGTTATATTGCTGCTGATCATTAGGACTGGTACTGGAGTTTGGATTTTGCTGGGTTACTGTTTGCCTTTCTGGACTGATTACTGCTGTGACCTACTGCCTGCTTCTGATTGTGAGTTGGGATGTCACTTTTGGTTCTGTTTGCTCCTCGCCTGACTACCCTGCTTGTCTGATACTGATTCTCGCCTCATGATTTGGATTTGATTATCCTGGAGTCTGATCCCTGCCTGCCTGACTATTTTCTTCACTGCTGTTAATCTGTTCAGGAGCCGTGCAGCTTCAACTGTATTACTGTTTCAATAAATTGAAATTAAGCATTCTTCTGCTTTTGGGTCCTCCTTCCTCAGAACCTTACAATTGTGGTTTTGAATCATTTTACTCTCCATGTGGCTGAGGCTTAGACTGTAGCTGTTGAAGACCAAGAAATGTCTACAATCTTTGAATATTTTGCACAAATTATAACAAAGGGATTTTTGCAGGATGGGAATCTGCCATTTTATCACTACTGGCTTTCTTCTACAAAGAAAAACTGACACTTGTTGTGTGTTTTCACTGTATAGGTGTCACAGTTGTGTTTCTGTCTGAGTCTTCTTCTTCTTTCGTTTTTTGGCGCGTTGCATTCTGTCTGAGTCTTGTAGTCACATGTCTTCCTTTGTTCTGTTTTCCCGCCACTCATCTGTTTCCATGGTAACTGTCATATAGTTAATCTGCATCACCTGTGTTTAGTTTAATAATCATCATTATCTGTTTCACCTGTGTTCTGTTAATCAATATTGATCTGTGGTTGTATTTAGTTTCCTTCTGTTCAGTCAGTCTTGGTCCGTTCTCCGTTGTATTTGGTCTGTGTGAACCTTCTGCCTGTCTGTATCTATTTGAGTTATCTTGTAAGTAAAAGTTTGTATTGGAACCTTTTATTCTCTCTAGTCTTCTTCTGCCTGCACCACACTGTGACAGAAGAACGGACCGTCCAAAATGGACGATAGGGTTAGAATAATCGTCATGGCTCAGGAGAGCCAAAACTTTTTTACTTTTGCCCTGGATTTTTGCAGCCTTGCCGTCTCCAGTGCCCTCGACGACGAGAGCCTGTGCACCTTGTTCGGGGCCACATTTAGCCATCAAATCGACCTCCCAGACACCACCGGACTGGACTGGAGGGAGACCGTCATCTGGTGTTTGGAGAGGGTCGTGCCTCGATCCGGAACACAGCTAGACCCAGGGAATCCTCATGTCATGCCTGACAGCCTGATCTTCACGTTATGCCTGATCTTCACGTTATGCCTAATCTTCACGTCATGCCTGACCAGCCTGAGCCTGTTCACGTCATGCCTGCCGAACTAGTGTCTCGTCCCACTGAGCTTCATGTCCGTCCTGCCAAGCCTGAGCTTCACGTCAGCCCTGCCGAGCCTGAGTCTTCTGTCCCCGAGCCTGAGTCTTCTGTCCCCCCCAGCCTCCCTCTCCCACCTCATCCCATATGCCACCACTGCCTGTCAGCCCCTCAGCTCCTCTAACCACCTTCGGGGAGGTGGAGTCGCCGTGGGTCCGCCGGCCTACAGCTCCAGCCTGGTCGGTGGATCCCCAGTCTCCGCCTCCGACCTCCGCGACCAGAACTCCGCCTCAGCCCGACGGTCCATTGTCGTCACCTTGGCTCCTACCTCTCTCAGCTCCACCATGGCCCATCAGTTCACCAGTTCAGCCAGGCTCCCTCGTCCCCCCAGAACCACCTTGGTCCCTCGTCGACCTTCCCTCATCTCTGGACTGCACTCCTCTGGCTACTACTACTGCCCCTGCTCCGTTGGACTCCTCACTCCCTTCAGTTCTTCCTTGGTCCTCACTCCCTCTGTCTCCACCATGCCCTTCTGTGTCCCCGCCTGCACCTCAGTCGCCAGAGCCAGCGGCGTCGCCATGTCCCTCCGGATCCTCAGCGTTGCCTAGGCTCGTCGGCTCTCCGGCTCCACCCTGGTCTCCTCTCCCATCTGCTCTGCCCCGTCAGTCGGCCCCCTGGAGTCATCAGTCCTGCCTCCACCATGGCTCCTCTCTCCGTCGGCTCCGCCCTGGCCGCCTGCACAGCCTGCTCTGCCTGCTCCGCCCTGGCCGCCTGCATCGTCTGCTCCGCCCTGGTCCCTCCTGCTCTTCGTCTTCCTCCTGAGTCCCCTCCCTCTATCAATGGCGCGGGGATGCGCCTACTGGGAGGGGGGAGTACAGTCACAGTTGTGTTTCTGTCTGAGTCTTGTTGTCACTAGTCATATGTCTTCCTTTGCTCTGTTTTCCCGCCACTCGTTTGTTTCTATGATTACATTTAGTTAATCTGCATCACCTGTGTTTAGTTAATTGTCATCATTATCATCATCTGTTTCACCTGTGTTGTGTTGTGTTGTGTTGGGCGGCAGTGGTTCAGTGGTTCATGTAGGTTGTCTACAAACTGGAAGGTTGGTGGTTCAATCCCCAGTTCCACCTGGCCAAGTGTCGAGGTGTCCATGAGCAAGACACCTAACCCCAACTGCTCCTGACGAGCTGGATGGCGCCTTGCATGGCTGACACCGCCGTTGGTGAATGAGTGAGTGAATGGGTGAGACAAAATGTAAAGCGCTTTGGTGGCCTTACATTTACAAAAATGTAAAGCGCTTTGGTGCTATATAAATGCAGTCCATTTACCATTTAATCAATGTTCATCTGTGGTTGTATTTAGTTCCCTTCTGTCAGTCTTGGTCTGTTCTCCATTGTATTTGGTGTGTGAACCTTCTGCCTTCTTCTGCCTGCACCACACCGTGACAATTAGACATATTTTACAGTATTTTTCTATATTCCTGAACTATAACTTGTCAGATTTGTAACATATTTTATTGTTTAGCCCAATTGCTGTCGCATTAGCCTGCTACAAGAACTTCCATGGGTGAAAAGGTGAAATGTTTTCTGATTTAAAAAGGGGGAGGGGTGGCTGAATGTACCCTCATCCCAAAAAAGGATTTATTAACTTCAGTGTGTGTCATATGTCAAAGTAAGATATTAATAGACTAAAAATAAATAATTATAATACTCCTGAATTTTGAGATGGAAGCTGTGACCTATATATTTTGAAGCAATAAAGGTTTGACTTATATCTGATTTCATTAGGTAGGATGTCTGTGTACAGAAAGCTCATGGCTCAAAAAAATGGCTCAAGACAGGTCATATCAAAATATATGAGGTTGCCCGTGTATAGATTCTGCTTAGTGTGCATGATCAACTTCTATAAAAGCCAAGAGGGTAGGCCAGAAGAGATGCAGAGAAGACCTCAGAAGTTCCATCAAGTGGTAAGAGCCTAAGCTGACTGTGACTTAAAGGAATTTAACATCATTACTTATGTGTCTGTGCTCAAAGTAATTGTGTTTTTATTTATATTAATACATTTTAATTAATTGATTTTTTTTTTAATCCAAGGGTAGTGAACATTTCATCTGGTCTCAAGGACAAAAGGCAAGTGAGTTTAAGATTCAGTGTGTGGATTAGGGTAGATGAAAACAGTTGTTATAGTCTGTATTATAGACAAAAACTGGAGAAGCATGCTGTTTTTAAAAACTTATGTAATTTATTTATAAAGAAATGTGTTTAAAATGTATTAGTAAGATGAATTTAAGGAAGGGGTCCCATTGTCAACATAGGCACCTTTTGTATTTGTTTTTTATTGTGTTGTATTGAATTCTGTTTTTCTTATTCCATTTTTGAGTCTGAGAGCCCATAAAACCCCTTGTGGGAAAGTTATACAAATTTGGCCCAGATATAGAGGACATTTGACACATTTCTGAGCAGACTCCGTTTGTGGAAACAGAAAAAGAAGCGGGAAAGGGCCAATTGATAATGCTGTATTAGAGCAAAACATGAAATTGGCTCTAACTACAGAACTGTTGGTCTGATTAAATTCAATTCAAAATTGGGATGCAGTGTTGCTATTATAATCCATGATGACATTTGCATAAATATAAACCATTAGAAATGTCTTAAGTTTTATCATAAAATATCAAATTAATTTAATAAAAAAATCTGTCACAGAAATGTCTTAATATTTGTCAGGAAATCTTATGCATCAATTGAGAGAAAAAAACTCAAGTACACTTATCTACTGTACAGAGGAGAAAACCCTCTCTTTAGCTCTCTTTGTGAGCATAAGTGAGTACACACATGCAATGTAATGTCCGTTTCATTCATACTCGAAGCAGGAGGATGCACTCGGGCTGAGAGTCCACAAGTAAGACTCATAGTCGGCAGTTAAAATCTCTGTATTGTCCTGAAACTTCATAAATGCCACAATTCATATTGTACTGTATCTGCCGTCCCCTGAGACCAGCATTTCAATTTCCCAGAAAGAAATATTTAATCGACATTTTTGCCATTAATGGGCCCCTTACCTGCTTTTTGCTTGTTATCTAAATGTTTATCTAGTATTGTTTTCTGTGTCTGTATTCATGTGTAAGCCTAAACTTAGGCATATGCCTCTTTCCTACCATTCATGTGTTTTATATTTTATGTGTCTTGCCTTTGTTGAATATTTATGAAATTTGTAATGGATAAGTTGTTCTCTCTTTAGTAAGGCGCCACCATGAGTACGGACGCGGAGATGGCCATTTATGGCAAAGCTGCCATTTACCTTCGTAAGCCTGAGAGGGAGAGAATGGAGGCTCAGGCCAAACCATTTGATGCCAAGGCTGCCTGCTATGTGGTTGATGTCAAAGAGTTGTACCTCAAGGGAACAATCAAGAGCAAAGACGGTGGCAAAGTCACAGTTGTTTTGCTTGATACTAAGGAGGTAAATTTGAATTTCCATTTCATGTAGATGCTTGTTAAATTACTTATTACATTGTTTTCTTTTATATCTAATATCTAATTGATCAAATTTATAGGAGAGAGTTGCTAAGGAAGAAGATGTCTACCCAATGAATCCTCCCAAGTATGACAAGATTGAGGACATGGCCATGATGACCCATCTCAATGAAGCCTCTGTCCTGTATAACCTCAAAGAGCGTTATGCTGCGTGGATGATCTACGTAAGTTCTGAAACAACATAAAAAGCATTTAAATTAATTTTTTCTGTGTTATTGGAATCTGACCATGTCTCTGCTCATTTCAGACCTACTCTGGACTCTTCTGCGCAACTGTGAACCCCTACAAGTGGCTCCCAGTGTATGATGCAGAAGTGGTGTCTGCCTACAGAGGCAAAAAGCGTATGGAGGCCCCACCCCACATCTTCTCTGTCTCTGACAACGCCTATCAGTTCATGCAGACTGGTAAGACATTATGGAATTGAATTCTATAGAATTCATTCAGATGAATTAGATGTTGCTGTTAATATAATAAATATTTACTGGATATTTCGCAATTTTTAATCAACAGATAGAGAAAACCAGTCTGTCCTAATTACGTAAGTATTTTAATTTAATTTCAGACCATGACAAAAATGAAAAGTATAACATAGATGGAAAATTTATGGAGATAATTACAAAATATAATTTAAGATTGAACAAAGATTGAATATACTTTGAAAAGCCTATATACATGTCTTTCAATCTTCTGTCTTCTAATCTCTTATAAACCAGAGGAGAATCTGGTGCTGGAAAGACTGTGAACACGAAACGTGTCATCCAGTACTTTGCCACAGTTGCAGTGTCAGGTGTCAAGAAAGAGGCCAGTAAAATAAAGGTACGAGATACAAAACTATGTCATATATATTATTTTAAAAGATGATGATTTACTCTCATCTCACAAACTATACGATATGTGAATTTGTGAAATGCCTATAAATTGTGTTTAGTCATGAAAAAGAAAAACAATTGAAAATAACTGAAAATCCTTCAAACATCACAGGGCTCTCTTGAGGACCAGATCATTGCTGCTAACCCTCTGCTTGAGTCTTATGGTAATGCCAAGACTGTGAGAAATGACAACTCATCTCGTTTTGTAAGTTAACCACTGTTTATTTACAGTACAGATGGTCAGTTGTGTTAAATTTTACTGTACAGAGTTTTCTATAAAGAGATTATAATAATAATAATTATTTCTATTATGATTTAAACAGGGTAAATTCATCAGAATTCATTTCGGCACAACTGGAAAACTGGCTAGTGCTGACATTGAGACATGTACGTGGACATGATTTCATTGATCCATCCTGAACATTTGTCTTTATCTGTCACTCTTCAGATGATTGTGACTCAAGTACATTCTCTCAACAGATCTGCTGGAGAAGTCTAGAGTGTCATTCCAGCTTCCAGATGAGAGAGGCTACCACATCTTCTTCCAGATGATGACCAACCATAAGCCTGAGATTATTGGTAGGTGCACATATTTCATTCATTCAATGTTTCAGATAATATTGTAAGATGCTCTTTCATAAATGCTGTGTACTCTACAGAAATGTCGCTCCTCACCACCAACCCCTATGACTACCCCATGTGCAGTCAGGGTCAGATCACAGTGGCCAGCATTGATGATAAAGTTGAGCTGGATGCTACTGATGTGAGTCATTGCTATTTGAATATTGACATATTCTATTTAAATATGGCAAATCATATATTTCATTATTCTCTGTAATGTACAGGAAGCTATTGACATTCTTGGTTTCACAAGTGATGATAAAGTGGGCATCTACAAGTTCACTGGAGCTGTGCTTCATCATGGTAACATGAAGTTCAAGCAGAAGCAGCGTGAGGAGCAGGCTGAGCCTGATGGCACAGAGGGTGAGACTTGTGCTATCCTGGGCTTTAGTAACCGTTTCTTCGACTTTGCTGATAAACAACAGAAACTGTGTATAAAATGTTTAGTGCAAATATAAACTAGAAGCATGCGTGCACATCAATAAATCTAAAAAATAAAAGGGAAAGTACCTAGTGCCTGATTTATTATAATTTTACACAAAAGACTCTATAGAGCAAAGATAATTTATTTGAAAATGTATTTTACAGAGGCTGACAAAATCGCCTACCTTCTGGGTTTGAACTCTTCTGAAATGCTGAAGGCTTTGTGCTACCCCAGAGTCAAGGTTGGAAATGAGTATGTGACCAAAGGCCAGACCGTGGCACAGGTATAGTAACATTTCCAGCATGCCGTGTGTTTAACCTAAAATTCTGGCTAATTATTGTGGAAGCAGAATAAAATAGCCACTCTATTCTACTTATAGGTGTACAACTCTGTTAGCGCCTTGGCCAAATCTATCTATGAGAGGATGTTCTTGTGGATGGTCATTCGTATCAACCAGATGTTGGACACAAAACAACAAAGAAATTTCTACATTGGCGTGCTGGATATTGCTGGCTTTGAGATCTTTGATGTAAGAATGATTCTTTTATCTCTTTTTATGTCAAAATGAATGATATTCAGAAGGTAGTAAATGTTTCTGTAATTTGTTGTCCTCCAGTACAACAGCATGGAGCAGCTGTGCATCAACTTCACCAATGAGAAACTGCAACAGTTTTTCAACCACACCATGTTTGTGCTGGAGCAAGAGGAGTACAAGAAGGAGGGCATTGTTTGGGAGTTCATTGACTTCGGCATGGACTTGGCTTCTTGCATTGAGCTCATTGAGAAGGTTATCGATGGTTTATGAATTTCTTAATTTCCATTGATCCTATTCTCAAAATCTTCAATTTTTGATAATAAACAACATTCTTTTATAAACAGCCCATGGGTATCTTCTCCATCCTTGAAGAGGAGTGCATGTTCCCCAAGGCTTCAGATGCTTCCTTCAAGAACAAGCTATATGATCAGCATCTTGGCAAGACTAAAGCTTTCGAGAAACCAAAGCCTGCCAAAGGCAAGGCTGAAGCCCACTTCTCCCTGGTTCACTACGCTGGAACTGTGGACTACAATATCACAGGCTGGTTGGACAAGAACAAGGATCCACTGAATGAGTCTGTTCTGCTGCTGTACCAGAAGTCTTCTGTCAAACTGCTGGCTACTCTCTACCCACCTGTTGTTGAGGGTAAAGAAAAAATCTATTTAACAAAACTTTGATTCAGTTTTTAACTTTCTTTCTTGTTTTTGCATTTATACATGTTCCTTTGTATTTTTATCTCAATAGATAATACTAAAAAGGGAGGCAAGAAGAAGGGTGGCTCCATGCAGACTGTGTCCTCCCAGTTCAGGGTATGTTTAGAGATGTCATCACAGCAATACTGCTTTATTTGAGAAAAAATAAAGAAATACAAAGCATGCCAACCTTTTTCTATTCTCCACAGGAGAACTTGGGCAAACTCATGACCAACTTAAGGGCCACTCACCCTCACTTTGTGCGTTGCCTGATTCCTAATGAGTCCAAGACTCCAGGTAAAGTATTTAACAAAAAACGTACAGATATTTTGTTTCTCAATATATATGATGAATTTAATTTACCAAGTTCATGGTGTAAACTGTTCGTTATAGGTCTCATGGAGAACTTCCTGGTTATCCACCAGCTGAGGTGTAATGGTGTTCTGGAGGGTATCAGAATCTGCACAAAGGGTTTCCCCAGCAGAATCCAATATGGTGACTTTAAGCAGAGGTAAATGGGACCACATGAAAGCAACATTTCCTAGGAGGCTCCTAATTAAAAGAAATGAAGAATTTTGATACATTTTCCACAGATACAAGGTGCTGAATGCCGGTGTTATCCCAGAGGGACAGTTTATGGATAACAAGAAGGCCAGTGAGAAACTCCTGGGATCCATTGACATTAATCATGACGACTACAGATTTGGAAATACGAAGGTTCATATTTAGCTTTACAAATTTCAAAGATTCAGTGATCATGGTCATTTAGCTTATACAGTTTAAATCAATATATTTTGATTTACTGTTTTACATAAATTCAGGTGTTCTTCAAAGCTGGTCTTCTGGGTGTTCTTGAGGAGATGCGTGATGAGAAACTGGCTACTCTGGTCACAATGACTCAGGCTCTCTGCCGTGGTTACCTGATGAGGAGGGAGTTTGTGAAAATGATGGAGAGGAGGTGATTATTGTCATGAGTAAAGATGACATCAATGATAACTGTGCAAACTTAATGATGATTATGCCATTTAATGATGAATTATTCACAGGGAGTCGATTTACACCATCCAATACAACATCCGTTCATTCATGAATGTCAAACACTGGCCATGGATGAAGGTTTATTACAAGATCAAGCCTCTGCTTCAGAGTGCAGAGACTGAGAAGGAGCTGGCAAACATGAAAGAGGACTTTACAAAATGCAAAGAGGCTTTGGTTAAGGCTGAAGCCAAAAAGAAGGAGCTTGAAGAGAAGATGGTAGCACTGTTGCAAGAGAAAAATGATCTGCAGCTGCAAGTAGCATCTGTGAGTATATTTGATAATTAACTGAATTCTGGCTACATTAAAAATGAGCAAGGTTGTTTCCAATGAAATAGCAATCTATTTTACTAACAGGAATCTGAGGGTCTCTCAGATGCTGAGGAGAGGTGTGAGGGTCTGATCAAAAGCAAAATCCAGCTTGAAGCTAAACTCAAGGAGACAACTGAGAGACTGGAGGATGAGGAAGAAATCAATGCTGAACTAACAGCCAAGAAGAGGAAACTGGAGGATGAGTGCTCTGAGCTGAAGAAAGACATTGATGACCTGGAGCTCACCTTGGCTAAAGTGGAAAAGGAGAAACATGCCACTGAGAATAAGGTTAGAGATTGAGTTGCTTAAATATTAGACTTAATCTCTGTTTTATATGTTGATATAATATATAAATTGTAATATTTAAGCTTATTTGGAACAAAAAATCCTATAGGTCAAGAACTTGACTGAGGAAATGGCAGCTCAGGATGAGAGCATTGCCAAGCTTACGAAGGAGAAGAAAGCCCTCCAAGAGTCACATCAGCAGACACTGGATGATCTTCAGGCCGAGGAGGACAAAGTCAACACCCTGACCAAATCCAAGACAAAGCTTGAGCAGCAAGTTGATGATGTGAGTTGATTATGTAAATTAATTATATTAATTGATTCATCAAATCAACTGATTTCTGCTGTGAACATATTTTACAATTGTCCTATAGCTTGAGGGTTCCCTTGAACAAGAGAAGAAGCTCCGCATGGACCTGGAGAGAACCAAGAGAAAGCTTGAAGGAGACCTGAAATTATCCCAAGAGTCCGTCATGGACCTGGAGAATGACAAGCAGCAATCTGATGAGAAAATAAAAAAGTAATTAAAGCAGGAAATCTTTGAAAACATTGAAAACTTTTTTTGTTGTGTTATGTTTTTTTACAACTACTTATTGTTGAACAGGAAAGACTTTGAAACAAGTCAGCTGCTCAGCAAAATTGAAGATGAACAATCTCTAGGTGCTCAACTCCAGAAGAAAATCAAGGAGCTTCAAGTATTATGAGATTTTTTTTCAAACATTACATCATTATGATCAAATGCATATCACCAAAAATCTAATTAACTACTTTCCACCATAGGCTCGCATTGAGGAACTGGAGGAAGAGATCGAGGCTGAGCGCGCTGCTCGTGCCAAGGTTGAGAAGCAGAGAGCTGATCTCTCCAGGGAACTTGAGGAGATCAGTGAGAGGCTTGAGGAGGCTGGAGGAGCCACTTCTGCTCAGATCGAGATGAATAAGAAACGTGAAGCTGAATTCCAGAAGCTGCGTCGTGATCTTGAAGAGTCCACCCTCCAGCATGAAGCTACTGCTGCTGCCCTCCGCAAGAAGCAGGCAGACAGTGTGGCCGAGCTGGGAGAGCAAATTGACAACCTGCAGCGTGTCAAGCAGAAGCTTGAGAAAGAGAAGAGCGAATTCAAAATGGAGATTGATGATCTTTCCAGCAACATGGAAGCTGTTGCCAAAGCAAAGGTTGGGAAATAATCTAAAGAATATATGTGACCCATGCTGGCAAAATGAGTTGGAATACACATGTGCTAATTACGAGCTACAGGCAAATGACATTTTTGGTCTAATTTCTTTTTCATTCACAAATATGTTTTCATTAAGCCCTCTTCTAGCGATCCCAGTGCTCCAAATAGTAATTAAACATCTAAAATGATCTTTATTTGTACGTTTTCTGAGAGGTGTACCTTCCTAAATCTTTCCTTTGTTTTAATAATTAATAAATTGCTATTTTTTCCTTGCTCGCTTCTCAACAACTGGTGCTTCCCCTCAGCACAGGTTTTAATATTCATAGCGAATTCTCGATGGCATAATTCTGAACCAATGAAATTTTATTTTTAAACTCATGCTGATGTAAACAAAAAATCTGATATGTAACATTATATTAGACACGTGCATTACAGTAGGTCTTAATAAGTAATACAGGAGGTCTCATTAATGTTAATCAAACAATTGTGGTATCATGGAAAAAAAAAATTATATATATTTTTCCTATAGATATTTGGTTTTGATTTGGTGTGTGCCACATTTGGTGGTATTACCAGGGATTTTAAGGTATGGTTGCTATGTGATTTTGTTTTGGATCCTTAAGAAAACTTTAACTAGATTTTTCTCAAAATTTACTTTTCTGACTCTGTTGACTTCAAATAGTTGTAGCGCAGTCCTTTTTTGTCTGATTCCAACAAACCGTACATCATCATACATGAAGGTTTTTAAATAACAGTAAAAGTTAATAACAATAACCCATTTTTGAAAATGTGCTCATTGTGACTCATTTTGCCAGCAAGGGTCACATACAACACATTCAAGTCTTGAAGTTTTTTCATATCTAATGACTTTTGTATTTGCAGGGCAATCTTGAGAAGATGTGCCGCACACTTGAGGACCAACTTAGTGAAATTAAGTCCAAGAATGACGAGAACATTCGTCAGTTAAATGATCTCAGTACTCAAAGTGCAAGATTTCAAACTGAAAATGGTAACTCATGAACAAATTAATATTGTATCAAAAGTAATTATTGTCATTAATTAACGATAATTATCAACAATAATCAATACAAAATAACAGTGTATTAATAAGATTATTCAGCAGTAAATGTCTGACTGTAACAGTCTTATTAGAGGACTTTTTTAATGCTGACTAATACAATCTTACATCCATTTCTTTTGAAATAAACTGAAGGAGACATAGAAGTCTGACACAGTGAATCTAAATCTATACAGGTGAGTTTGGCCGTCAGCTGGAGGAGAAGGAGGCTCTGGTTTCTCAGCTCACCAGAGGCAAACAAGCTTCCACTCAGCAAATTGAGGAGCTTAAGAGGCATATTGAAGAGGAGGTTAAGGTAATACAGCATAATCAATTCATGCACATACTTGTCAATTACTTTACTGTAGAGAAAGCTAATATTATGTGACTTTGTCTCCTAGGCTAAGAACGCACTGGCCCATGCTGTGCAATCAGCCCGTCATGACTGCGACCTGCTCCGTGAGCAGTTTGAGGAAGAGCAGGAGGCAAAGGCTGAGCTGCAGCGGGGAATGTCAAAGGCCAACAGTGAGGTTGCTCAGTGGAGAACCAAATATGAAACTGATGCCATCCAGCGCACTGAGGAGCTTGAAGAGTCCAAGTATGTATTTTATTGTATAATATTTCCAATTCTCACACCTATTTTATAGATTAGAATTCAAAATAATGTGTATTACTTAACAGGAAGAAACTGGCTCAGCGTCTGCAAGAGGCAGAGGAACAAGTTGAGGCAGTGAACTCCAAATGTGCATCTCTGGAGAAGACCAAACAGAGACTCCAGGGTGAGGTGGAGGACCTCATGATTGATGTGGAGAGAGCCAATGGTTTGGCTGCCAACCTTGACAAGAAGCAGAAGAACTTTGACAAGGTAAACAGTTTTAGTCATATGATATTCTCTTTGTAAAGTATGGCTAGAATGGGCTTTGTCAAACATGTTATAAACAAACCGATCCTAAAATATCTCCACCAAAGGTCCTGGCAGAATGGAAGCAGAAATATGAGGAAGGTCAGGCAGAGCTGGAAGGTGCCCAGAAAGAGGCTCGTTCACTCAGCACTGAACTGTTCAAGATGAAGAACTCTTATGAGGAGAGCCTGGATCAGCTGGAGACCCTCAAGAGAGAGAACAAGAATCTGCAGCGTAAGAATTAAACCGTTAAACTAGAAAAAACTTAAAGGGGTTGTTCACCCAAAATGATTTTTTTAAAACTTATTACTGACCCTCATGTCATTCCAAACTCGTGAGACTTTTGCTCATCTTCGGAACACAAATTAAGATCGTTTTGATGAAATCTGAGAGCTCAATTCATATGGTTTAGTTTTATGATCTCTGTATGAACTTTTTGAAGCTTCAAAGTGTCAATTGCGTAGCAGAAAGCTTTCAAATTTCATCAAAAAGATCTTCATTTGTGTTTCAAAGATGAATGAAAGTCTTTTCGGGTTTGAAATGACATGAGGGTGAGTAATTGATGATAACATTTTCATTTTTGGGTGAACTATCCCTTTAAATGTTTTAATTCTCAGTGAGCATTAAAAAGTAAGCACATATGATTAATGAATGTGCATTTTGATAAAAAAATGTTTTTCTCTCTATAGAGGAAATTTCAGATCTGACAGAGCAGTTAGGTGAGACTGGTAAGAGCATCCATGAGCTGGAAAAGGCCAAGAAGACAGTGGAAACTGAGAAGTCAGAGATTCAGACCGCCCTGGAGGAGGCCGAAGTGAGTATCTGGAGATCAATATGGAATTCTTGCTAGAACCATCATACTGTGTTATTAATGCATATTTTCATTATTATATTTAATGTTGTTTTATTTGTCATAGGGTACACTGGAGCATGAGGAGTCCAAGATTCTTCGTGTCCAGCTTGAGCTAAACCAGATCAAGGGAGAGGTTGACAGGAAGCTTGCAGAGAAGGATGAGGAGATGGAGCAGATCAAGAGGAACAGCCAGAGAGTCATTGAATCCATGCAGGGCACTCTGGACTCTGAAGTCAGGAGCAGGAATGATGCCCTGAGAATCAAGAAGAAGATGGAGGGAGACCTTAATGAGATGGAGATTCAGCTGAGCCACTCCAATCGCCAGGCTGCTGAGGCTCAGAAACAGCTCAGGAACGTCCAGGGACAACTCAAGGTATGCATAGGAATTCTTCTTTTTGACTTTGCGTTGTATTAATTAATTAATTAATTAATTTTATAATCTAACATATGGTAAGTACAGTCTAGCAGAAACCACATGGAAAGCTGATTCTAAAGTCGTTGTTATGTTCAGGATGCCCAACTGCACCTTGATGATGCCCAGAGAGGACAGGAAGACATGAAGGAGCAGGTGGCCATGGTGGAGCGCAGAAACACTCTGATGCAGTCTGAGATTGAGGAGCTGAGAGCTGCTCTGGAGCAGACAGAGAGAGGCCGCAAAGTGGCTGAACAAGAGTTGGTGGATATCAGTGAGCGTGTTGGGCTGCTGCACTCTCAGGTAAGGGCATATTGTTTCCCTGAAATTAAGGGAATTGAGGGCATCATTCCAAATGCTCAAACTGTTACTTTCCATTTTGTAGAACACAAGTCTCCTGAATACCAAGAAGAAGCTTGAGGCTGACCTTGTTCATGTCCAGAGTGAAGTTGATGACACTGTACAGGAAGCCAGAAATGCAGAGGAGAAAGCCAAGAAGGCCATCACTGATGTGAGCAACAGTAGCTGCCAAATGTTTCATAAGACGCTTACGTACTTAAAACAAATTTGGATCTAATGACTTTCTGTATTAATTCAAAAGGCTGCAATGATGGCAGAAGAGCTGAAGAAGGAGCAGGACACCAGTTCTCACCTTGAGAGGATGAAGAAAAATCTGGAGATCACAGTGAAGGACCTGCAGCACCGTCTGGATGAGGCTGAGAATCTGGCCATGAAAGGAGGAAAGAAACAACTCCAGAAGTTGGAGTCCAGAGTAAGCCTCTTTATAGTTATGATATGGGCAAAGTGAAGTATGTTATATTATGATGTGTTTGAATAAAAATAATCTTTTCTTTAGGTCCGTGAGCTTGAAGCTGAAGTTGAAGCTGAGCAGAGACGTGGAGCTGATGCCGTTAAAGGTGTCCGCAAATATGAGAGGAGAGTGAAAGAGCTCACTTATCAGGTATGACCATATTCCTCACAAGTTTGTTCAGACAAGAGTATGTATAATAGTGTATGTACTGACAATGCCTATTTTTAGTAAAAGATCAATGCTTAATTTTGTAAATGTATATTTTTTGAAGACTGACGAGGACAAGAAGAACATCGCCAGACTCCAGGATTTGGTTGACAAACTGCAGCTGAAGGTCAAAGTCTACAAGAGGCAGTCTGAAGAGGCGGTATGTAAATATCTAATAGAACATTTTGACACTGTAATTATTTATATTGGAATGCTAATTTGATGAAACGTGATACATGAACCATATAAAAAAACCTTTAGGAGGAGCAAGCCAATGGTCACCTGTCCAAGTTAAGGAAGGTGCAGCATGAGCTTGAGGAGGCTGAGGAGCGTGCTGACATTTCTGAGTCTCAGGTCAACAAGCTCAAAGTTAAGAGCCGTGATTCTGGAAAGGTTAGACTAAGTAGATGATTTTTTTAAAATTATTTATTCAACTTGCTTATCCAAAATGCATGAACTACCTTTCAGCAGATGTAATGGAACTATAATAATTGCATTATGCTGATGTTACATATACTGTATGACATTTGCACATCTGTAATCTCTTCATTATGTTAAGTTAAGTACATTTTTGTTAATAAAACTAATGTTTGCCTCTTCCTTCTTTTCCAGGCCAAAGAAGAATGAATCTTTAACACTTGAAAGGAACATTTACTGATGTCATATAATATGAATGTTTATTGTAAAAGTACCTTTCTTAATAAACCTGTTTATTTCAGCCAATAATTAGCCTTTGTGATTTTTCAACAAGATACACTATTACAACACTAATATCTGATCTATATGATTACATTAAACCTTATCATACACATCATAAGAGTGCTGAGGATCAAGAGTGTCTTGAATCAAATTTGAACTTTTAAAGGTTCCATAAAAGTTAAAAAGGTTTCATAAAATTTAATTCTCATGTTTACTGAATGCATTCGCTCAAATATTTCTGCTATAAACTTTCCACCCTGGATTCATGTTATCTTTCTCAAGCAATTTTAGAAAAAACTCTACTCAAAATTGCAGTTTACAATAGTATTCTGAGTCTTAAACAGTTAAACTTCAATGCTATTCAAATTAACACTTAACACCATCAAAACATTTATACCACACTATGCCTATCTAAATAATAATAATAAACTTTATTTTATATAGCAGCTTCTCAAAAAAAAAAAAATAAAAAAATAAAAGTAAAAAATACACAGATAGAAATGCAAAGCGTACAAAAGAACACACTGTAATACAAAATAATTAAAACCATTAGAAAGAAACTAACCTAAAAAAGTGAGTTTTTAGGTTGGATTTAAAAATGTTTTGTGCATCTTTAACATTAAAAGGAAGGAAGTGCGTTCCAGAGTCTAGGAGCATAGGACAAGAAAGCCCTGTCCCCTACAGATCCAA
Source organism: Rhinichthys klamathensis goyatoka (assembly GCF_029890125.1). Classification (NCBI taxonomy): domain Eukaryota; kingdom Metazoa; phylum Chordata; class Actinopteri; order Cypriniformes; family Leuciscidae; genus Rhinichthys; species Rhinichthys klamathensis. Next base: position 938,045 of record NW_026606781.1, read on the forward strand.
ACGTGTCTGTGGAACAGCCAAAAGACCAGCTTGAGAGGAGCGCAAATGACGCTTAGGAGTATACAGTTAAAAGTGCAGACAGATACTGAGGAGCTAGACCATGCAGTTCCTTATATGTGAGCATAAGGAATTTAAAATCAATGCAGAACCTGAATGGGAGCTAGTGCAAGGACTTCAGAATTGGAGAAATGTGTTCACTTCTTTTGACCCCAGTCAGGATCCTAGCAGCAGAATTCTGCACATAAGTAGTGTTATGATTCACCTTGTGTCAAAATGATTGATGACCCTGTGATTGATGGTGACCTCTTGACCTTTTGCCTTGACCTCGTGCCCTAGTGATGACCTTGGCCCCTCCATGCCAGTGTCACCTTTGACCTTGGTTATAATTGGATAATTGGAATGTCCTCGAGAGTATAATATGTCCATTGATTCATTTTGAATTTTGACATATTATAATGGAAGTCATGAGGGTTATTTATGAGCTATGACATCAGGTTGGCTCTGTGTGCCATATGCAGCTGCATCCGCATTCCAGCACCGGGGGATTGCTGGGGACAGTGGAAGTGAGAAAAATAGGTTCCCTTTCAAGGGAACTTCGAGCTGCGTCAAGCGCTGTGGCAACGCCCCTGCGTTGTGCGTCATGAAGCACGTATGGAATCAGCCCAATGGAGAGATGGAGCGTCATAGGCGGGTGACGTCATCGACCAGGAAACTATAAAGCACCCCAAAAACACAAGCGCATCAGCTTCTGTGCCTTCAGTCGCGCTATATGTGAATCTGTCCCTGTGTGAATATTGTCTGTCCTTACATACTCTGCACCACATATGGTAGAGTTGGTCCTCCATATGCATCCGCCATTTCTCTCTCAAAAAATATAAATTGTTTGTGTGGTCCACACAAACAATTTATATTTTTTGAGAGAGAAATGGCGGATGCATATGGAGGACCAACTCTACCATATTTAAAAATAAATACAGAAATAAATAAATGCTCAATAAATAAATAAGCATACAAGTAATTGCCCCAAAAAATACAATAAACAAATAAATGTAGGTAGAAATTAAATTATACAGTGAGACATAAATGTATATATCTCTTTTAATTAGCTTCTTTATTTATTCACCTTTGTAATAATTACTTTATTTATTTATTGTCCGTTATAATCTTCAACTTTATTTATTAATTACTTATTCTTTTAAGTATTTATTTATGTGCATGTTATAATATTTTTGTCTGTTTTATTCTTCCTTTGTATTTTTTTACCCTATTTATTTCTTCAATGCTATTTATTTCTGCCTGTCGTTTTTACATTTCTGTATGCATTTCTGCCTCATTATGTAAATGAGGAGGGGCTGTGTCTTAAGAGCCTAAGTCCCGCCCCTCCGCTTCCGGCTCATGGGACCTTATTTTGGAAAAAATATGTATGGTCAATGGCGAGAGACAACTTATCTTTTTTATTCCGTCTGAACTGTGCCCTGAATTACACATATGATGTTTGTCAATTTAAAAGATAATTATGAAAGTCAAGAAAGTCGCAGTTTGTCATAAAACAGAAGAGTAACATTTAGTTTTATGTAAAAATCGCTCAATGAACTACATCTCCCGGGAAGCGAAACAACGAGCGAGATCCGCTGCTCGTGTGTGTGCAGTCTGGTACAAAACACTCCGGCATGACGGCGTAACGTTACGATTATAACGTCAGACTATAGACGAAATGACAGACGTTAGCTTCATTAAAGTTAGCTTTATTCATTGAGAGAAAATGTGCGCCGTTTGGGTTTGTAGTCTTTTTAATTACGTATTTTCACAGTCTTATACCTCAACAGTTTTACAGCAAACTGCGACTTTCTTGACTTTAAAATGTATCTTTTAAATTGACAATCAGGGATGAGTTCCCTAATGAATATTAATGAGTCTTCCCCTACCACCCTGCAAAAAAAAAAAAAAAAAATTCGCGGCCGGTGGCATGTAGATTCGACCGATGCAGTAAAATGCTAACCAACCAATGGGCAGAAGTTGACCCCTTAAGACACAGCCCCTCCTCATTTACATAATGAGGCAGAAATGCATACAGAAATGTAAAAACGACAGGCAGAAATAAATAGCATTGAAGAAATAAATAGGGTAAAAAAATACAAAGGAATAATAAAACAGACAAAAATATTATAACATGCACATAAATAAATACTTAAAAAAATAAGTAATTAATAAATAAAGTTGAAGATTATAACGGACAATAAATAAATAATGTAATTATTACAAAGGTGAATAAATAAAGAAGCTAATTAAAAGAGATATATACATTTATGTCTCACTGTATAATTTAATTTCTACCTACATTTATTTGTTTATTGTATTTTTTGGAGCAATTAATTGTATGCTTATTTATTTATTGAGCATTTATTTATTTCTGTATTTATTTTTAAATATGGTAGAGTTGGTCCTCCATAGATGCAGGGCCGGCTCTGTCAATCTGGGGGCCCTAAGCAGAAAAATGGTGGGGCCCTGCCTTGCAGTAAATAATGGAGAATTGCCACCGCAAACCGGCAACTGTACCCAATCTAACAAATCTTCAATAAAATTGTTGCATATACTACAGGTGTTGCTGGAGTCTCGATCTTTGAACTTCTTTTCCACACTTTAAAAAGAGGGAGAAGTTGGACCAGTAATTTCTTTGCTTCCTTAAAGTGATTTAAACATATTCTTCTTTTTTCTGCACCCGATGGATAGACTCGTTTCATTTTTGCGGTCAAATTTCCAAGTCCAGGGAAGACAACGATCTGACACGGTTGGTTGACTTAACGCAGTGGTTCTCAAACTTCTTCGGTCATTCCCCACTTTGGACAAGGGGGAATTTTCAAGCCCCACTGCCCCCATCGCCCCAACACAATGCTAATGAAATGCGCAACAAGCTTAAAATGTTCCAATTTATTGAAGTAACAAGTATACTACAAACTATCTACATCAAATAACATAACAGCAAGTTAAAAAATAAAGAAAATAAAAGTGCAGCTGTGTCATAACTTGCATGGAATTCAATAATAGAGAAAATAAAAGTGCAGCTGTGTCAAAACTTGCATGGAATTCAAAAATAGAGAAAATAAAAGTGCAGCTGTGTCAAAATTTGTATCAAGTTTAAAAATAGAAAATAAATAAAAGTGCCACTTTGCAATCTGTTAAAAAAAGAAAAGAAGAGAAATCCATTTGGCAAGACAGGTCTATAAAAAAAAATAGACGTAACATAGGCTACTGTGCTTGATATGGGATTAAAATGATGGGCAGTGTATGAGATATAAACTAATGATTAATTATTTTAATATTCCTTTGTTCCGATCAGAGCATGTGAGTGGAGAGCGCATTTCTGAATATTCATCGGCTCGCTCATTCCGGCGCTCAGGGTCGCGCGCTCAACCCCGAGAATATGTGGAATAAGGGCTGCCTCCGACTGAAGTTTTTTTCTAGTCGACTAGTAGTTGTTTATTTAAGCCATTAGTGGACAAATCGCCCTTTTATATTGATTTAATATCTTAAATAGGCTATACAGGATAACGAGTGTTATAAAGCCGCACTCAAGCGCACGAACCGGCAAAAGTAGCCAGGCTAATGATTATGAATGTGTAAAAAATAGCAAGGAGACATTTAATTGTTTATTAATAAACTGGTGTTTTCTGCGTCGCTGCAAATATGAAGTTGACGATGCGGACTCGCCATGAACGGATAAAGATATAAAGGCATAAAAAGGAAAATTTCCTCCCGTTGGCGCGCCCCACCTGTCACGTCACCTTTCCCCACCAGTGGGGCGCGCCCCACACTTTGAGCGGCGACGCCGGCGACTACCATCTGTAGTTAGGGGGCCCCCTAGTGGCGGCGGGGCCCTAAGCAGCCGCTTAGTTCGTTTATAGGGAGAGCCGGCTCTGGGCGGATGAACAGCAATTTCAGAAGTGTGTTCCTCCCTGCTCGCGTTATTTAACGGGTGGGGTCGGGTCCGAGGCAGAGCGGCGGCGCTTATGGGGATCGCAGATGGATCTCTCAGCGGGGTTGGAGACGGGCGCTGCCTTATCTCTGCCTTCACCTGTGAGATCCAGTGCCTCAGTCCCGGTTTGGAAGCACGCGCTGCGGTTTCTTCCGCTCAGGCTGAGGCACCAGTATTACAACTATCCAGTTCTGAGGAACTGGATGTTGTTAGTATTGGGGAGATGTGGAGGATTCGCCACCTTACACTCCCGAAAGTAATGAGCTGATGGAGGTTTTAACAAGAGCTGTAGAAAAACTCAGCATTGAATGGCCAGTGACTAGACAGGAGTCTGTTTCAAAATCTAAGTTAGATGAGAGATTTTTGCCGTCACGAGTGCAACCTCCACGCCTGCCGTTTTTCCACGATCTCCACACTGAGGTGTTGAAATCGTGGAGAAAACCGGTTTCATATAGAGTGTTTAGTCCCCAGACATCCACATATTCAAATATTTTGGGGGCTAGATCATATGGTTATGGTGCTATGCCTCGCGTAGAAGAGACGCTTGCGCGCCATCTCTCCTCCGAGGCTGCATCATCTTTTAAGTCACCGGCATTACCCACCAAGCCTCTAAGAAATACCTCGGCTCCTCTCTCTCCCCTCGGTTTATTTGGTGATGCTGTAAACTCTGTAATTGATCAATTCCAGGAGGAGATAAAGCAAACAGCAGTTTTTAAAAGGTTTCTCCCTTTGAAAGTTCACGTCCCTGGGGCTGCTGGGCGGGAGCAGCCCCGGCCGTCTACGGGCTCATCATATAGAGCGCAGCAGAAGCAGAGTGTCGCGTCTCGTGCTCCCCCTGCTGGACAGTGGGCTCAGCCGCGGCACTCTCAGCCGAAGTCGTCTAGTAATAGAACTAATCTGAGGACAGTTATATTGGCTAAGAAGGCTTCGGCTAAGAAGAAGTCCTGACGCCACGGCGTGCAGGATACTGAGGGTGGTCCCCACCGAGGCGGAAAGGTGTTCACCTCTTTTTACGGTGCCCATTCTTCCTCGGTGCCCTCAGGGGTCCGTTCTGCCAACCCCGCCTTTATGCCGGGACGCAGACGATCCCAGCGAGCGCTTTCCCGAGGGACGCTCGCGCCCTCTGAGGAAGGTTTCAGAGCAGTCAGACCAGTTGTTCCCTGCCGGTGCGCCGTTACAGGGCGCTGCGTTTGCTGCTCAAGTTACACCAGAGGCCAGTCTCGAGAGAATGGTACCCTTAGTAGATTTTCTGGCAGAGTGGAAAAGCCTTCCAAAAATATCTCATTGGGTCCTGCAGACAGTAGAAAAGGGTTATGCTATCCAATTCAGGTGTCGTCCACCAAGATTCAGAGGGGTTCTGCCCACAGTGGTGGGCCCCGAGCAGGCTCTGGTAATGGAACAAGAGGTGAAAACGCTCTTCGAAATGAGGGTATAGAACGGGTTCCTACTCCCAGTTTGGAGTCAGGTTATTACAGCCGATATTTCATCGTTCCAAAGAAGGTTCCAATCGTTCCAATTTTAGACCTGCGCCTATTGAATCGCTCGGTGGGGAAGCTAAAATTCAAGATGCTCACTATCAAGCAGATCGTGTCACAAATCAGATCCGAGGACTGGTTTGTCACGATAGATCTAAAGGACACATACTTCCACATTTCCATCCTTTCACAACACAGGAAGTTCCTGAGGTTCGCCTTCGGGGGCGAGGCTTACCAGTACAGGGTTCTTCCGTTTGGCCTAGCGTTATCTCCCCGCACTTTCACGAAATGCATGGATGCAGCACTAGTGCCTCTGAGGCTTCAGGGCATTCGCATCCTCAATTACATCGACGATTGGTTGATTTTAGCTCAGTCAGAGCAGATGGAGGTTTGGCATCAAGATGTCGTTCTCGCTCATATCAGGAAGTTGGGGTTGAGTCTGAACGCAAAGAAAAGCGTATTATCTCCTTCTCTAGAAGACCACTTTTCTGGGTGTCGTTTGGGACTCGGTTTCGATGCGGGTGCGACTCTCTCCGACCCGCATCGCTTCGATTCTCTCAGCTGTGAAACAAGTAAAGCTAGGCCAGCTACTCACTGTAAAGCAGTTTTAGAGACTGTTGGGTCTGATGCCAGCAGCGTCCAACGTTATACCTTGCGGCCTGTTGTACATGAGACCGCTACAGTGGTGGCTCAGGACCAAGGGATTCTCCCCGAGGGAAAATCCGCTCCGCACGATCAAAGTCACGCGGCGCTGCCTTCGTGCTCTGGTCATGTGGAAAGAAACTTGGTTCCTATCCAAAGGTCCTGTGTTGGGGGCTCTTTGTCGTCGCGTAACGCTAACGACGGATGCTTCCCTCACAGGGTGGGGGGCGGTCATGAGTGGTCGTCCAGCCCAAGGTCTGTGGCAGGACCATCATCTATCGTGGCATATAAATTGTCTAGAGATGTTGGCGGTGTTTCAGGCTCTGAAACACTTCCTAGCAGACCTGAGAGGTCATCATGTGTTAGTTCAGTCAGACAACACGTCGGTGGTCTCTTATATAAATCATCAGGGGGGCCTGTGGTCTCGCCGGCTTTACAAGTTGGCCCGTCAGATCCTCCTGTGTTCCCAAGGGAAGTTACTATCTCTGAGAGCAATGTATCTTCCAGGGTATTTGGACATGGTAGCGGACTCCCTGTCAAGGCTGGACCTATTCGCTTCCAGGGAGACCACCTGGAAGCTTGTCATCTGTGGTTCTCCATCAGTCATCCAGCCCCCCTGGGGTTGGACGCTATGGTGCAGCCGTGGCCGAGGTCACGTCTGTATGCTTTTCCCCCGATTGCTCTGCTACCAGGAGTTCTGGAGAGGGTCCGCCGGGACGGGGTCAGCCTACTATTAGTAGCCCCATTCTGGCCGGCCCAAGTATGGTTCGCGGACCTGATTTCTCTCCTGGACGGCCCTCCTTTGGAGCTCCCGGTCAGGAGGGATCTACTCTCTCAGGCGGGTGGCACGATATTTCACCCCTGCCCGGAATTGTGGAAACTGTGGGCTTGGCCTCTGAGGGGGCCCAGTTCATAGAATCTGGTCTCTCAACCGAGGTTGTTGAGACCATTCTTCACTCCAGAGCTCCATCCAGGAGGAAGCTTTATGCCTTGAAGTGGAAACTTTTCACCTCTTGGTGTGGAGAACACCTGCAGGACCCAGTTAACTGCCCAGTGGGTGCAGTGCTGGAATTCCTGCAGGAGCGTTTCTCCACAGGGTTATCCCCCTCCACACTAAAGGTGTATGTGGCGTCACTAGCTGCTTACCACGTCCCTTTCAGTGGAGTTTCTCTTGGGAGACACCCGCTTATAACTCGTTTCCTCCGTGGCACTTTGAGGCTGAGGCTAGCAGTTCGTACGAGGGTGCCGACCTGGGATCTGGCCATTGTATTGGAAGGTCTTTCCCTAGCTCCTTTTGAACCTATCGAAGAAGTTCCTGAGAAGTTTCTCACTTTTAAAACTATCTTTCTACTTGCTATCTCCTCACTAAAAAGAATCGGAGATTTGCAGGCTCTGTCGGTTTCACCCTCGTGCCTGGAATTTTCGCCTGGCATGGTTAAGGCTTTTCTGCATCCTAGACCAGGTTACGTTCCTATGGTCCCTACTAATGTTGTTAGACCTACAGTCCTGCAGGCCTTCTGTCCTCCTCCATTTTTGTCGTCAGACCAGGAGAAACTTAATTTACTCTGCCCTGTTAGGGCGTTAGACGCTTATGTCCACAGAGCTCCCCTGTGGAGAAAGTCAGAATTTGTGTGTTTTGAGCCACCTAGGAAAGGGTGTCCCGCGTCTAAACAGAGAATGAGCAAGTGGGTGGTCGAGGCTATCTCACTTGCTTATGAGCCGGCTGGTCAGCCTTCACCTTTGGCTGTACGAGCCCACTCTACCAGGAGTATGGCCGCTACTAAAGCTTTATTGTCAGGAGAATCTTTGAGTGATGTCTGTGATGCGGCTGGATGGTCTTCACCGCATACGTTTATTAAGTTCTATGATTTAGACTTAAGCTCTACCCCTGGGGCACAGGTGCTCTCGTCCTCTGTGTGCTAGCTCTCACATGACGGTCACTTGGTCCTATGGCGACGTGAGTATTCGTGTTCCCACAGCGCTTGACGCAGCTCGAAGTTCCCTTGAAAGGGAACGTCTTGGTTACGAATGTAACCCTAGTTCCCTGATAGGGAACGAGACGCTGCGTCGTTCTGCCATACTCCCGGCACTCCCAGTAGCGCTCCTTCAGGCCTATCAGAAGCTGATGCGCTTGTGTTTTTGGGGCCTATGACGCCTATGACGTTTCATCTCTCCATTGGGCTGATTCCATACATGCTTCATGACGCACAACGCAGGGGCGTTCCCACAGTGCTTGACGCAGCGTCTCGTTCCCTATCAGGGAACTAGGGTTACATACGTAACCGAGACGTTTTCTAATAATGGAATTAAGGAAAAATTTAACAGAACATATCATGAGTATGAATCACACACACACACACACACACACACACACGCACGCACGCACGCACGCACGCACGCACGCACGCACGCACGCACGCACGCACGCACGCACACACACACACACACACACACACATGTTGGTGCAACAGCATTATGAGGACTCTCCATAGGCGTAATGGTTTTTATACCGTAAAAACTATATATTCTATCCCCCTACACTGCCCCTATCCCTAAACCTACCCATCACAGGAGACATGCAGCATTTTTAATTTTTTAATAAAACATTGTTTTTTATGTTTTTTAAGCCATTTGATTTATGAGGACTTTTGAAATGTCCTCATAAACCACCCATAAGTTGTAATACCAGTGTAATACACATGTCATTATACAAATTTGTGTCCTCATAAATCACATAAACCAACTCACACACACACACACACACACACACACACAGGTTCTATAAAATGAACTTATCTCTGTTTTAAATTAAATGATTATAAATAAAATGTATAACTCAGTGAATAATAACATGTTACAAAAATTGATTTAAACAGTTTTAGTTATAAAAATAAGTTGGTTGAAAATAAATAAATGCATATAAATATAAAAACACCTTACATTTTCAGAGCGCTGAAGAAGTAGTTCTTCATGCAATGATATAATTTTTTTTTTTTTAAATCCAAAAAGCAAATAGTTTAAGTTGTCATAAAAAACAAGACACTCCCAGATCCTACCATTGATAAACCACAGTGTGAAATGAATGTTTCAGACCCTCACAGAGACAGAGGAGTTACAGACCAGATGGGCCTCGGGGCACAATGTCACAGTAAAGCTGGTCTGCGTTCCAGAGCATACTACATGCAGAGTTTTATTCATACTAAATTCATTTAAAAGCATAATCTTACAAGTTTAAATTAGATATTTTAAAATTAAAAGACTGTTTAAATCAAATCTTTAAAGTTTAATTAAAATCATATCTTTTATTTATCTTCTTAGAAGACTTCTGTATGATATAAATGATTTTGCTTAAATTTAACCTAAGGTATTATTTTTTACTAAATAGCGTCTGTTCAAAAACTCATTTAAAAAAAAAAAAAATGTTTTAAAGCAAAAACTGTGCTTAGGTGTCTTAGATCTTATTTATACAAAAATATTTCAAACAGTATTTTTTGTCCAAGCAACATGAAACATGTTGTCAAAGTTTGTCTTAAGGTTTTTTTTATTTTATTTTTTAAGAAATCCGAGAACTCTACATTGCTCTTGTTTAGATTAAGTTGTATCATTTAGAAAATCACCACACATTTTCAGAGACGCGATGTGCCTCTGTGGTCCATGACGCAGCATAAGTAAAGTTTGTCTTGAGCAAATATTTCATTTTACTCATCTTAATTCAAAGCATGATCTTACTTTTTCTACGGTAGCTATGATCTATTGTACGTATAATGTGTCATTTTTACTTTTCTTGTATCTCCCGAACTATTCTTAATCAGTGTGTAAACACATAGGAAACCCTTTACTGAGAATATACAATCGGTTATCTACTCAAGATATATGTAGAATTTTAAAATGTTAGCATTTGTTGATGCGACAGGCTGTTTGTTGGCCGCATGAACAAACTTTGGGGAGAACTGATGATATAGGAGGAAGCATGCCCTTTGACCTCCTCGATTTTGGAGGCTTTTTTTGTTAAAGACCCAACAAATTAGTCCTTGTGTGAATAGGCCTATTTCACAAAAATTGCCACCGAGATAGGTTAAACTCTTTTCTGGTGAAAACGCTAGCAGTAGCAGTCAGAGAACAAATGCGGATACTAAAAGAGACTAAAATCTTTTTATGTTTCAACTCAAAAAAGAAACAACTTATAATTTCACAGCTTTCCTTGCGACAAAATGTTGAAAAAGCGTTGGATTTGGGCTATACGAAGAGAAGAGGGGTGCTTTTTTGTGTGCTAAGCACTTCACGGAGGATAAAGTCTGTGTACAAGAGTACGGTTGTTGATATCTTACACTGCAGTCCGTGTTTTGCAGGTTTTCATGGAACAACTGGGGAGAAGTTAAATCACGCCAGACACAGACCAACGCTAACTCACGACCAATTCGTCCGAATTTGACGAGTGATTAAAAGATAAGTGTAGGAAAAAGACTGTAATCACAAAACTTAGCATGCTTTTACCTCACTATTGGTAGTTTTAATGTGATACTTAATGTAAATACACAGTAGCCACAACACTTATCATGCTTTTACTACAGAAACCCTAGGTTTACTGTGATGGGTGTAGCAAAGGACAGTAATCACAAAACCTACCATGCTTTTACCTAAGTATTGGTAGATTTAAAGTGATGTATTTGTTGTAAATGGATATTAACCACAACACTAACCATGCTTTTAATGCTTAATAAAGTAACATCCTATTTTTGTAAGTTAAATCAGTACTTTTTCTTTTGAAATAATCCTATATATTATACATAATGATATTTTCTTTTCTCTTTTTTCAGCTGAAAAGACCAAAAGGGCCTTTCGGACTCAGTCGACCCATTGTTGTTTGAGGACAAGTTAACCGAGGAGACGGACAGCTGCAAAGGCAAATATTCGCAATGGTATGTGTGTGCTGGTTTTAATCCTAAATCAAACATTTTATAAAAGCATTTGTAGTTTCTTAAACATTTTCTTACAAAACCCATAGCCCAATCAGTACGAACATAGTCTCAAAGTCTTAATAATTCACAAGATTTAACAACCCAGATAGCAATGAGTCGGCGGACCACCGTCGGTTCTCCGGCGGCAGTAGAAGCGTCAGAATGGCGACATCGCAAACACGTTGGACGGCGCACCGCCGGCGGCAGCCGCTTTTTAAAAGCGGCAGCCGCCTTCCTACCGCCTTCGTTAAGCCTTGTTTATACTCGACGCGTCCGCAAGAGCGCGAAGGTCCGCGAGGCAAAAATGACGTCATTGCGGTGTGGGCGGTCGTGCGCGTTGGGTGCGCAAGACCCCATTTCGCCTGGCGGTGTGCACGGCACTTTTTGTAACATCGCGCGCGGCGCCGCATCCGAAGATGAACGACTTCGAGCCGAATCTGGCCGAACTGGTACATCTGTACCAGCATGTTTATGATCCTTCTATACACAGAGACATTTGCATTGATGGGCGACCATAAAAGCCTCTCATTTTGTGAATAGGAACACATTTGCATTAAGCACCCAGTTTGCACTTGTCTAAACTGCTTATATTTTCAAAATAAGCCTACAATAGCAGAAGTAAGCCCTGCTGATGAAATTAAGGTTTAAACCATGGGTCACCAAACTAAGGCCCGCGGGGCGAATCAGGCCCGCCACCCCCCTTTGACTGGCCCCCCAACCCCTCTGCCCCCCAATACTTGAACCGGCAATCCCCAAAAGACGTCATGGCCTATTTTTTTTTTAATTGCTTTTTGGAAAATAATAACATGTCTGCATCTGGTATTTTGTTGATTTTTTTCAGTTAAAAATTTATATTTAGTTATAAAATTAACTATATTTGCCGAATTTTCGTCACCCGACATGCTCGAGATCGCGCAGAGACAACAACGCACGCACAGAGTACTGTCAGTGTGGCTAGTGTTAAAAGAAAAGTTGATAGAGAGTGCAGAGTTTTCAAAGAACAGTGGACCAACGATTATTTTTTGTTCAGTGTAAAGAAGTGCAGATTGTATTATATGTAAAGAAAGTGTGGCAGTTTTCAAAGAATATAATTTGCGTCGTCACCACGAAACCCGCCACAAGGAGTATGCAAGCTTGCGAGGGCAAGCAAGAGAAGACAGGATTCGGAGGATGAAAGTCAGATTGGCTGCACAACAGAATGTATTCCTTCGCCAAACTCAGGTCAACCAGGCTGCTGTCCGAGCTTGCTATAAGGTAGCTCACCTACTAGGTACCCATGGAAAGACTCGATTACTACTTTTGCAAACAACTAGATAAACAAATATGGCTGTGCCAGGCTAGTAATCTCTACTCCACAATGAGGCCTGCTGGTGGTCAGTTTGGTCTGGGTTATACAATTCTATGTTATATAGCTGACCCGGCCCCGGCCCCCCCATCACAGTCAGGAACCTTAATGTGGCCCCCAGAGAAAAAAGTTTGGTGACCCCTGGTTTAAACACTCTTCAATAAGGCTTCAGTTGTTTAACTAGTTTACATGCAGTGAAAGTACAATAAACCTACTGCATTTATTACTCTTTTTATATGAATCAGCAATTAATAAACTACTAATAAACGGCAAACTACTTCTTCACTGCTGATTCCTGGTGTTTTAGAGGAGAAATACTCGGAGTCGCCCCCTGTCGTTTCACAGAATAGCACAACGGCGAGCGCGTCAAGTATAAACGCCTCGTCCGTTTGGAGAGGTGCGCGCGCAGTCAGCGGCGACTCGCGCTCGTGCGGACGCGTCGAGTATAAACAAGGCTTTAAGCGGCCGGCCCGCGGGCCAACCGCCTTTATATTGAAGGCCGTCCTTCCGCGGCCCGCCGGAGGAAAATGCTATTTTCGAGCGCTCTGCCGCCGCTTATTCTGGCTATATATATATTTTATTTTTTTATTTATAGCATGCAGTTTATCAAGAATAATGATTGCTCAAACCAGACAAATTTACAATTGGCATTTTTATTCCACATTTCAAAGTACAGTAACTGTCATTTAAACAAGATGTTTCAGATCACTGAAACATAACAGAAAAATAAATAAATCAATATACTAACACACAGGTTTCCAATTCAATTTTGGTTAAACAGCCTTACAAGCAAATTACAACACTTACAATAAGTGTTCATATAAAAAGGACAGCTCTAGGGTAAAAAAAAATTACAAGTAAACATTATGACAAGTAAAGAGGATATTTGATACCAAATAATGTGCAAGACACCAAATAAATAAAAGTATAACTACATTTACAAGCCATTTCTAACAATATGATAAGTGGTAGTAATTTATAGTAAAGCTCTGGAGTAGAATAGGCCATTACAACGGCAATGCTGACCTGTGGCACAAGGATTTACAAGCTTTATTTGAAAAAGAAAAAAAGAAAGTAATTTCCACAGTGAGTGAGTGTAGTCTGACACTTCTGACTTCTTTAGGGGTCTTGATTCTACTGACTGCAAGATAAAGAAAGGATTCCAGTTGTCAGTGATTCTGGGGTGTCAGTAGTCAGTATAGTTTTAGGTGGTCGGCTGTGGGTCCCTCTCAGCTGTGCGGCGCCTTTTTCTGCCTTCACGGTCAGATGCTCCTTTCAGGTAACGCGTAACGTTAACCTGGACCGCCTCATCAGTGCATCCTGGGTTGCCGGGTCCTTCCGGATGGCTAATAAAGAAAATACAGATCTGTCATTTAATTTGAATTGCATGAGGACAATAGGACATACACATCTACTTAAATCTAAAAAAAAAGATCCAACTTACTTTGAACAATGGTCTTCAGGAACATGTCTCTAAAACATGCTTTATCCCCTACTACACCAAGCTGAAAATCCAAAAAAGTGTTACAAATTACATTTCTCTGAAGCTTCTCATAAATAAATAAAAAATGTGAAAGGCTAAGGATTCAGACTGTAATATATGCAGTATACAATCTTAAATTTTACTTTATATCTAGGTCTACTACATGTACAGGTAGCCCCAGTGGGAATTAAACCGACAACCACAGGTGCTGTTTGCAAGTTGTACCTAATTGCTCAGTGCAAGCAAACGTCTTCAACATTGTTTGTTGAACTTGCTTCACCTGCTCTTGAAGTAAGATTTTACAATTCGTATTTTTATATGTAATATTGTACTGTTTATTATAAATGATTTATCTGTGCACTTCATTATTCTTTTAAAATTCATGTAGCCTTATAATCTTTAATCAAATACGTTACCCTTCCCTCCCCCCTCGAAACGACTTCTCTTCTCTTCCGGTCATGTGCTATGGCGCGAGGGCGTGGCAACTCCCCTCAAACCGTGCTATGAGCAGAGATGGAGAAGAGGAGCGCTAGAGTAAAACCCTGCCCTCCGTTCAATATACCGTTTCACTTTTAAATACGTCACAACACTGGAGAAAAGTCCTTTGTAACTTCCGGTTCATGCCGACTTCAAATAGAAGCAATAGTTTCCAAGACAAAAAAACTTCACAAATAACATCACTTACTTGTACTCAAACTCTTGGCTCTGTGAAGTGGAGTCTGGATTACTGGGGAGAAACCTGGTTGCAAGAAAGAGGAAACAGAAATTTGAAAATCTAAAAAATGGTATAGTTTAGTGGCAGGATCACAAATCCAGCATTACAGCAATAGATTTTACATACCAGTTCAGCATTTTCCTGGTTTTCTGGAATCGATGCATCTTTCTAGAGTTTTTTTTCTTGAGACTTCCAAGATTCTAGAGTAGGGAATAATGAATGAAAGAGTCAGTTATCCACAATAAACAGAAAATAAATTACACAGATGAAATACAGGAAAATCAAATACACAAGTCAGACCCATTTACCTGCTCCCTTCATGAACTTAAAATGATGTTTCTCCCAGGTGCTGTGTGGAGGTGTGCAGAGGATGGCTAAATTGTTGCCTTCGTCTTTTTGCTGAGGTTAAATGGGGGCCAATGGCACATGCTCTCGCTGAGCCACTCTTGCGGAACCACTGCAAATGGCAGATCCTCCTCGTTGATAAACTGAACAATGTGAACCATCTAAAATAGAAGAACATTTTGCATAAAGTATACTTTGATTAATTTCCAGGCAAAATCAATAACATTAAAATGCTCACCCCTTCAAAAAACCAGTCATTTTCACAAGTGGATCAACAGAAAACCATGTTCAGACAAACACAATCATATACACACACACACATATATATATATATATATGTATATATGTATATATATATATATATATATATATGTATATATGTATATGTATGTATATATATATATATATATATATATATATATATATGTATGTATATATATATATATATATATATATATATATATATATATATATATATATATATATACACATACATCGTTATTTTTGTAAGAAAACACCAAAAGTTAAACTTTCTAGATGTAAAGCTTTCTTTCTAGATGTAAAGCTTTGGCGATCTACTGTAACGTTAGCTAGATACATTTCAACATGTCGAACATGCTTGAATTCAGTGAGTAAAAAATGCGAAGCAGCATGTGTTAGCTAACACTGTAAGTT
Organism: Rhinichthys klamathensis goyatoka; assembly: GCF_029890125.1. Taxonomy (NCBI): domain Eukaryota; kingdom Metazoa; phylum Chordata; class Actinopteri; order Cypriniformes; family Leuciscidae; genus Rhinichthys; species Rhinichthys klamathensis. The sequence continues at coordinate 953,656 of NW_026606781.1, forward strand.
AAACTAGACTAGCAGCATGGTTGTCGAATCAAACAAAACATCATTGTTTAGTTAGAAAACAACACAAGTTATACTGATCAGTCTTTCTTGTCGTAAACATTTTGCTAACGTTACCATTCCCACGTGGGCGGGAGAATTGTCCTTCAGGATTTGGTTACGTAAGTTAGTTAATTATTCGACTGACCAATACTATCTTAAACCACATACTGTAGTACTCACACTTGCATAAACATACGTAAATATAGTTAAAAGAAGAAAAGAAAAAACGAACGCCAGGAAGAAACTAAGTAACGTTAGCCTAACTACGTTAGCTATATCAGAAACATGACGGAAACTTTGTAAACAAGGCTAACTTACTAGCTTGACTAGTAAGGCAAGAACTTATTTGAAAAAGATGAACTAAAAATGTAAAAAATGAACATAATATTGCGTTACACAAAAAGGAAAAATGTACTTACTTTAAAGATCGTAGTCAATGACTAGATGGGATATTTCCTCTCCAAATACTGAAATCGTGTGACGAGTGGCCACTGTTGTCAAGTCAAGTCAAGTCTAGTCACCTTTATTTATATAGCGCTTTTTACAATACAGATTGTATCAAAGCGCTTCACAGTGATAACATGAAAACAATATAACAAAGTTTGTTTCTAAAAGAAATTGCGTCAACGTCCACCTTAAGTAAGGCAGATCAATAATATTATTGAATATTAAATGTCCCCAACTAAGCAAGCCAAAAGCCAAGGCAACAGTGGCAAGGAACCAAAACTCCATCAGGTGACAGAATGGAGAGAAAAACCTTGGGAGAAACCAGACTCAGTCGGGGGGCCAGTTCTCCTCTGGCCAACGAAGGAACATGTTCCTTCGTTGGCCAGAGGAGAACTGGCAGTGCATTTGACTAATTTGACTGCAGTGCATGATTCGGGCAGCATTACAAGTCAGTTTGGATCGGAACATTTAGAGTATTTTTTGGAAGTCCAAGTATGCACGCCGGTCTTAAGACGAGTTGTTGAGGATAAGTGCCGTCCACCATAGAGAGTCCATATCGCCCGTGTTGAGTCGTCACTTCATAGGCTTTGTGATTGGAGCATCTGAAGTCTCCGTGAGAGGCTGGATACAAACTGGAGCTGACGAACGCCATTTTCTCGGGACTCGCATCCCGAGATAACAGCAGAAAAGCAAAGGGAAAATAATTAGCGTAGCTGCTGTTCATAATGATGATTTCCATAACACAGGCGTAAATGACAAAACATGAAGACAGTGACTCTTGCGTCCCAAAATCACCCCCTCCGTCCCCCACTCAACTCAGCCTTGCTTACTGACCTCTACGTCCCTCCTGCTGCTGAGACCTAACCACAATCTCACAATCTCTCCGCAACTCCGCAACCGCAACCCAATGTTGTGTTGGTAAATCTGCTTCCGTTTTTTAGGTACTGCCCCTCTCGGCCGGTGGAGGTACTTCTCTGTTTGTGCTTTAATACTTTCTTAAACATTTGTACAGATTGCAAAACTCGCAATTGCAAATTAATCCCTTATACCTGTAAAAGGTAAAAAAAAAAAAAAAAAAAAATCGAGCTTGTAAAAAAATGAAAGACATAAACGAAATTTCCTGGGGTGACAGAGAGACAAAATATTTCTAAATATTTCACTTTATCTTTCCGGTCAAAACAGGGATTTTCATGTTTATTATAAATATTACCATGGTTGCAAATTAATAAAAAAAATCTAAAGCATAGGCCTACCCAAGCTTTTGGCCAAGTTGCAGATGTCTTTCACTGTTCACTGATTTCAGGTATTGGTGAAAAAGTCTAACTTCATCCATTTATTCTGCTAAATTGTTCATACCATGAATGAAATATTTATTTTAAAACCTAATCAGAATCAGAAAGATATTTACTGCCAAGTAAGTTTTACAAAAGGAATTCTTTTTGGACTATTTGTGCATCTCAATTGTGCATAAATCAAAGAAATGTAATTGTCACCTTAAGTGAATAAAATAATTCTATATATTTTACATAGGCCTATATCACTGAATCGCTTCAGAGTTTCAACGTAATTTAAATGTATTTTCCTAAACCTTATCATGGAATCAGACTGAGTCAAATCTGTTATAAACCCTAATGACTTTGGAGCAACAACAACAACAAAATTTGATATAATTCACATAATAATTATAATCGCTTTAAATGTGAAAGTTAAAATGCTGTCAGTTCCACTCATGCCAATGACATGGCTGGTCGATTTCAAAGCGGCTTGCCGCCAGCCGGCCGCGGTTCATTTAGACGGCGGCAACCGCCAGAGAGAATGAAGTCGGCGGCCCGGCGGCTGTTCGCCGGCGGCATTTCGCAAGAAATGGGAGTGACGTATTCGGCGGCAAACGTTTCATCTCCGCCAGCGGGGCGCACCTATAGCCGACAGTTTGGGGCCGGCGGCAAAAAGAAGCCGTGCAGATATTTTTTGCTATCTGGGAAGTTGTAAAATTCGTACGATATTCATACATATTTGTATAGTATACTCGTACATAATCCTGCAGCTTTTACTCCTAGTGCTGTCATTGGCCACTTCCTATTCCTCTACATTTATGGCGATATTTGTAATTCAGTTGCGCCCCTGCTTGGAAAGTAGTCAGATGTCCCACACACTGTCAGAAAGTTTATATTAATTGCATTTTATTCATTAAAATGATTACAAATTGGTCCCCGTCTGTTCATTTTCCAATGATACATGATTTCTCTTCACACCTCATAAGTTTGCAAGAGTGGAAAAGCTCATTTGACTTGTCACATGACATCATATATTCGATTATTTTGTCATAATCAGATTAGTTACACTGCTGATAACTGTCCCGTTTGCATGCAAATCGTGTTATTTTTAAAAGAGTTCATGTGATTATTGCTTGCTCTATGGTGGACGGCACTGATCCTCAACAACTCGTCTTAATACCGGCGTGATTACTTGGACTTCCAAAAGATGGAAATGGATAAATACTCTAAATGTTCCGATCCAATCTGACTTGTAATGCTGCCCGAATCATGCACTGTTCCTTCGTTGGCCAGAGGAGAACTGGCCCCCCGACTGAGTCTGGTTTCTCCCAAGGTTTTTTTCTCCATTCTGTCACCTGATGGAGTTTTGGTTCCTTGCCACTGTTGCCTTGGCTTTTGGCTTGCTTAGTTGGGGACATTTAATATTCAATAATGTTATTGATCTGCCTTACTTAAAGGCACACTGTGGAACTTTTCAACCTTTATAATATATTACCAAAACCCATTGAGATGGTACATCGACTTACAATAGGTTGAATGACACGTCTGCCGAAGCATGAAGGTGTCTGTATCGCTTTTACTAGCACTATGTAACTTCGGGTTTCGGGTAGGAACCCGAGCACAAAAAGAACTACAAAATTCGACCGCTTTACGGCATACGTCACTTCCCCCACCACCCCAACTTCCTCGAATTCTAACGTGAGAGCTCAACTCGCGTTTGATTGCCGTCGTCATGGCTGAATCAACAGCTACTCGGAAGAAAGCGAAGAAAGCAAAGATTTTGTCAGAGGAGACCAAAAAAGGGAGAGTTTAAAATAAACATCGGCATAAAAGTGTATATATAATGTGATATTTACTGCGAATTCGTGTAACAAAACTGATGGTCACAACATACTGCCGTATACAAATGTAAATGTAAATGTTTTTTTTCCTTTCAGCTCATATATGTTTGTATTTGTGTAAAAGGAAAAACAAACTGAAGACTACAAATAACGGAAATATGTAGTGAGTTATATCAGTTATGTTAAACGATTTCCCGACTACTCGATTTCATCTCCAACCCATTGCAAAGAGATCCTGAAGACGTTAATTGTTGCTTCAGGTGTGTTTGATTAGGGTTGGAGATGAACTGTGCAGGACAGACGATCGGCAGGAGCAGGATTGGGCAACCCTTGTCAATGCGACTTACCTGATCAGACATTGTTTTCTGCATATGCTACTTTTATTTAATTTGTTTTCTTTATAGGATTTATATTATTAATCTTATATTTATATTATTATTTTTGGTCAGTAGTGAATCGATTAACTTTCTCCAACATACAAATCAAATGCCGTCTGCACACGCATAAAGACACGGGAAGGTGACCGTTTGACTTTTGCGACAATGCTGCGGCGCTTGTGGCCTCTAGGGGCACTAGACGTGAAAATTACAGGTCGAGCGCACCCTAGTGGCCAAAAATTCCACAGTGTGCCTTTAAGGTGGACGCTGACGCAATTTTCTTTTAGAAACAAACTTTGTTATATTGTTTTCATGTTAACGTTATCACTGTGAAGCGTTTTGATACAATCTGTATTGTAAAAAGCGCTATATAAATAAAGGTGACTTGACTTGACATACTTTTATTCATAGAAATGTCCACATATCAGTGAATTTATTAAATAAAAATGCTTTTACATTTAATTATGCAACACTCTTTACAGAAAAATATCCCAAAGTTATGGATAAACTCAAAACATCATCATCAAGTCCTGGGCATATTGGGCAACAAGTGTCCTCCAACGTATTCGATCCGTGGCCAAGTTCTCCACATCTTCCCATGGGACACTGACATTCTTCAGGTCTTCGTGAATCATCTGTCTCCGTGTCTTCCTTGGTCTTCCTTTAAATGAAAGTCTACTCCTGCGTCCTTCTGGTGGTGTCCACTTCATCACTGTCTTTGGGTGGTGTTGTTCGGGCATGTGTAGGATGTGTCCAGCGAGGTGCACCCTTTGCTCTGTCACGGTTTCTGAAAGTCTGCATGTGAAGTCCCACTCCTCCTCAGGATCTCATTGATATAATGCAGAACCAATATTTAAAATAATTATTTATCTTTTTCCATATTGTTAAAGCATTTTGTTTTCTCTTTTCAGCTTCATAAACTGTACTTGGTCTTCCCAGTCTCCTGCGTCCTTCTGGTGGTGTCCACTTCATCACTGTCTTTGGGTGGTGTTGTTCGGGCATGTGTAGGATGTGTCCAGCGAGGTGCACCCTTTGCTCTGTCACGGTTTCTGAAAGTCTGCATGTGAAGTCCCACTCCTCCTCAGGATCTCATTGATATAATGCAGAACCAATATTTAAAATAATTATTTATCTTTTTCCATATTGTTAAAGCATTTTGTTTTCTCTTTTCAGCTTCATAAACTGTACTTGATGTCTGCTTAATGCCTTTATCAAAAAAAGCATCAGTACTCATCAGGTGTTTTGCTAAAGGACATATTCATTGCCATCCATTAGTTCTAGTAATGCAGTGGCATGATGCAATAGACAAGTGTATAATTCTGCAAGTGTAAATAGCAGGTGTTTGTTCGAACAATTGAAGATAGTGAGAGTGTTCAGGAAAACCTTTTGAAAACAATCAATATTTGTTTTTGGTGCTAAAAGACTATTACAGAAATGACACGCTTGACTGGATATTATTCTGTGAGTTTGTTACATTTGTCTTTAAACAGTTTGACATTAAATATTGGAATATGGTTTCAAAATTGTGTGCATTCATTGTACTTTTGTTACATTTATTTGAATATAATTGATACACCTTTGATATAATACATACACTGTAAATGTTAGAAGCACCCTAGTACATGTAATTATCTTTAATTAAAACACTGCTAAACTACCCCTGCTGTAGGCCACTGCTTAGAAAAAAGTTTCTCTTTCAAATGTATTTATGCATTAGATAATCAAATCAGCAAATTTGTGTCATTGATCATGTTAACTCGTTTTTGGATGGTAACCACACAAAGAAGTATTTTGTTTTTAAATGTTAGTTTTATCATTTAATTAAAAGGAATGCATGTTTAACAGCCCAAATGTTAAATATTTAAGGTATCTATCCCTGCAGAAAGAGATCTGTCATCATTTACCATAAATGGGCAAGTAAGTGTGACGCATCTGTTCAGCTGGGTCGTTATTGGCTGTGACTTTATCGCAGAACTCGCTGTGATTGGACTATCGTTTAACCCATATAAAACGGCGCTTCATGTTACAAAGAATGTTTTGATGTTATTACGTATACATTAAGTTAACTATAAAGTGCCTCTATGTTTTGAGAAATTACTCCTTTATCGAGATCTAAACCCTAACCCTAAGCATTTCAATGAACTACAGCACCATGTTTCCTGTTCAATTGATAGAATGACAGAGATATGTGGGTAATGTAGTTTAAAACGTTTAGTAATGAAACAATAAATGTTAAATAAATAATATCTTTAATGGACAATTGGAGTTCTAAATTAGTTCATTGTGCAAACCTGACCCAGACATAAATGAGGGACAGGCTGCAATTTGATATTTTACTGTGAGCACTTTAAAAATAAACTTTCTGCCAGCTTTCCATATATGTCTGAAAACTGTGCCCAACATTATTTAATAAACATAGCATAAGCAGTTATCCTGCCAATTTTCTCTTTGATACACTAACCGGACTTTGAGTTACAGCCATTTGAAATGTGCATTTTTTTGCTCTTCTGGGGGCCATTGCTGGGCTCCTGGGGGTGGAAGGGCAGTACAATCTACAAAGATCTACACACACTATTACTATTACACAAGGATAATGCACCATTCAGTAAAACAACAAAAAAACAGTGCCAACATTTCCTTTTCTCCCCCTCTGATTGCTGCTTATATGCTTGACATTAGTAATGTCAATGCTTTCATTTTAAATGCAGTAGTACATGTACTAGAATGATCAACATGGATCATCTTCATACTTATACTTGAAGTGTTTATAGCAAGATAGCCCACTGCAGCCTCTAGTTATTCACATACCTTCCCTTTATTTCACTGAAAACTGGCATACATGCAAGTATGTGCAACTTTTGTTGCATTGTTGTCCCAAATATCATTAACCAGATCTAAATTTGTATGTCCTAAGTAAAATAATCATGGTAATTAATGATATGTAGTTGTTTTTAAATTATTAACTAAACTAAAGAAATAAGAAATTAAAATGTCTCAAATAAAATTATATTTACTGTACCAAACACCACTTTCAATACACAATATTCACCATACTTTATTTAACAACACTTTATTGGAGGACACAGCGTAAAGTTGATAAAGTAGCATAAGGACAAATAAGATTCAAGATAAATAAAAATGTCTTTAAAAATACATTAACATTATATTAATCCATTCACAGCTGCTGAAGCCGCAAAATGAGTGCCCGAGAATTATATTCAGTCACCTAATGATACAGAAAACAGATTTGATATTGTGTTGGAAAATAATGATTCATTATCACAGCTAAACTGGTTTCTCGCTCTTCCCTGTACATGTCTCTATCGTGCTCATGTTCTTCTTCCTCGTCGAAACTGTTTGTTCAGTTGTACCCAACAGTACAACAGATGAACAGAAGATGTGATCATTGATGTGGTGTAGATCTTTCTCAACCAGAGGAAGAAGTCTCAACATCCCATTGTCAGGCGTTCGCCAGCCCTGGTCTGAAAGTAAAACAAACAATTAAAATGAAGTTGTTTAATGGACAGTCAGGTCAGCTTATATTCTGCATTATTTACAGCAGTGATGGGTTACTCTGGCCCTCAGCGTCCACTGTCCTGCAGATTTAGCTCCAACCTCAAAACCTCCTGCCTATTGTCTATAAGTAAACCTGAAGACTTTGATTAAAAATTTCAGGTGTGCCTCAATTAGGGTTGGAGGTAAACTCCCCACCTCAAAAAGGAGAACGCAAAAGGGCCAGAGTTGCCATTTCTTTATTTAAATTTACAACGCAGCAGTCAGTACATTATATAATATACACATTGAAGTATTTTATATATCATATCCAGTGGCGGCGCCAGGGGGGGGGGGTGTCTCAAGACCCTCCCAAAAAACGCTTTGACCCCCCATTTGACCCCCCACTCCCTTCCTGATTAAAAAATATATAAAGATTTAAAAATGTTTCTCTTCAAACTGCGCAGAACAATAGTAATTAATAATTTATTCGACATATAAAAAAATATAAACATAGAATCACTGCGACGCCCCATGAATGTCGCTGCGCCTTGCGTCATTGCGTTCAAGGCGCTCCCGCGAACCCGCAAGAGCTGCTACGCTACAGCGGGCATGGGAATCCTGACGGCTGAGTGGATTTAACGGGGGATTTAAGCCATGGCCCAGCCAAGAAACCAAGACAGCCTCAACTAAAATCATGCCCGCGTCGTTCTTTTGGATCGCAGGGGCAGCTAGCATCCAGGGGTTTTAGTTGCTCGTGATTGGCTTGAATAGGCTATTCTGTGTCAAAAGAGGCGGCTTTTTGTTTTGCCTGTCGTCATTTTTTTTCACAGTGTGCATGGATCTGGTGGTCACTCATATCCAGTCTCCTCAAAAAGTGTCAATTTTAACATGCTATATAAAATTAGCTGTGGGGTAGCCTATTTTGAGCTAAAACTTCACATACACACTCTGGGGACACCAACGACTTATTTTACATCGTATGAAAAGGGCATTATACCAACCTTAAACTTTAGGTTTTTTTTGTGAGTATAAGTATTTCAATCCTGATTCAAGACAATTCTGTAATTACAGCTACAACTTCAGCAGGCACAAGACAAAATTTACGAAATGGCTGAGAGAGACATCAAGATTAGACCTGGATTAGACAGAGAGACGCTTGAAAAAAGGAATGAGGTGATCTGTTTTATGACACAGATTAAACACTGTTAGATACATTACCGTTCAAAAGTTTGGGGTCTGCAATATTTTTTTATGTTTTTGAAAGTCTCTCATGGATCACCAAGGATGCATTTATTCGATAAAAAACTGTAATATTATAAAATATTATAATGGAATTTAAAATAATTAGGCTATATTTTAATATATTTAAAAAATGTAATTTATTCCTGTGATGGCAAATGGCAGAGAAGAAGACAGGAGGAGACTGGACAGAAGTAGGGCAATCAAAAGGTAGTGCGAGTATGACAATAGATACTATTTTGTAAATATGTTTTCTGTCATGGGTCATATTGTCATATTGTTTGCAAAATGCAATTGATTAATTAATTAAAAACAAAGTAGTTGATATGCTGTGTTGTTTTTGTTGTTAAGTAGCAGTAATATGCAGTTATTAGCCGTGCCCACTGTATTTTTTGTTGGTTTTCATGAGACCCCCCTTGAAATGACCAAGACCCCCCAATCAAAATTGTCTGGAGCCGCCACTGATCATATCATATCATATCATATTGCAGCACATATTATAAGCTAAGTACTGAACAAAAACAGTTTAAACCAAATCAACAGCAACCTATTTTAAAAGATCTTTTAGAAAGGCATGGTCTCTTTTGAGACTTTGCCAGTGATGCTTGATTTCTTTCAAGACAACAACAGTCAAAAACCAAGTGATAACCTGTACCATGTAAAATTGTCAACATCAAATATTACAGCATTGTTTCAATAAAAAGACATACCAATGGACTCACGCACCTTTTCTGTCTTCTTTGGGCACCAGATGTTCCTTCCGCACCCCAAATAAAGGACTAATTCGATTAGCTTGCGTTGATATAAGGACTGGTCTTCCTTCTCTGCTGTAAAACAAGAACGTCTACTTACTTTATGTGCAATTACTATTGTTCTTGAAACATAAATTAAGACAGTTATAAATAAGTTAATTTACCATAAGATTCAGGAGAGAGCATTTGATGAGTAAACTGATTGAAATCTTCTAGAAACTTTACCTGGGAAGGGCTGATCACGGCAAGATTCGCTGCGACTCACTAGTGGCTCTTTTGAGGGTTGGCTCTTAAAAGAGTAGTTGAGATTGATGTTGTAGAGCTTTAAAAAAAAGGACTAAGTAATCCTGCAAAACAGAAAGGAAGGTAATTTTAATACATTATTTGCAAGTAGTCAGTTTATATATAACTGTAGGATTTATTTCTGTAAAGAGTGTTGCATAATTAAATGTTAAAAGCATTTTTATTTAATAAATTCACTGATATGTGGGCATTTCTATGAATAAAAGTATGTCTTTAATAGCAAGCAATAATCACATGAACTCTTTTAAAAATAACACGATTTGCATGCAAACGGGACAGTTATCAGCAGTGTAACTGATCTGATTATGACAAAATAATCGAATATATGATGTCATGTGACAAGTAAAACATGTGCACTCTTGCAAACTTATGAGGTGTGAAGAGAAATCATGTATCATTGGAAAATGAACAGACAGGGACCAATTTGTAATAATTTTAATGAATAAAATGCAATTAATATAAACTTTCTGACAGTGTGTGGGACATCTGACTACTTTCCAAGCAGGGGCGCAACTGAATTACAAATATCGCCATAAATGTAGAGGAATAGGAAGTGGCCAATGACAGCACTAGGAGTAAAAGCTGCAGGATTATGTACGAGTATACTATACAAATATGTATGAATATCGTACAAATTTTTCAACTTGTTAAATCTTGTCAATTATTAAGACTTTGAGACTATGTTCGTACTGATTGGGCTATGGGTTTTGTAAGAAAATGTTTAAGAAACTACAAATGCTTTTATAAAATGTTTGATTTAGGGTTAACCCTCTGGGGTCTGAGGTGTTTTTGGGGCCCTTGAGATGTTTTGACATGCCCTGACATTTGTGCTTATTTCAGCTACTTAAATCATACCATTTGCCAACATATAAATTAGCTGTATTCAGCACAAACTCTGCTACAATAATATGTGAGCAAAATGGATGTACATGTTTGCATTTTATAGAAAAAAAATATTATGCGTGGTTAGTACGTTTTGGGGAGAAAAATGTCACCGCAATAAGGCCATTTAACACTTACTGAATAGTTGTCCACAAGACTTTTGAGTTACTATTCTTGTAGGCTAGAATTTTTACTTCAAAATGAAGTGAAAATCATTCTGACCACTCTTTCACAAACAACAATATAACTATTTAAATTTCTTACGTCAGTTTTTGGTCAGCACTGCTGTATGCGTGGGAGTGTGAATGGCCATGAATATTAATGTGATTTATACCTGGGTGGGAAGACTAAAGACACTCCCCCAATGGCCCATCAAGGTGCTGTGAGGCAGCCTAAACTAAGAATGATTCACTGATGAATAAAAAGTTAAAAAGAACAGCATTTATTCAAAATAGAAATCTTTCCTAAGAACGTAAAGACTTAAAGTCATTCCTATCACTTAACACATCCTTTAAAAAAAAAAAAAAAAAAAAGACCAAACTTTTTTCTTTTTTTTTTATAAAAAAATATGTATTCAAAGAATCCTAAAAAAACTATTACAGGTTAAAAAAAAAAGCAGCACAACTGTTTCCAACATTGATTTTAAAAAAAATCATATCAGAATGATTTCTGAAGGCTGATGGTTAGGTAAGTTAGCGGTACATCTCACTGATGCTGACATCTGTCCATTTCTATTTACAGCCTTTTGCAGTTGCCTTGGCAGCCTGGGTAATAGACTAACCAAAACTGAACATTTATATATAAAAATATATTGTATTTAGGCAGTATCACATATTTGCATAGGCGTCGATTTCGGTGGGGGCGGTGGGTACGCGTCCCCACCAGATTTCGTCATGAGTCATTTTGTACCCACCACTTTTGGAAACATTGAGGCACGGATGTACCTAATACAAATAAAACATCTCCAGTTAACTAGCAGAGCATTCATTTAGTCCGCTCTTAAATAAGAGATCTAGCGCTAAAACGTTTTGTTTTTGAACTCAAGCTAAGCGCTCGTGTCCGCTGCTATCAGTCATGGTAAGATTTAATTACGGTAATTTACTTATAGACTTTTATCACGGCAGAATTGATTACTGGAAGTGTTCGTCGAAGCAGTCTATCGATTCTTCCGGTTATGTATTTTCAATGTGCTTTTGTTAACATCTAGTTGAATAAACGCCTCTGAAAATGTCCAGATTTGTAAATCATCCTGCGGGTGTTCATTTTAAGAGACAGGAGAAGAGATATTTTGATGATTACTGTGTACATGATTTTTCAAACTCAAAGGAACTTGTAGGTTCCCTTTCGAGGGAACTCGCGATGCGTCATCGACGCTTTGGGAACGCCCCCAGCGTGAATGCGTCTGAGCATCAATGTCAACTAGTCCAATGGAAAGAATGAGCGGCACGGGCGGGTGACGTCATGACCAGGAAGGGATAAAGCACATCCGGTGAAAACCGGCATTAGCTTCTGTGTCTCAGCAAGCGATCTGTGTTACTCTGCCTCTGTCTATTGTCTGCCTTTGTTGTCTGTTCGATATTATTGGGAAGAGTTATGGCGAAACAACTTTACAAACTCTGTGCTTCTCCCTGCCCGCGTTGTTTAACGGGTGGGGACACACACGAGCTTTGTGTAGTTTGTTTGGGAGTGGAGCATGCGGTGTCAGCATTCGAGGGGGCTGATTGCCAGCATTGCGAGATGCTTCCGCTCCGCATGCTCCGCTCTCGGCTGGCGCTTTTCGAGGAAAGTGGCCAGGCTCGATCAGGCTCGCGAAGGGTGCAGGACCCGCGTCTGCCGAGGCAGCGCGGAGAATGTATTCCTGTGGATCGCGAATAGGATCTCTTTACGGGGTTGGAGACGGGTCCGCGGATCTTATCTCCTCCCTTTCCACGAGGGATCCAGTGCTCTCTCGCCGGTCTCGGAAGCCCGCGCTGCGGTCTCTTCCGCCCGGGGAGAGAAATCAATGCTTCAGTGCTCTACCTCCGAGGAGGTAGATGTGCTGGGCATTGAAAGTGACACAATCATGGGAAGTGGATTTGCCATCTCTTCCCCAGCGTATGAGAAATATATATAGCCTATATATATATACATATATATATATATATATATATATATATATGATAGTTTATATATTATATATAAAATAAAGTTAATATATATATAAAGAATGTATATATAAAAAAATAATAATAATAAGCTGGTGGAGGTGTTTACTAAGGCTGTAGATAAATTAAATATTTAATGGCCAGCAGAAATAAGGGGGCACTCGTACTTAAAATAAATTGAACGAGTTTCCTTCCCTCTATTTTTCCACCTCCAGCACGGGGCCTTCCATTTTTCCCGATCTGCACAGCGAGCTGTCTAGATCATGGAAAAAGCCTTACTCATCTTTTAGCTCCACATTCATGTATATTCAGATATTTGGGGGTTAAGAGAGTATGGCTATGGGGCAATACCCCGGGTAGAACAGACACTTGCGAGCTATCTGTCTTCCGGTTCAGTATCGTCCCTGAAGGCGTCGGCTTCTCTCACTAAACCATTAAAGAAAACTATTTTTTAATCTAGTGGGAAAAGCATATATGGCAGTGGGTCTAGCATGAGCCTGCTTGCACACTATAGCAGTGCTGCAAGCATATCAGGCTGACCTGCTGTGGTATTTGGACAGAAGTGAGGGAGTTTGGCCCGATGGGGTTTGAGAACTCCGTCGGGCCTCAGATTTATCTCTCAGGGATGGCAGCCCTTGTGGTCACTGAGAGACACCTCTGGCTCAATTTGATGGGAATCATGGAGAAAGATACAAGATAATCTCTCCCTCGCTATGTCCAACCCCCTGGGGCTGCTGGGCGTGAGCAGCTCCAGCCGGCTAGTTTCTCATACACAACACAGCAGCCAAAGCCTTCAAAGCAGAAGCCGGATCCGAGGACCGTTCTTCATGCTGAGAAGGCTGCGGCTCAAAAGAAAAGGTCTGGCGCCACCGGCGTCAGACCGGTGAGGGCAGCCCCAACCGGGGTGGAATGGTGTACACCTCATTATACGGTGGCCTTTCCATCTCGGTGCCCTCAGGGGACCGTTCTGCCAACCCCGCCACCCTTGGTGCTTCGGGGCGCAGCGTTCTCCAGCGAGCTTCTGGCGCAGCGTCAACTCGACATTGCGTCGGACTCGCGCCCTCTGAGGGGGGTTCGAAAACAGTCAGTTCGGGTGGTTCCTGCCAGTATGCTTCAGGTCCCCGAACTGGCTGTCTTTATTACACCAGAGGCCAGCCTCGAGGGGCTGGTTCCCTTGGTAGATTTTCTGGCAGCGCGGAAGCTACTGCCAAATATATCTCTATGGGTAATGGTAATCTCTCTGGTAATGGAGCAAGAGGTAAAGGCCCTGTTAGCAAAGAAAGCTATAGAGCAGGTGTACTCACCCGACATTGCGTCGGGTCTTTACAGTCGTTATCTCATTGTTCCAAAAAAGGATGGAGAGCTGCGTCACATACTAGATCTTCGTCTGTTGGAGTGTTTGGTGCTGGAACTCAAGTCCAAGATGCTGACATTCAAACAGATCGTGACTCAAATCAGATCCGAGGACTGGTTTGTCACGATAGATCTAAAAGACGTATACTTCCATATCTCCATCCTCCCTCAGCACAGGAGGTTCCTGAGGTTTTCTTTGGGGCAAAGAACACCATTCTCAGGCACTTCCTTTCGGTCTAGCTCTATCACCCCGCACATTCACGAAGTGTGTAGACGCAGCTCTGGCCCCGCCAGGCTGCAGTGTATACGCATTCTGAATTGCATAGATGACTGGCTGATTCTAGCGGAATCAGAACAGTTAGCGGTTCGGCACCGAGGTGTCGTTCTCGCTCGTATGCAGATGTTGGGGTTGAGGCTCAATGCCAAGAAGAGTGTGCTTTCTCCAGTACAGATAACCACTTTCCTTGGTGTGGTATGGGATTCAGTGACGATGCGGGCCACTCTGTCGCCCGTTCGTGTAGCTGCTATCCTAACAGCCACAAAAGAGCTGAGGCTAGGCCAGTCACGCACTGTAAAACAGTTCGAGAGACTGTTGGGTCTTGTGGCAGCAGCGTCCAACGGGATACCTTTTGGCCTGCTGTACATGAGACCTTTACAGTGGTGGCTCAGGACCAGAGGGTTCTCCCCGAGGGGAAACCCACTTCGTATGATCAAGATCACGTGGCGGTGTCTTGGTTATATGGAGGAAACACTGGTTCTTAGCCCAGGGTCCGGTGTTGGGAGCTCTTTGCCATCGAGTGTGATCTCGACAGATGCTTCCCTCACCGGCTGGGGAGCGGTATTGGAAGGCCGCTCAGCTCAGGGCTTGGGAGGAGTCATCATCTCGCTTGGCACATGAATTGCCTAGAGATGATGGTCGTCTTCAATGCGTTGAGACATCTCCTCCCAGACCTGAGGGGCCATCATGTGTTGTTCTGAAACAGTGACTGTTAGGCCTCAGGGCAGCAGCGTTCAATGTGATACCCTTTGACCTGCTGTACGTGAGACCTATACAGTGGTGGCTCAGGACCAGAGGGTTCTCCCTGAGGGGAAACCCACTCAGTACAATCAAGATCACGCGGCAGTATCCCAGCGCCTTGGTTATATGGTGGCCTATTATTTTGGTCCCTCAGGAAATTACGCTGTCTGAGGGCAGTGTATATTCCAGGGGGGCCAGAATATTGGAGCAGACACCCTGTCGAGGCAGGGGCTGAGGCCAGGGGACTCCACCCCGAGGCGGTGGAGCAAATATGGGAGTTTTATGGCCAGGCAGAAGTGGATTTGTTCTCGTCTCAGCATACGACGCACTGTCCACTCTGGTTATCCCTCACTCAACCAGTCCCCTCGGGGCTGGTTGCTATGGTGCAGACGTGGCCGAGGCTACGTCTGTACGCATTTCCCCCTGTTGCTCTGCTCCCAGGAGTTCTGGAGTGATTCCGCCAGGATGGAATAAGCCTATTTAGTAGCACCACCCTGGCCGAGCTGAATTTGGTTTGCGGACCTAATTTTTCTCCTCGACGGACCTCCCTTGGAGGTCCCGATCAGGAGAGACCTTCTGTCTCAGGCAGGGGATGCAATATTGCACCCCAGGCAGGGGATTTGGAAACTGTGGGTTTGGCCTCTGAGGGGGCCCAACTCATAGAGAGTGGTCTCTCAACCGAGGTTGTTGAGACCATTCTAAGCTCCAGAGCTCCCGCTACGAGGAAACTATATTCCCTATTTCGAGAGTTTTTCACTTCTTGGTGTTACCAGCGTCAGTGGGATCCGGTTAACTGTTCAGTAAACACAGTATTCGAGTTTCTGCAAGAACGCTTTGTATCAGGTCTATGTCCTTCCACGCTTAAGGTATACGTGGCGGCCATTGCGGCTTTCCACGCCCTGGTGGGTAGTACATTTTTGGGTCGAGACCCCCTGATCACTCGTTTCCTTCGTGGCACTTTGAGGCTGAGGCCTGCAACTTGCACTAGGGTGCTGGCTTGGGACCTTGCAATAGTTCTAGAAGGCCTATCTGGGGCTCCCTTCGAGCCCTTAGATTTGGTCTCAGAGAAGTTCCTTTCTTTTAAGACTATTTTCTGCTAGCTATTTCGTCCCTATAAGAGTCAGACCTTCAGGCCCTTTCGGTCCCCATCTGCCTTGAGTGCACCGGGGATGGCCAAGGCAATCTTAACCGAAACATGGATATGTTCCAAAGGTGCCTACCATTATTCCGAGGCCTATTGTGCTGCAGGTTTCTGTCCTCCTCCTTTTACATCTGCGGACCAGGAAAGGCTGAACCTCTTGTGTCCAGTGCGAGCACTGGATACTTATGTTCATCGGACATCTTCAATGAGGAAGTCCGACCAGTTATTTATTTGCTTTGGATCACCTAAGAAGGGTCTTCCTGCTTTTAAACAGACGGTTAGTAAGTGGATAGTTGAGGCTATTTCACTTGCATACGAGTACTCTGACCAGCCGTGTCCTTTGGCGGTCAGAGCTCACTCTACGAGGGGTATGGCGGCCTCTAAAGCCTTTCTATTTGGAGTTTCTCTTCAAGACGTTTGTGATGCGGCAGGCTGGTCCTCACCACTCACATTCGTTAGGTTTTACAGCTTGGACCTGGATGCTGCCCCAGGTTCTCAGGTGCTTAGTGCTTAGTTTCAACAGACTGACACTCAGGTACTTGGAATTCTGGCGTTTTGGGTATTCTCGTTCCCAAAGCGTCGATGACGCATCGCGAGTTCCCTCGAAAGGGAACGTCTCAGGTTACGACTGTAACCATAGTTCCCTGAGAAAGGGAACGAGACGATTCGTCACCCTGCCATACTTCCTGCATCCCTGTGATCGGCTTGCTTCGACATTTTTGAAGCTAATGCCGGTTTTCACCGGATGTGCTTAATCCCTTCCTGGTCATGACGTCACCCGCCCGTGACGCTCATTCTTTCCATTGGACTAGTTGACATTGATGCTCAGACGCATTCACGCTGGGGGCGTTCCCAATGCGTCGATGACGCATCGTCTCGTTCCCTTTCTCAGGGAACTATGGTTACAGTCGTAACCTGAGACGTTTTTAATCTAACATAAGCCATGGCTCTTAAACATGCGTGAAAATTTCACCCCACGTCAGTGCTCGTCTAAATAGTAACCACAACGCTGCAGTGTGTACGAGCACTGATGAATAAGATCAAAATTAATATTTTTATTTATTTGTATTAAATATTTCAGTCATTTTTCATTTCACTGTATGTAATTCACACGTTTATTCCAAAATTCGTCGCAGTGTTAGCCTGTTAAGATGAATTCAATTTGTAGGATCATTAAATTTTTTTAAGGCAGTTTAAGACATTCATTCATCTATTTTCATACTGCTCTTACGATAATAGACCATGATTTTACTACAAATAAAATACAAAATAAAACAACACGTTAATAGTTAAATCATGGTAACAAAAAATCAGCCATATTTTAACCATGTTTATCAGAAAAAAATTGGTAAAATTCAGTTTAGGATTGTAAATTCAACCGGTGTGAAATATGATCAGTAAGAAAACGCTGTTAATGAGAAGACGAGCACTGGACTTCGTCAGGTTAGTTTGGAAATAAATGTATGTATTAATCAGAATGCGCATTTGAAAGGGAAATATATTTACAGGAGGAACATTTCAACTAGTTGAAGATATAATTGTCACGGTTTATGGATTCATTGACTCGCCCTCGCTATGTGTGTGCGTGTTGTGTGAATGGGCGCGGCTCATCAACGGCTCATTAGTTCAGCTGATGAGCGGATCAGCGCCAGCTGTTTTGAATGAGAATGTCCTATATATTGTTTGTCACCTCGTCTTGTCTTTGTCAGATGGTTGTGGAGGTTCTCCGGTGTTCACGATCCTTTTCCCTCGCTCCAGTTTCTGTTCCGGTCTTCGGATTTTGCCCTGCTCTGAGGATCGTTCCCGTTTCCTGACCTATGGACATTGCCCTGTTCTGAGGACCGTTCCCGTGTTCACCGTCTGCCCACTGAGTCCTGCATTGCCGAGCCTGGAAGTTTCCGTCTGCCTATCTTGGAACCTGCATTACCTCTGAACTTTGTGTGTTTAATAAACACCAGGATTCACTTGCTATTGAATCCTTGACTGTTCTTTCGTGCTATGACAGAACCGTCTGACCAGACCATGGATTCAGCGAGTGCAGCCGAACTCGGGCAGATGTTCGCCGAGAACCATGCCCGCATGGATCGTCAGGATGACCAGATCGGAGCCTCGGGTCGGGCGATACAGGCTCTGGTAACGCAGGTGTCCGAGCTCACCTCTCAAATACAACAGCTGAGAGGTCCCACTGCGCCAGCCCCGCCCCCGTCTGTTCCCCCGGATCCTTCCACCTTCAACCGATCAGAGCCGCGCATCCCCACGCCAGAGAGATATTCGGGAGAACCGAATTTGTGCAGAGCTTTCTTAACCAAATGCTCAATCTTCTTCTCTCTCCAGCCTGTGACGTTTTCCTCTGAGGAGAGTAAAGTGGCACTTGTCATGACGCTACTGACTGGACGCGCGGCTCTGTGGGGAACAGCGGTGTGGCAGAATCGACACGCCTGCTGCTCCTCGTTCCAAGCACTCGAGCAGGAGATGAGGCGCGTGTTCGACCGCGCGGTCGCCGGACGCGAGGCGGCCCGTCAACTTGCCGATCTCCGACAGAACAAGAACTCTGTTTCCGACTATTCCATCCAGTTCCGGACGTTGGCCGCCGAGTGCAGATGGAACGAGGAGGCGCAGTGGGACCTGTTCCTGCATGGGTTGGCTGACCGTGTCCAAAGGGAAATTTACACCTTGGAATTACCCAAGACTCTTGATGGACTGATTGAACTGGCACTACGAGTCGACGCACGCCTACAACAGAGAGAGACCCGACCGTTCCAGACGCCAGTGGTTGATTTCACTGAGTTTCACGGGTTCAGAGGAGTGGACACGGTCAGCCCCTGGAACGATCCTGAACTCATGCAGGTAGGTCGAGCTCGGCTCTCCCGGGAGGAGAGAGAACACCGCCGCTCGAGGGGTCTGTGTCTATACTGTGGGGAGGCCGGCCACTTCGTTTCCACCTGTCCTTTAAAAGGCCAAGCCCGGCGGTAGGACGGAGACTACTGTCGGGCGGGCTTTCCATGACCAGACCCTCGAATGCCACCCTCCTCCCGGTGAGACTCCAGTGGGCAGACCACTCCTTCAACGGCCAGGCGCTGGTGGATTCGGGAGCGGAGGGCAACCTGATGGATTTTTCATTGGCTCACAAACTTCACATCCCCATCACTGCTCTGGAACACAGTATCACCATCCACGCACTCAATGGACAGGAACTCCCGGGCATCACACACACCACTGGGTTCATCACACTTATCACTTCGGGTAACCACACTGAGACGATCTCACTCTACCTCACCCAGTCACCTCACGCTCCTATTGTCTTGGGTCATCCGTGGTTGGTGAAACACGGACCCAGGATAGCGTGGGGTCAGAACTCTGTGTCCAGTTGGAGTGATCAATGTAATGCCTCATGTCTTTCATCTGCTGTCCCGTCTGTTTCTCATTCTGTGTTGCAGGAGGAGCCAGGGAATTTGTCTAACGTGCCACCGGAGTATCGCGACCTGAAGGAAGTGTTCAGTAAGTCTCGGGCTGCTTCTCTACCTCCGCATCGTCCCTATGACTGTGCCATAGATTTACTGCCAGGTACGTCTCCGCCTAAGGGCAAGTTATATTCGCTTTCTGTTCCAGAAAGGGAGGCTATGGAGAAATATATTTCTGATTCTCTAGCAACTGAGTTCATCCGCCCTTTTTCTTCTCCAGCGGGGGCGGGATTCTTTTTTGTGGGGAAGAAAGACGGCTCTCTGCGACCTTGTATTGATTACCGGGGGTTGAACAGCATCACGGTAAAGAATACTTATCCTTTGCCGTTGATGTCTTCAGCCTTCGAGAGGTTGCAGGGAGCATCAATCTTCACAAAATTGGATTTACGTAATGCATATCATTTGGTTCGCATCAGGAAGGGGGATGAATGGAAGACCGCGTTCAACACCCCCAGGGGGCACTTTGAATATTTGGTTATGCCGTTCGGGCTTTCCAACTCCCCAGCGGTCTTCCAGGCACTCGTTAACCCTCTGGGGTCCAAGGTGTTTTTGGGGTCCTTGAGATGTTTTGACATACTCTGACATTTGTGCTTTTTTCAGTTGCTTATAAACAAATTACTGGCAAAGGTGTAATTACACTCTATTTAGCACAAACAGGGCTACCATAATATGTTATCAACATGTATGTACATGTTTGTATTTTTGAGAGAATATTGTTTATGTGTGGTTATTGAAAAAACTAAAACTTAAAGTTTCTGAAATAAGGCCACAAAACACATACTAAATATGTGTCCACAAGACTTTTAACTAATGGATGTTGTCGCCTAGAGTTTTTTCTTCAAAATGATCTGAAAATCATCCTGCCTTATCATTCACATAAAACAATAGATTGGTTTAAATTTAAAAAAGACACTTTTTGTTTGGAAAGGCAATATGCGCAGGGGTGTGACCTGCTGTGATTCACACCTGAGAAGACAGTGGGCCCGCATAATGAGCGCATAATGGGGCTGCATACTAATGACCCTTTCATTCAGGTGTGTCACTGAGCCACAAGAATGCAATGACAATATATATATATATATATATATATACACTCACCGGCCACTTTATTAGGTACACCTGTCCAACTGCTCGTTAACACTTAATTTCTAAGCAGCCAATCACATGGCGGCAACTCAGTGCATTTAGGCATGTAGACATGGTCAAGACAATCTCCTGCAGTTCAAACCGAGCATCAGTATGGGGAAGAAAGGTGATTTGAGTGACTTTGAACGTGGCATGATTGTTGGTGCCAGAAGGGCTGGTCTGAGTATTTCAGAAACTGCTAATCTACTGGGATTTTCACGCACAACCATCTCTAGGGTTTACAGAGAATGGTCCGAAAAAGAAAAAACATCCAGTGAGCGGCAGTTCTGTGGGCGGAAATGCCTTGTTGATGCCAGAGGTCAGAGGAGAATGGCCAGACTGGTTCGAGCTGATAGAAGGGCAACAGTGACTGAAATAACCACTCGTTACAACCGAGGTATGCAGCAAAGCATTTGTGAAGCCACAACACGCACAACCTTGAGGCGGATGGGCTACAACAGCAGAAGACTCCACCGGGTACCACTCATCTCCACTACAAATAGGAAAAAGAGGCTACAATTTGCAAGAGCTCACCAAAATTGAACAGTTGAAGACTGGAAAAATGTTGCCTGGTCTGATGAGTCTCGATTTCTGTTGAGACATTCAGATGTTAGAGTCAGAATTTGGCGTAAACAGAATGAGAACATGGAACCATCATGCCTTGTTACCACTGTGCAGGCTGGTGGTGGTGGTGTAATGGTGTGGGGGATGTTTTCCTGGCACACTTTAGGCCCCTTAGTGCCAATTGGGCATCGTTTAAATGCCACGGCCTACCTGAGCATTGTTTCTGACCATGTCCATCCCTTTATGGCCACCATGTACCCATCCTCTGATGGCTACTTCCACCATGTCACAAAGCTCTAATCATTTCAAATTGGTTTCTTGAACATGACAATGAGTTCACTGTACTAAAATGGCCTCCACAGTCACCAGATCTCAACCCAATAGAGCATCTTTGGGATGTGGTGGAACGGGAGATTCGCATCATGGATGTGCAGCCGACAAATCTGCGGCAACTGTGTGATGCCATCATGTCAATATGGACCAAACTCCCTAAGGAATGCTTCCAGCACCTTGTTGAATCTATGCCACGAAGAATTGAGGCAGTTCTGAAGGCAAAAGGGGGTCCAACCCGTTACTAGCATGGGGTACCTAATAAAGTGGCCGGTGAGTGTATATATATATATATATGCCTATATAATACAAAATTGGTTCACAGTTCCAATTATTTATTTATTTTTCAAATTGTGCTTGCAAATTGTATAATATCAAATGTAAACATTTCTAGTAATTGTGCAGTTAATTCTCATACTGTTTTTACAGAAAGTTTGGGAATATATCCCAAATGTGTCACTAATAAAACACAATACAAATAATTTAAAGAGGAGGCTTATATTGAGCTTTTAAGATTTACCTAAGATTTATTTATATGTAGCCTGCATATATTTTTGCTATTTTATTAAAAAGGTTACAATTACAACAACAATTAAAATTTTAACTATATTTCAAATGTAATCTTTCTTTGTATATACTAAAGTATACATTTTATCATACATATTTCACAGTTGCGGATTAATTAGTTTGAATATAGCCTACAATCGAACAAACACTATAATAACATCTAAGCAAACAAGCTTATTTGATGTGGCAGTATTTTACAGTAAAAACGACATCTTGTCTTTCATATGCAACATATCGTTTTTATGATTAGGACATATAAATGTTAATTTGCAGTTTAATACGTTGCTTTTACAAAAATATTTTATTTCAACATATTTCAGTCGATTTTTACTCATCTCAGTATTGGAATATAGTTAGGTAAAAGCTGTTCATTCATTCACACACAAAAATGCGATTCATATTCAAACAGTCTTTTTGTTTACAGACACTATTTCATATCGCGATTAGAACAAAGCACGTGAAAATAAAGAATGTACCTATTCCTCAGCTGGATCCGTTGCTCCTCCAAATGAAACTTCCTGCACTTCTGAGGTAATTTTTTCCAGGATTATTATTAAGATAGTATTATTCCTCACAGCGTCGTAAATATGAGTCTCTTTCGGTGGGTTATCCAGCTGTGGGCGTGGATCGCCTCAGAGCATTTGTGTTTGAATAGAGCGCGCGCTCCGTGGGCGTGGTCAAATTAACTTTAATGAGCTGAGACGAGAACGACTGTAATCTCTCTCTTTTCGTACAGATTACATAAAATGAGAAAATTTGTTTTTTTACATAAATTACTTCATTTAAAAGAAGATAATTCAGGCTTCATGCCTGTGTGCCTGTATACCTGTTTGACTGAGTATTTGCAGAGTTACAGTTCATTTTTCGGATGCGTTTCAGAATGGACTTCACTGACAGAGAGAACGCAGAACGCGCATCATGTTTATTTTTCTTTATTAGGCGAAAAGCACAACACTTTGTTTTTATTGTGAGGTTCCACAAAAAAAATACAAACTTAACAGGATCGAATGATGTACAACACTTATATGTAAGATCAAAATCAACAGAGTAATTTGAGTCTCTTTTGCACTGATAAGGAAAAGACCTTTTCAGTGTCACCATATCCCCCTGAGTTCGATAAGTCCATACTCCATACATACCTTTTTTCATCTCCGTGTGCTGTAACTCTGTCTGACGCACCCGCCGCTAGCCTAGCTTAGCACAAAGACTGGATGTAAATGGCTCCAGCTAGCATACTAATCCCAATAAATGCCAAAATAACGCAAACATTTTCCTATTTACATGTTGTGATTTGTATAGTCACAGAGTGTACAAATAACAAGGTCATATGAGAGACAGCCATCTTTTAACCGTATAAATATTGAGAACTATATTCTCTTTTGCACTGATAAGGAAAAGACCTTATCAGTGTCACCATATCCCCCTGAGTTCGATAAGTCCATACTCCATACATACCTTTTTTCATCTCCGTGTGCTGTAACTCTGTCTGACGCACCCGCCGCTAGCCTAGCTTAGCACAAAGACTGGATGTAAATGGCTCCAGCTAGCATACTAATCCCAATAAATGCCAAAATAACGCAAACATTTTCCTATTTACATGTTGTGATTTGTATAGTCACAGAGTGTACAAATAACAAGGTCATATGAGAGACAGCCATCTTTTAACCGTATAAATATTGAGAACTATATTCTCAGAAGGCGAAGCACTGCTACTTGGGCGGAGTGATTAACCGCAGCACCTGAGATGCACTGTGGTGAGGAGCAGAGAGTTCGGTCAGAGTAGCAGTGTTGCCAAATTAGCGCCTTTGTCGCTATTTCTAGTGACTTTTCAGACCCCTTTAGCGACATTTGTTTCAGAAAAGCTACTAGCGACAATTTTAGCGACTTTGTGGACAAACCTCAGTAACCTCCAAATGTTGCCAGTACTGACAAGTTGGTTTTATATTCGCACATTCGCGGACTTCCGCGTTTAATAACTCGTGAACTAAACGTTGTTGCTACACACAACACATATCACAGATAACTACAGATAAAACACCAGAAGCTACAACATAAATTTCCTCAAAACGATCTTTCCTTCGCACTGGACAAAATACATTGATCTCTATGCGCAGGCTGCTGAGAAGGGACCATCTGCAAAGTGCAAACCCGAAGGAAAACTCGTTTTGAGGAGATTAAAATATTAAAACAATGTTATTTGTGTTGTAACAATATTCAGCTCACGAGATATTGAACGTGGAACTCTGCAAATATGCTAAGCGAATATAAAAAGCAACTGTACCCAAGTTGCAGACTTGATCATGTAGGACCTTCAGGACCACATAGTACGTGGACAGCACCATGAACAAGTTAAAAAAAGTAATCAACCAGGGTGAATATAGTTTCAGGTTTGATATTTGCTGAGTATTCACCTAGATCATGACTGCTTTAGTGTACTTTTGTGTAGGCTATTTTACATACAGTACGCAAAAATGTTTTAAAACTTACAGTAATTCACCAAAGAGATTTTTTTCATGTTCCAAAGGTTGTAGTATGTTCCTACTGACCAGACTGACTAACTACTACAGGTGGAATTTTGACAATAACTCCCTTACTGTACGTACAATAAACTAATAAGTTAAAGAAAAAAATACTGTAATTCCCCTAAAGTATTTTTTTCTGTTTCAAGGGATGTAGTGCTTTCCCAGTGACCACACTGACTTACTACAGGTGAAATTTCCACAATAACTCCCTTACTGTAGGTACAATAATCAAATATGTTTATGAAACAATTACTGTAATTCCCCTAAAGTATTATTTTCCAAGGGCTGTAGTGCTTTCCCAGTGACCACACTGACTTACTACAGGTGAAATTACAAACAGCATAGCTTTAAATAAACAGCACCAGAATTAAATAATATATTAAGAAGTAAACAGCATAGCTTTAAATAAACATATTAAGCACCAGAATTAAATAATATATTAAGAAGTAAACAGCGTAGCTTCAAATAAACACATTAAGTACCAGAATTAAATTATATATTAAGTAGACAGCGTAGCTTTAAATAAACATATTAAGCACCAGAATTAAATACTATATTATGTTTATTTTAAGCTACGCTGCTTACTTAATATATTATTTAATTCTGGTGCTTAATATGTTTATTTAAAGCTACGCTGTTTACTTCTTAATATATTATTTATTCTGGTGCTGTTTATTTAAAGCTATGCTGGTTAATATATTTTTTAATTCTGGTGCGCTTAACATTATCACTATCTTTCACGGCCATGTATCTGTAAATGCTAATATATTACTGTGTCATACTTAACATTATCGCTGTCTTTCACGGCCATGTAAATATATTACTGTGTCATGCTTAACATTATCGCTATCTTTCACGGGCATGTATCTGTAGTAAATGTTAATATATTACTGTGTCAAACTTAACATTATCGCTATCTTTCATGGCCATGTATCTGTAGTAAATGCTAATATATTACTGTGTCAAACTTAACATTATCGCTATCTTTCACGGCCATGTATCTGTAGTAAATGCTAATATATTACTGTGTCATAATTAACGTTATCGCTATCTTTCACGGCCATGTAAATATTACTGTGTCATGTTTAACATCATCGCTATCTTTCACGGGCATGTATCTGTAGTAAATGCTAATATATTACTGTGTCATACTTAACATTATCGCTATCTTTCACGGCCATGTATCTGTAATAAATGCTAATATATTACGGTGTCATGCGCGCTGAAGTTAGCCTTTTTGATGATTAATATGTTAAATAGTTGCCCTGCCTATTCAACAGGAGCTCTAGGCTACGCAGGCTTAAACAAGGTTATCTCTTACCGATCGTGACGGCAAATCCCCATCAGCTGTTACTTTAGGCCGGCGTGTCGTGTCCGTTTTTATTTCGGCTCCCATGTTAACAGGTTAGAGCTTGCACACTGCCTGCGTGACGCGCATCTCGCCGAAAACAGCGTGCATGCTAGAAATAGAACCAACGCCTATTTTTCACACGACATGCAAGCATGTTGGAAGCGTTTCCAGGCTAAATAGAAAAGCCTGGAAACCTTTGGAGGTTTTGACATAAATACAGATGTTATTCGACATTCAAATATTCAAATATTGCACCTGTCAATACAGAATAAAAAATTCTGTAGCCTATTTTGTCAATTCTGCCGACGTAGTCTTTGCTGTATCAGTAGGCTATATATTTATGTTTTGTTTAACATGAATTATAGGCCTTCCACAACTCTCTCACCATATTTCGAACAAGGGTGATCCAAATCCCGAGATAGCCCTCATTGTACGCTACCTAGCAGCAGCAGCGCCGCATCAGACACGTTTCTGGTATGCAAAGACATAACAACCGCCACGCAGACGCCATGCGCACGCCACACAGCCTTATTGTTCATGATCACTCTCTTCTGTCTCTGGCTGTGCATTGATGTGCATAAATTATTATAATTCAAATGAACTATAAGTTATGAACAGCAGCTAAATTAATTATATTCATACCACATTTCTACCCATCTGATCTTTTGCAGACCACCTGATTGTGACCTACTGTTACACCACCTTTGCTGATGCTAAGATGACGAAAGATAGTCGTACCAACAGGGAGAGGATACGCAAGACAATGCGTCATGCACGTAATGCTCAGTCAGTCGAAGCCCGAGATGCTTGGCTGGCAAGTGACGCTGAATGTCAAGAAAGGTGCCGTGGAGCTGAGGAAGATGACGAACGCCGTGCTCGGCTGGTAAGTAACGCTGCACGGCAGAAAAGGCGCCGTGGAGCTGAGGAAGAGGACGAACGCCATGCTCGGCTGGCAAGTAACACTGTACGGCAGAAAAGGCGCCATGTAGCTGAGGAAGAGGACAAACGCCGTGCTCGACTGGCAAGTAATGCTGCACGTCAGGAAAGGCGCCGTGAAGCTGAGGGAGAGGACGAACGCCGTGCTCGGCTGGCAAACGACGCTGCTCACCATGCTAACATGAGAGATAAGGAAACACCTGAGATACGAGCAAATCGCCAGATGCATGACTGTCAACGACACAACCTTCTGAGAGAGGAGGAGACCCCTCAGCAGCAAGAGGAGCAACGAGCAAGGGATACCACGTGCCATCAGAAGATTCGTCTCGCCCGTCTGGAAAAGGCACAAAAAGACAATCGCAACCTTGCTCGGACGATACAGACTTCTTCCAAGAGGAACTTCATGGTGATTATAGGCACATGCTGAGCAAGACCTCACTGTTTGAATGTCCTACATGCTCACATTGTGGTGCCAATGTATGGAAAGAGGAGAGAAAAGGATTCTGCTGCAACTCCGGTAAGATTAACCTTACATATAACGCCACAAATCCCAAGCCTGGCTCAATCCCACCACAGCCTCCAGATGCTATTAAGGACCTTTTCCTTTATCAAAGTTTTGTGAAGAAAGCAAAACAATACAACAATGCGCTGGCAATGGCAAGTATTGGTATTAAAGAGGTAGCAATGCCTGTCTTCAACCCAGGTGTGCGTATACAATGCAAAGTTTATCATTACATTGCCGGCCCCCTTCCTGAACAAGGTCGCACACCACTCTTTGCTCAGATCTATTTCCACGATCCTGCTCATGAGCTGGAAAACCGTCGAGCCCATGCCTCAAACAGTGATCGGAATGAAGATTTTTTACTGAGGACGCAAGAGGCCATTCACATGTACAATCCATACGTGCAACAGTTTAAGTCAGCCATTGAGTATGTGACCCAAAATGACAATGCCAATGAACTGAAAATTGTCCTAACAGCTCGCACACGACGTCATGACCTTCATCGTGGCACTGTGAATCTTCCATCACTGAATAGTGACGTGGCTGTCATTGCTCCAGGAGTAACAACTACACAGTAGTTTGGGAAACTGGCTGTCACTTTTCACCTCAGAGAATCGACGCCATGCATCCAGCATATGACCCATTGTCATATGTGCTTCTTCTGCCTCAGGGTTCCCAAGGATACCACACTGAGCTCGCAGGTATCACACCAACATGCTTCTACCGTTACCATCTTCAAGTGCGTGACATTGCTCAACACTTCAATTTGCTGCTTCGTGGTGGGAGACTGACACAGCAATACGTATGTGACATGATGGCAAAAATTGAGTCACACCGCCTCAACTGGATCCGCCACAACCAGAAGTCTATCAAGGCTGAAAAGTATAAAATCATTGTTGATGCCCTGAATAGTCACACCGAGATCATTCCTGGACACCTAACCATCCTGCCACCCACAATTTACGGATCACCCCGATGGTATGCCAAGGAGTTCCAAGATGCCATGGCCTTGGTACAAATCAAAGGAAAACCTGACTTCTTCCTCACCTTCACTTGCAACCCGAACTGGCCTGAAATCACAGGATCACTTTTTGAGGGTCAACAGACCAATCAGAGACCAGACATCATTGCTCGAGTATTTCACATGAAGGTGGAAGCACTCCTCACAGACCTCCTCAAGCGTGACATCTTGGGACACATTGATGCATATGTGATGGTGAAGGAAACACAAAAGAGGCATCTTCCACATATACACATGCTCATGACTATGGTAGCCCGCGACAAACCCAGGACCGCCAGCGATATTGACCGTGTGGTGTCTGCAGAGATTCCTGACAAAAACACAAACTGGAACTACATCGCATTGTGACATCACACATGATTCACGGTCCATGTAGGCAATGGAACAGTGCTATCCCCCTGCATGGTAGACAAAAAATGCACCAAAGACTTTCCCAAACAATTGAGACAGAACACAAGCTTTTCAGACAACTCCTACCCACTGTACCAAAGACGAACAGAAGGAGCACCTGCTCTCCCATCATCAAGACCATCAGAGGTGGCGTCAATGTACCTGTCAATAATACATCGGTTGTGCCATACAATCCGTGCATCCTGCTCCGATACAATGCGCATATTAATGTTGAAATTGTGTGTGCTGTCTTCAGTGTCAAATATCTGTATATTTTGGAGAAGGGACCACATCAGTGCATGGTGAGACTGGATGTACCTGATGATGAGACCCGTGAGATACTACGACGTGATGAGGTGACACGTTATGAGTTATGGCGTTACATCACTGCATCTGAGGGATACTGGCGCATATACGACTTCCCCATTCAGCAGAAACAGCCACCAGCAAAGATGCTTGCAATTCATCTAGAGGATGAACAGGTCATCATTTTCAATGATGAAGGCGCTGCCCAGAACCTGTTGGACTCAGGGCCACCTGCCACCACACTGACCGCCTTTTTTGAAGCAATGTCTCTTCATCCACACATGCGACACATTGTGTACCCAGATGTGTTTCAACTCTTCACATACACACGGAAGAAATTTCAATTGCGTAAAAAAAGACTGAGTTCTCACAATGACCGCATGGCTGACACCGTTGGACGAATTCCAATGATTGCCTTCAACCCTCACACTGCAGAACTATTCTATCTCCGCATCCTTTTGTAACGCGTGCCAGGGCCAAATTAAAATTACAGAATTAAACCCTTACAGAAAAAACACATGAATTTCACATGTTATCACATGTTTTCCACATGTGCCCACATGTGACCACATATGAACAACATGTCACCACATGCGAGTAATGTTCGACCACATGTGAACAACATGTCACCACATGTAAACTTAATGGAACACGTGGCACATGTGGAAAACATGTTATAGGTAATAATGTGGAGCTCATGTGAAATATATTTGCACGTTGTAATAGGTTTTAACATGTGAATTATGTTACCACGTCACAAATATTGTACATTTTTAGCTTCAATAGCCTTATTCACACAAAATGCATAGAACATAAAGCTTATAATGCATGTGTAGGCCCACATTTGCCTACTAATGTGAAAATATATTCATGAAAATATTTTAATGATAATGAAGCGTATAGTTTTTAATCAAGTGAGTTTTTGCAATACTTTTTTCAACACTGTTTACCATTTCTAAAGCTATATTATAAATATATTTTACATAATCAACAGTATAATATTATATTTGATATAATCAATAGGCTACTGCTTTCATATTCTATTTACAAAGCACTTTCAGGACATCTTTATATATATATAGCCTATATATATATATATATATATATATATATATATATATATGTGTGTGTGTGTGTGTACCATGCATTGAAAGATAATCTAAAAGCACTATAAAGACTGGCTTTATATATAGGCTATTTATATTAAAAAGAAAATCAAAAGCAAAGTGATGGTATACAAAATATTGCAAGCACGTTTTCAAATAAAATAAAGTGTATATTAAACTTTTCATTTTAAGTGCTGCATGATTTTGACGTGGTTTAATCTTTCCCCTACAACATAAAATGCAATGGATAACTGTTTAAATGTTTATTACCAACTAGAAAACTGGCACAAAAAAAAAAAAAAAAAACCTGCACCATGGCCTTTAATCAATGCCGTGCGCGTGAACTTTCGAGTCTCAAGCGGCCGGCGCGCAGAGTTGCCATGGAAACGGCGCGGGACCACTGCTACTGGTAAGCAACAAAACAACTCCCTCTCTCGATGTTGTTTCAACTTTTCACGGCTTTTTCCAGGTGAGATTAGTCTCTAAAATCACACGAATAATACTCACAACTGTTTTTGACATTTCTCTTACTTGTAATTGACACGATTCTGTTAAAAATGTACTTTATAGACATGGTGTAGTGTCTTCGGAAAAAGTCCGTTAGGATCTCAACCGTTTTCAGAAGAGGTAACGTTAACGTTAGCTAGGCTAACGTATCGTTAACTCGGTTGAACTTTTATTTATTAAAGTTTGGGCTTTTAATCACCTCTTATGTGTAGATGAGAGGTTTTGTAAAGGTTTTACTTGGAAGTGAGCTAATTTATTTAACACAAACGTAAACATAACGTATCGGTGATGTTACTTTCAGGAGCAAGAAAATAGGCTGAAACTAACGTTAGCTCAATGGTAACGTTAAACACATGTGGTGGCAATTTTAATGATATTCATTGATCTTTAGTTAAATATAGATGATTCAAAGAATGTCACATGTGTGTCTCTCACTTGTAGTGAGAGAAGATTCTGTTTATGTACCTGGGGAGGCAGAAGAGGGAGACACTCCAGAGAACAGACGAACAAGGACCTCTAACCTAGATGTCAGAAGGCCATTTGGTGCAGGGGAGCTTAGTGGGCCAACTAGTGACGTCTATGGAAAACTACTGGGAGGAAGGCTCTGGGGGGAAGAAGGCCTTGAAACTAAGATAAAAGCTAGTTCAGTCTGTCTGGGTTTGTGTCACTCTTCTGCACAGGGTAACAACTGTGTATTAGACTGCTCCTATTCTTGCAAGAATAAATACTTCTATTTTATATAATTTGACTCTGAGTGTCTCTTACGCAGTGATGTTTGTTTGAGATGAATTTTTGCCACAACACACATTTTGATTAAAAAATGTTCTGTGATTTCAGTAGTAACAAAATAACCCATAACAGAGAGAAAGCGCCTCCACGACTTCAACATTTCTGAAGAAAGCTGCTGCCGGAGAAGTAACGTTACACAGGTGAGCCGAGGAAGCTCATTAAATAACCTCATTTTATTTCTCAATTTAAAAAAAAAAAAAAAAGTTTATTTTAAGAAGGTTTTGACATCCAAACGAAGTTACACCGTCTGAGCAAAATTAAATGAATAAGTAAACCCAAAAAACAAATTCTGTTATCCTAGTTAAGAAATTATGTTCTGTATATTCTTTAAATTCTTTCTCTTTTCTGCATTTCACCTCTGCTGTAGCTTCTTTCCTTTCAATAAACCTGGCATTGCATTGTTGGCTCAGTGACAAATGGCTTGTTGTGTTCTTAGATCCTTCAGTGCTGATGCCCTGCAACGTAGCGGAGTGGAGCTGATCTTCATCTCTAAAGCACTATTGATGAACCATATGATTAGTAAGTAAAACGCCAAACATACACTAATGTCAAACATACACTAATTGTCTTGGTACAAATGTTTATGTCTCTTTCTCTTATGTTCACCAAAAAAACATTAAAAACAATAATATTGTGAAATAATATAAATAAATAAAAACTGTTTTCTATGTGAATATATTGTAAAATGCAATTAATTCCTGTGATCAAAGCTGAATTTTCAGCATCACAGCTTCACATCATCCTTCTTAAATTATTCTAATATGACGATTTGATGCTCCAAAAACATTTATGATTATTATCAGTGTTGAAAACAGTTGTGCTGCTTCATATTTTTGTGTTTTTCAGGATTATTTGATGAATAGAAAGGTTAAAATAACAGCATTTATTTGAAACAGAAATCCTTACTCTCTCTTTTGGTCAATTTAATGCATCCTAGTAAAAATATGAATTTCTTCTTTTTTTTTCTATTCATTTTTAAATCTATCATTGACCCCAAATGTTTGAACATTAGTGTAAACTACCCTTCATATGTTTGTGGTCTATTTAACAATGAATCCTGGAGGGGAAAAAATGGTTTAAACTGTTACATTGGTTTACACAAACACATTAATCAGCACAACTGTTTTCAACATTAATAATAATCAGAAATGTTTTGGATGTTTACATGGTAAGAATGTATAGTATTCAAATATAAAAAACACTGACTCGTTAGGTCATGTTTTCTCATTAAAGTCAGATGATTTCCTATTAATTCAATAGAATATGGTGACTTCAATTTACATGACGTCATGAGCAATCAAGTCATTTATATAGATCAGTGAGTAGTGCCCAGCATATCTAAGTCCACTAAAGGATTTCTCGCATTTTACCCCTAAACTCTGGAATAACTATGAAGGTAAAAGAGTAACAAGACTCGAGCATGAACAATAAATACTTGTATGCTAAAATTTACACTCACAGCTCCAAAGTGAAAACCTCACCTAATACGCAATAACGTTGAAAAGATTACGGTTTCTGTCCTGACGAAAATGTTCTATTTTTTATTTTATTTTTTGCTTTGCAGAACAAGTCTGTGACTGACTTAATGAACCCAGTTGCTTTGGATCATGCTCAAAAATGTAAGGGTTACAAAAAGTTAACCAGAACTCTTATGGACTCCATCTTCTCTTTCGAAGAGATGGCAGCATGAACGGAAAAAAAGGGGTTGTTGGTGAAAAAAGAGCCTTGACCTACAAAAGGTGCAACTAATAATTGGTAAGCATGTCTGAATATCTTTTATCAATAGTTATTATATATGACAAGCGCTGAGTGCGTCCGTCAGCGCCAGCCATAGCGCGGAAAGCACAGTTTGAATCTGGCAGTTATGTCACGTCATGTCAAACTTGTTTTCAAATTTTAATGTAATCAATCTCATTTCTTACAGACCATGTCAAAAAGAGGCACCCAGGCATTGGAGGCACTGAGATCAAGGTCTGCATGGCACAAAAGTTAAAAGATCTGAGGAGACGAGCAGAAAGGTAATATTCAGACGATCCAACATCCAAGTGTGATCCCCATGTGGTCTGTTCACATTTGCGAAACCGACATGCGCGAGGACTGATGACTCAGTTTATTCCTCAGTCTACATTGTGATCTATTCACAAACTGTCAATAGTTTTTTTTATAAATGAGACGCACCACTCATCTTATACAGTTGTTTAAGCAAGATGTATTTCCATAGCATATTTACGTAAAACGTTTAATGACATAATAACATTACAAATGAATAATAATTAATTATTAAGCCCCATCCCCTTTAGGCTTCAAAAATGCTTTTCAGAAACCTACGGGGTGATGTCACGGACTCTACGTCCATATTTTTTTTTACAGTCTATGGTATGCACTGCCCTAATCTTTGATCTTTTTCTATCCCAAAACAGGATGCCTGCTGCAGGAGACACAAAGGACTGAGACAACACACTTTCACAAACGCACACCACACACACACACATGCGCGTATACCTGCGTTTTTTGCGGCTTTTTATGTATAATTAGGTGTTCAAGCACGAAGTGCTGAAAACCTATTGTAATTGTGCTGATTTTTATTATTATTATTATTATTCCGCCCTAAAACGCATCGTGCAGACCAAACCGTAAGAGCTAGAGACTTGATATTTGGGATTAAGGTAGCACAGAAATCGAGGAGAGGTTATCAAAATATGAGCCCGATTGGCCCATAGGTGGCGCTATAGCACAAAAAACAAAAAAATGGCACTATTTTCCTTAAATCTCAATAACCCTATGTCCCAGCATCAAGTGTCTTATATCATTGGAATCCTTGGCTCAAGCAGAACAAAAAAGGCCTCAAGGATTTCATTTCCGGTATGCAAATTTTTTCGCTATTTCCGGTTTTGTCCAAAACCTACTTTTGCGAACTAGTCCCTGGTTCTTTTCCCGATTGGAACCAAACCAGTGCAGAAAGATTCTCTGGACACTGAATATCAATAATTATCGAAAAAAAGTTGAAATTTCGATTCACGGTTGCTAGGGAGTGCCCAAAAGTTTGATGGAGGCGGAGCTAATTTTACTAAAATGGGTATAACTCGTGAACGAAATGAAATATTTTCACCAAACTTGGTACACATGTGTATGAGCTCAATTCGAGGTCACAGTAAAAAAACCGCGGTGATTGGCCTCATGGTGGCGCTATAACATTAAAAAAACATAAAAGGGGGTGTGGCCACCTGACCGTTAGTCCGATTGACTTGAAAATTGGTATGCAGTGTCTTGGTCCAAGGTGCCATGTATGTGTAAAAGGATATTGGCGTATCTCAAAAAACATGGCCGCCATCGGCCAATGAAGTTTGAGCACCTGTGAGACGAGGTTAACGGAGGCCGATCGGAACGAAACTCTATGGGCATGTTCGACTCATGGCCCAAGAGGTCTGTAAGAGTTTTGAAAGAAATCGGCCACTAGTTGGCGCTAACGAGTTTTGAGGCTTTGCAATCACGTGGTGTTGCACACATCCCCACAATATGCATATCATTTGATAGATCTCCTCATGTTGAACAACTTTGCCTCTAGAACCATTGCTGTCAATCAAACCGTTCATTAAATATTTACGAATATGTTAAAAACCTACTTTTGCGAACTAGTCCCTGGTTTTTCGCCCGATAGGAAACAGATCAGTCTAGGACAATTCTATGGACTCTCTAGATCAATAATTATCGAAAAAAAGTTGAACTTTGCCCTTTGCTTTGCTATAACAGGGTCATTTATAAAAGGGGTGTGTCAAAACACACTCAAAAGCCTATAAATCATAAATAAAAACTCAGAACTTCACAAAAATTGATGAGCATATATGTCATACCATGGTGAAGAAGCATGCGAAGTTTCATGGAGATCGGACAATAGGTGGCGCTATAACTGTTGAAAAGCTTTAAAACCATACATTTCCTATGGTAAATTGCCTGTATTGGCTGTAAATGGTCTTTTCCATCTATGATCGTATCATTTTCAAATCTTAATGTTTAAAACCAGTGCAGTACAATTATCTGGACTCTCTAGATCAATAATTATCAGAAAAGGTATAATTACTTCATTTGGATGGCTATAATAGAGTGTAAATTGGATGGCTATAACAGCTATAACAGCTTGGATGGCTATAACAGCCAATAAGTGGTATTTTACTGCCCCCTGCTGTCATTTCATCATACTACTCTCTAATATTTTTATATATAATTGATATTTAGACTTTATTAAATCATTATTTTAACATTTACAATCACATTTTGTCAAAATTCATCTATTGCTCTGTACTCTCTAGAACAATAATTATAGGAAAATGTATAACTTCTTCATTTTGATGACTATAATAGGGTCACTTCAATATGTAGCCTTGACCGAAAGCCAATATCTTTTCAATAAATGCTCATAGCTTCTTAAAAAAAGGTCAAGAACAGCTATAACAGCTTGAAAAAAGGCTAACAGCCAATAAGTGGTATTTTACTGCCCCCTGCTGTTTAAAAAAAGTCATTTTGTCACACTACTCAACTATAATTAATATTTAGACTTTATAAATTCACTATTTTAACATTTACAATAACATTTAGTCAAAAATCGTCCATTGAAGTGACAATTGAGTCACATTGGCTCCTGAAGTTCCAAATGTCTTTATCTACATCAGAATGAGCGTGTGTAGATTAAATGATATGAAAAACATGGCCTATTGTATAAGTAGGCTGTAATAGCACTGTTGTCCACTAGATGGAGCAGCAGCATTAGACATTTTTAATCTTTTTTTGCTATCAACTTGGTAAATCATGGTAAATAACGCCAGAAACATGGTAAATCATAGTAAAAAAGGTAAATCATACTAGAATCCTGGTAAATTATATTAGAATGTGCTATATCATGGTAAATCATCATATAACATGGTATATCAAGGTAAACTATGGAAAATCATGTTAGATTCATGGTAAATCATACTGGAACATGGTAAATCATGAAAAATCACACTGAAATGTAGTATATCATGGTAAATCATGATTGCTACATAAAACAATGTCTTTTCATGCTTTTGTGCTTAACGGCCTGAAAGGCCTTAACTGCTTGAACACCGCTAAAATGCTGCTTGCAGCTTTAATTTTAATTTGGTTTTGCTTTGTTTGTTTTAAACATTCAATTTGTATTGCATATTTTGAAATGAAATAAAAAGTGAATAAAAAAAAAATATATAATAAATTATTTGTTTTAATGTTGGGAAACATTAGGCTGATTAAATGTTTCACATGGGAATTTTACGTTTCACATGTAAGCTCATGGATTTCACATGGGAATTTTACATTTCACATGCAATCCCATGGGTTTCACATGTAATCACATGGGTTTCACATGCAATCACATGGGTTTCACATGTAATCACATGGGTTTCACATCCCATGGGTTTCACATGTAATCACATGGGTTTCACATGCAATCCCATGGGTTTCACATGTAATCACATGGGTTTCACATGCAATCCCATGGGTTTCACATGGGAATATACATGGGTTTCACATGAAAATGTTCCAAAAGCACACGTTTCCCATGTGCAAATTACCTTTAACATGTGCAAAGCACATGTGTTCCACATATTTCACATGTTAAATTTCACATGTGCAAAATCACATGTCCACGTTGTCACATGGGATCACGTGTTTTTGCACATGTGAAACTCATGTGGTTTTTCTGTAAGGGAAATTAAACTTAAATTTAAAGCACCTGTGCTCGACCACTTCACCTCACTCTGGGCTGATTAATAA
The DNA here is from genome assembly GCF_029890125.1 of Rhinichthys klamathensis goyatoka. Lineage (NCBI taxonomy): Eukaryota > Metazoa > Chordata > Actinopteri > Cypriniformes > Leuciscidae > Rhinichthys > Rhinichthys klamathensis. The sequence goes on from NW_026606781.1 coordinate 991,222, forward strand.
TTCTGCGTCGGACCTACGCCGGAGCCTCTACGCTATAGACTACGCGTTGGTTTTTATTTATACTTCTGCGTCGTTGTCCCCCTTGACGCGCAAATACACATGCAGAGGGAGCATGCATGTGAAACCCGGGGAGCGGTTCTAGCAATCACAGCGCTTGCGGTAGAATTGACGCATTGTTAAATTTTTGGAGAGGTGCACGTCAGGGTACGCGCGCTACACACAGCAGGTACGTAGTTCGACGCAGAAGTATAAATTGGGCTTTACATCTGTTTAATGTAATCTTAGTGTACATGGGAAACCATGTCATGACCAAACCTAAGCTACTATCAGAGAAGTAACGTTGGTCGACTTATATCTGTAGTAGTGGTCATGACCTCTGACTACATAGACTGTTTCTGCTGCTCCCTGATAAAACATACCTGTTGATACCTGTTCAGAAAAAAAACAAGAAAACGTCTCGTTACGTATGTAACCCTAGTTCCCTGATAGGGAACGAGACGCTGCGTCAAACGCTGTGGGAACGCCCCTGCGTTGTGCGTCATGAAGCACGTATGGAATCAGCCCAATGGAAAGACGGAACGTCATAGGCGGGTGACGTCATCGACCAGGAAACTATAAAGCACCCCAAAAACACAAGCGCATCAGCTTCTGATAGGCCTGAAGGAGCGCTTAACGGGAATGCCGGGAGTATGGCAGAACGACGCAGCGTCTCGTTCCCTATCAGGGAACTAGGGTTACATACGTAACCGAGACGTTCCCTTTCAAGGGAACTTCGAGCTGCGTCAAACGCTGTGGGAACGCGAATACCCACGTCACCATAGGACCAAGTGACCGTCATGTGAGAACTAGCGCACAGAGGACAAGACCACCTGTGCCCCAGGGGTAGAACTTAAGTCTAGGTCATAGAACCTAACAAAAGTATGCGGTGAAGACCATCCAGCCGCATCACAAACATCACTCAGGGAACCCCCGACAATAAAGCTTTGGAAGCAGCCATACTCCTAGTAGAGTGGGTTCGAACAGCCAAAGATGCAGGCTGACCAGCCGACTAATAAGCAAGTGAGATAGCCTCGACCACCCACTTGCTCATTCTCTGTTTAGACGCAGGACACCCTTTCCTGGGTGGCCCGAAGCATACAAATAGTTGTTCTGATTTCCTCCACAGGGCAGCTCTGTGGACATAAGCGTCTAACGCCCTAACAGGGCAGAGTAAATTAAGTTTCTCCTGGTCCGATGACATAAATGGAGGAGGACAGAAAGCCTGCAGAACCGTAGGTCTAACAACATTAGTAGCGACCTTGGGAACGTACCCTGGTCTAGGATGCAGAAAAGTCTTAACCATGCCAGGCGAAAATTCCAGGCACGAGGGTGACACCGACAGAGCCTGCAAATCTCCGATTCTTTTTAATGAGGAGATAGCAAGTAAAAATATAGTTTTAAAAGTGAGAAACTTCTCAGGAACTTCTTCGATAGGTTCAAAAGGAGCTAGGGAAAGACCTTCCAATACAATGGCCAGATCCCAGGTCGGCACCCTCGTACGAACCGCTGGCCTCAGCCTCAAAGTGCCACGGAGGAAACGAGTTATAAGCGGGTGTCTCCCAAGAGAAACTCCACTGAAAGGAACGTGGTAAGCAGCTAGTGCCGCCACATACACCTTTAGTGTGGAGGGGGAGAACCCTGTGGAGAAGCGCTCCTGCAGGAATTCCAGCACTGCACCCACTGGGCAGTTAACTGGGTCCTGCAGGTGTTCTCCACACCAAGAAGTGAAAAGTTTCCACTTCAAGGCATAAAGCTTCCTCGTGGATGGACCTCTGAAGTGAAGGACGGTCTCAACAACCTCGGTTGAGAGACCGGAATCTAAGAGCTGGGCCCCCTCAGAGGCCAAGCCCACAGTTTCCATAACTCTGGGCGGAGGTGAAATATCATGCCGCCCGCCTGAGAGAGTAGATCCCTCCTGACCGGAAGCTCCAAAGGAGAGCCGTCCAGGAGAGAAACCAGGTCCGCAAACCATACTCGGGCCGGCCAGAACGGGGCTACTAATAGTAGGCTGACCCCGTCCTTGCGAACCCTCTCCAGAACTCCTGGTAGCAGAGCAATCGGGGGAAAAGCGTACAGACGTACCTCGGCCACGGCTGCACCATAGCGTCCAACCCCAGAGGGGCTGGATGACTGATGGAGAACCACAGACGACAGTGCGATATCTCCTTGGAAGCGAATAGGTCCGCCTCGGCGCGACCGAAACTCAACCAAAGGAGCTCCACCACCTCGGGGGTGGAGTCTCCATTCCCCCGGCCTCGGCCCCTGCCTCGACAAGGAGTCCGCTACCACATTCAAATACCCAGGAAGATACATTGCTCTCAGTGATAGTAACTTCCCTAGGGACCACAGGAGGACCTGACGGGCCAACTTGTAAAGCCGGCAAGACCGCAGGCCCCCCTGACGATTTATATAAGAGACCACCGACGTGTTGTCTGACTGAACTAGCACATGATGACCTCTCAGGTCTGCAAGGACTATTTTTTTATTAATCCCAAACAACGCCCAGAAAAGTGGTCTCCAGGGAAGGAGATAAACACTTTTCTTCGCGTTCAGCCTCAACCCCAACTTCCTGATATGCGCGAGGACGACATCTCGATGTCGAACCACCATCTGCTCCGTAAAGTACGGGGAGATAGCTAGACCGAACGGAAGAACCCTATATTGGAATGCCTCGCCCCCGAAGGCAAACCTCAGGAACTTCCTGTGTTGGGGAAGTATGGAAATGTGGAAGTAAGCGTCCTTTAGATCTATCGTGACAAACCAGCCCTCGGACCTGATTTGTGACACGACCTGCTTGATAGTGAGCATCTTGAATTTAGCTTCCCTACCGAGCGATTTTATAGGCGCAAATCTAAAATTGGACGTAACCCCCCATCCTACTTTGGAACGATGAAATATCGGCTGTAATAACCTAGCTCCCAACTGGGAGGAGGAACCCGTTCTATAGCCCCCTTTTGAAGGAGCGTTTTCACCTCTTGTTCCATTACCAGAGCCTGCTCGGGGCCCACACTATGGGCAGAACCCCTCTGAGTTTCGGTGGACGACACCTAAATTGGATCGCATAACCTCTTACTACTGTCTGCAGGACCCACTGAGATATTCTTGGAAGGCTTTTCCACTCTGCCAAACAAATCCTACAAATCCTGTAATTTGAGCAGCAAACACAGCGCCCTGTAACGGCGCACCGGCAGGGAACAACTGGTTTGACCGCTCTGAGACCCTCCTCAGAGGCGGCGAGCGTCCCTCGGGAAAGCGCTCGCCGGGACCGTCTGCGCCCCGGCATGAAGGCGGGGTTGGCAGAACGGGCCCCTGAGGGCACAGAGGAAGAATTGGCACCGTAAAAAGAGGTGAACACCTTTCTCCCTCGATGGGGACCACCCTCAGTGTCAGAGGCGGCGAGCGTCCCTCGGGAAAGCGCTCGCCGGGACCGTCTGCGCGCCGGCATGAAGGCGGGGTTGGCAGAACGGGCCCCTGAGGGCACCGAGGAAGAATGGGCACCGTAAAAAGAGGTGAACACCTTTCTCCCTCGGTGGGGACCGCCCTCAGCATAGCCAATATAACTGTCCTCAAAACAGTTCTATTGCTTTTTTTTTGTTGTTACATATATATATATATATATATATATATTATATTTATTTTTCAAAAAGCTTTGGCTGAGAGTGCCGCGTTTGGTCCCACTGTCCAGCAGGGGGAGCGCGAGACGCGATACTCTGCTTTGCTGCGCCTATGCGATGAGCTCGTGGACGGCCGGGGCTGCTCCCGCCCAGCAGCCCCGTGGAAGTGAACTTTTCAACCTTTGAAAAGCTGCTGCCTGCTTCTTTTCTTCCTGAAATTATCAATGACAGTATTAACTAAGTCACTGAATAACCCCGCAGGGGAGAGAGGATCATCTAAAAGAAAGCTTCTCTTTCTGTTTCATGTTGGAAAAAAATCATTGTACCACAAATCGGCAGCCTGACGCAGTTCTCGAACCACGTCAGTATGCCTCCTCACTCACGCTCACGTTCTTTAGCAAATCAGCCTGGTATGCCTGCAATATGCAGACACGACGCAGCCTGACCTGCCGCCAAATCAGTGTTGTTTTCGTCAACGATGACGATAACGAAATGATTTCGTTGACGCACTTTTTTTTTATGACGATAATGCGACGATGACTAGCTAAAAATGGCTCTAAGGTGACTAAAACATGACGAGACGTTTTCGAGTTTTCGTTGACAAGACGAGACGGAACGAAAATGATTACAAGTCTGACGTTCACAATCACAAGCATGTCATTTCTGCCTATTTTGCGTGAAATCTGTCTGTTTTGAGCTAAAAAAAAGTATCAGCAATGCTGCCGCTTCCTTGTTTTGGGTAGGCTACCCATGCCGCCGCGCGCACCAGATTCCACACAACACACCTGCGGCTAGTCACTCACCACACATCTTCGAAGGACCACGGCAGCGATCGAAGCCAATAGACGGGCTTGGTGGTCGGAAACGACGAGATGATTTATGGACATACTTTCAGTTTCAGTATAATCCAGCGGTTCTCAAAGTGTGGGGCGCGCCCCACTGGCGTGACAGGTCTCCTCCAAACGGGAGGAAATTTTCCGTTTTATACCTTTGTATCTTTATTCGCTCATGGCGTCCGCATCGTCAACTTCATCTTTGCTGCGACACCGAAAACTCCAGTTTATTAATAAACAATTAAATGTCTCCTTGCTATTTTTTTACACATTCATAATCATTACTTTTGCCGGTTCTTTGTGGCAAGCTTTATGCGTGCGGTCGTGCGCATCGAGTGCGGCTATAACGCTCATTATCCTGTATAACCTATTTAAGTAATTAAATTAATATAAAGGGGCGATTTGTCCACTAATGGCTTAAATGAACAACTACTAGTCGACTAGAATAAAAACTTTAGTCGGAGGCAGCCCTTATTCCACATATTCTCGAACCAGCAGGCCATTCTGGGTTGAGCGCGCGAGCCTGAGCTGAATGAGCGAGCGGAGGGATATTCAGAAATGCGCTCTCGAACCGCGGGGAGCGCGCACCGAGCACTCTCCTCAAAGAGAGCCCGGCGGGAGCGGAGCGTCCATAAAGGCAGACGCTCGCAATGCTCGCAGCCAGCCCCCTCGAGAGCTGACTGGGCATGCTGCACTCCCAAACAAACAACACAAAGAACGTGTGTATCCCCGCCCGTTAGATAGCGCGAGCAGGGAGGAACACACTTCTTAAATGCCGTTCGCTCGCCATAGTCTCTCATTCAAAATTGTTTGTGTGGTGTAAATGTGATAACTCCTGCCTAGCAAATACTAAAGACAGACAGCTTTTTTTTCTTTTTCAGACAGATTCACATATAGCGCGACTGAAGGCACAGAAGCTGATGCGCTTGTGTTTTTGGGGTGCTTTATAGTTTCCTGGTCGATGACATCACCCGCCTATGACGTTCCGTCTCTCCATTGGGCTGATTCCATACGTGCTTCATGATGCACAACGCAGGGGCGTTCCCACAGCGTTTGACGCAGCTCGAAGGTCCCTTGAAAGGGAACTGGACTCGTTTTAACAAGCTAGATAAAAGGTAATGCCCTGGCAGTGGCATAGCTTTGTTTTAATATTTGATTTGATTACATTAATGTTTAAGTTGAGATTTACAAAAAATATTTTATTGCTACTATGTTTAAAGGGAATACTGCTGGTATAAAGCACCTTATTTGTTATCACATGTTATTGTAAACACATGTTATTGCACTTGTGTATATAGCAGTTCATTTAAATCAAAAGGGCGCAATACACTACTTTAGAATTCATTATTCACTCTTGCGCGTAACAATGCGATTAATCGCAATAAATTCATGTGATTAATCGCGATTAAAATTTTTAATCTTTGCCCAGCACTAATATATATATATATATATATATATATATATATATATATATATATATACAGAAACAGGGCTACCATTTATTTTGTCCTCGCATTCTTTCTTGTGGTAGCCAGTGGAAAAAGACACATTTTTTCAAGATGTTTCAAAATCTGTAGAATGAATATATATATATATATATATATATAAATGTGTGTGTGTGTATATATATATATATATATATATATATATATATATATATATATATATATATATATATATATTCTATAGAATTGGTTCAAAGTTAGAGTTGGAAACGTCTTGAAAAAATTTGTCTTTTTCCACAAATTTTGTATGCATGCAAAATGTATAATATCCAAGGTAAACATTTCTAGTAATTGTGTAGTTAATTCTCATACTGTATTTTCAGAAAGTTTTGGAATATTTATCCTCTCCCCAAAATTGTCACTAATAAAACACTAAAAAAAGTTTACAACCATTGCAATTTTACTAATATTTCAAGTGTAATCTTTCTTTGTAAAAAGTATATATTTTATCATACATGCATATTTCAAAGTTAAGGATTCGTTAGTTTGAATATTGGAACAAACACTATAATAACATCTTAGTTGATAATTAAATTTTGATTCATACCTAATTTATTTTTGACAAAACATCCCATACTATATATTTAACATATGTGCAGAAATTGGTGAACAAAAGCTTATTTGATGTGGCAGTAGTCTTTTTTTACAGTAAAAACTTTATAATCTATCCAAAAACTAATCAACGAAATCTTGTCTAAACATTCATATTTAGCCTGTAACATATCGTGTGTATGAGATTAGCATATAAATGTTAATTTGCAGTTTGTTGCTTATACAAAGACATTTTATTTCAACATATTTCAGTCTATTTTTACTCATCTCAGCAGGCTATAGCAATATAGCTGTAGAAAACAACAGCACGCGTCTGTGCCGTTCATTCATTCATTCACACACAGACATGTGATTCATATTTAAACAGTCCTTTGCGGTTTACAGACAGTATTCCATACCGCGATTAGAACAAAGCACTTAAGAATAAATAACCTACTATCACATCAGCTTGATCCGTGTCGCCTCGAGGTAAGTTTTTCCAGGATTATTAGATAGTATTATTCCTCACAGCGTAGTAAGACGACGTAAAGTAAATGATTCTTATTTAACTTGATGTGCTGTTGTGGGCATTGACACGTTTGCGTGGCTTGCCTCAGATTATTTGCGTTTGAATAGCACGCGCTCTCAGTGGGCGTGGTCACATTAAAACATAATGAGCTGAACAGAAAACAACTGACATCTCTCTCTTTTCATACAGACAGATTACAAAAACTGAGAATATTTTTTTTATACAAATTACTTCATTTAAAAGACGAGAATTCAAGCTTCATGTCTGTGTGCCTGTATTCCTGCTTGACTGAGTATTCGCTGAGTTACAGTTCATTTTCGGACGCGTTTCAGAATGGACTTCTCTCACAGAGAGAACGCAGAACTCGCATCATGTTTATTTTTCTTTATTTGGCAAAAAACACAACACTTTGTTTTTTATTGTGAGTATATACAACAAAAATAGACACTTAACCCTTTAAGCGCCAAAGTCGCAAAATTGCGACAAGACGTCATACTTAATAAAACAGGCTGTAGGTCCTAATATGGTGTAATATCTCATTTGTATTCCCCTCCACTAGATGGCAGACATGTAATACTTCGATTCAAGATCAAAATGACGTCATGTTCCTATTCAAAGTGTTGGAGGAAACAGCAGAGCAAGTGAGCGATCGTGTCATTGATGCGGAAGCAGTTCAGTTCAGAGCGTCTGAGTAAATTGTGATATTTGTGAGAGAAAATAGTCAAATGGCTAATAAAAACTTGTACCGTGAGGATGTTTTGCAAATGTTATTCGCCGATTCTGACTCTGAAGGGGAATATTTGCCTTTTGTAAATGACGATCGGCCGTCTAATGATCGCGCTTCTCCCGGTTCATCTTTGCCGTGCAATGGTGCCGCCCGCGCCTCTCCCGGTACAACTTTGCCGCGCGCGCTTCTCCTGGTACATCTTTGACGCGCAATGGTGCCGCGCGCGCTTCTCTCGGTACATCTTTGACGCGCAATGGTGCCGCGCGTGCTTCTCGCGGTAGGCCTACATCTTTGCCGTGCAAGGCGAGAGTGTTCACGAAGCACAAACAAATCATTTTGACCATTTGCCCAATGGGGATAGGGGTGGCAGGGGTGGACGTGATCTTTTCCTGAATATTACTGATGAACTGATAAAAAATGAGGCTACTGTTCACATGTGTTTTACTACTTATGTATTGTAATATAGTAATAATTTAGTACTTTCTCCTATTTTATTGTTGGTTTCCTCTTTTCCGATCATTTGGAATGAAGATAAAAAAAGAAAAGAAAAAAAGCATGTAAATAAATTCCAACATCAATTCAATATCTACTATTTCCTGAATATTACTGATGAACCGATCAAAAAGTAGGCTACTGTTCATATGCGTTTTACTACTATATAGTATAGTAATAATTTAGTACTTTCTCCTGTTATTGTTGGTTTCCTCTTTTCTCATCATTTGGAATGAGGATAAAAAAAATAAAACATGCAAATAAGTTCAAACATCAGTTCAATATCTACTATTTCCTGAATATTATGAAATTCAAGAGGGCCGCCCCCTTATGGCGTCATAATATGCAAATTAGATGAGTATATTTACACCCCTCATAAACTTTTAGTCATCCCCAACATTTTTTTTAATTTACAGTAGATCTCTATCTTTAAACCCTTTCAAGCCACAAGCTTTTGAAATGTTGATGTCAAAATCCAGCATTTTTTTAAAAAAAACCTTGGCGCATAAAGAGTTAATAGGATCGAATGATGTATAACACTTATATGTAAGATCAAAATCAACAGAGTATTTTGAGTCTCTTTTGCACTGATAAGAAAAATAGCAAGCTGATCATGCCGGCGTGATTGCCGACCCCAGAGGGTTAAGACTAGTGCCATTATAATAGGCACATTTATTCAAAAGTTATTAGGATTTTTGGAAATTTTGTTATAACTTTTTTACCACAAGGTGGCGCTACCCCGGAACTTTGAGTACCTTCAAGGCATGGTGCCGATAGCTCAAACCGAGTTTTGTAACAATAAGCTAATGCGTTTATAAAGTATAGCATTTTATATCACAATGTATTGAAGTCAATGGCAATTTCATGTTTTGTTCTATTATAGTGCCAACAAGAGGCACAATCCCACTATTTATTTTATGTGTTCTCAGAGTGAGCCCATACACATGTGTGTCAAATTTGGTGCAAATATCTCATTTTGTTTTTGGAGTTATAGACATTTAACCTGACTTTGTTTGCATTTTCTTGCCACTTACTATTCACATTTTGACATTTAGTATTTAGTCAACGACCTATGTTTCCAAACTTCCTATGGTGGTTTAGTCTCGATCGGTCTAACGGTTTCGAAGATATTGGCAAATGTTTTTTTAAGCGTGTTACGGTTCGTGTCTCGTGTTTCCCTCTACTTATGATGACGTCATGACTCTGTGCTTCTTTTGTGTGTCTGAGATTACTGATGGGTCTGCACCTGTGTATCATTATACACCTGCGCCTCGTTGGAGTCGTTGCTGATCCACTATAAGACGGACGCTGACGCGGAGTATGGCAGGAGAGAGGAGAACCAGCAAACAAGCATTTCTTTCTTGTTTCATTTCTTTTATTTACTTTATTTGGTTGATCGTCTTGTTAATGTTTGTTGCCTTCATATTGTTTGAAGTTTATTAGTTATATTTATTTGTGATACGTGTTTCTTGAGTTTTTTGCGTGTTTGTAAGAAATAAATGTCAATGCCGCGCACTTGAGTTTCACGTGTCCTCCTTTATGTTGTGAAACCCTTACGTAGCCAGCTTTTTTCAAAAAGGGTTCGTAACATAAATTGGGGGCTCGTCCGGGATTTCGGATTACTTTAATTTTGTTTGATGAGCAGGTAAAAGTGGTGGTGCTACAGCGATCTCCGGGTAGGTAGAGTAAACCAGGGGGGCCGTGCTTTGCGCCGGTTCTCACTACGGTTTACTATTTATTGTTTTCTTTATTATTTTAGTTTGTTGTGTTTGGAGGTACTCCGGGGGGGAGGCTTGCCTCTCAACTGGTACCCTCTGAAGACTAGAGAGGTTTTAGTTAGTCTTGGTTGGGTAGGCTTAGGTCCGGAGTCGTTCGTAGCCTACTGATTTATTATGTTTGTGTTTTTGCTCATCAATTTATTATGGCGTTATTTGATTTAAAGGAGTTTATAAGTCAACCTAGCGTTGCAGTGTTAGAAACATGTAGAAAGGACGATTTGTTCCTTATTGCTCGACATTTTGAAATACCTGTTTCGAAAACATTGCTTAAGAAAGACTTGAAAGCTTGTTTGTTAACTGGTTTAATTAATGTTGGGGTGTTGCCTTTGTTGGAGGAAGTTCCTGAATCAGCAGAATCAGTTGCAGCTGTTATGGATGACGAGGAACAACCTCCGCTGCAGTCTTCGACTTCATTGCGTCCTCTCGCTGGCAATCCAATTACGCCGGATGCCGGTGGTGGGGCGAAGGTAGGACCACCTTTTTCTTTGCCTAAGTTTGAGCCTTTATCCCTCTCTACCGAAGAATCGCCTGTACATCAGGGAGGTGTGCGCTTGAAAGTACGTTTAGCTCGCTTACAGCTTGAGACGCAAGACAGAGCTCAAGCACGGAAGGATGAGTTGCACCATCAGCTTGAATTGCACCGTATCGATGCGGAGATGAAAGTTAAAATGCGCCAGTTAGAGTTACAGTCTGTTCGAGATGATTCAAAAAGATTTAACAAATTTGCACGTGAAGATAGACCTAGTTCGGAGGTTGAAGCTGCGGTACTCGTGTCAAATATTCCTGTGATACCTACAGTTAAAGGAGTCATAATGTGCAATTTTCACTTTTCCATGAGAATCAATGTATGTTATGATTGACTAACGATTATACATTTGCCGGGATGCCGATATTCAAAAGTGAAGCGTTTGTTTACCCCAGGGTTCTTAAACTAGCCAACGTGCACGCGCACTCAAATACGAGATTTCAATTTCTCCCCCGACATGACGTCAAGACGGGGCCGGATATACCATATATGTACACCGCAGAGGAGGCCCGCCCTGCCCCTCTCCCCATCATATTCAGTCAAGAAAGATGCAGAAACGTAGTGCACACGTGAGTTGCTCTGTGGTTGACTGTCATAATCCACATTCTAATGTTTTTTCTTTACCCAAAACTGACCAAACTACAAGGGACAAGAGGATGAAATTTATTTTTAATGACGCTGTTCCAACAACCATCTCAACTTGCTCAACGTTAGGTGTCTGCGCTAAACATTTCACAAAAGAATCTTTTACAAATTTGGGGCAATATCAGGCGAAGTTGGCATCGAAGCTACGTTTGGAAAAAGGTGCCATTCCAACAATCAGGGACTTGCCTGAATTTGAAACGGTAAGACTGTGTTTTTATTACTATATTTTGTGTAACAAACAGCAGCTAACTACTAATGCGGTTAATGTATGTGATAAGGATAGATACATTTAAAAAACAGTCAAGAATTAATAAACATAAAGAAAAACATAACGTTACATGTCTGCAGATGAAAATGATTAAATATCTAAAAAACCACAACGTCAAAAAAGGCAAAAACAACACATTATAGCAAACGTTAATCTCTATAACCACTGTAAGCTGAAAATAAAGTAGACTACATCTCCGTTAATGTAATCTACATTAAATTAAAGCTAAACTTATGTGGGAGAAAATAGCAAAAAAACGTTTTAGCTCGTTACTGATGTTAATGTATGTCTCAGTCAAAACAATTGTCTTTACCATTCAGAGACATGTTGATGTAGACGTCCTTCAATTGACTGTTGTTCCTCTTCCGTTTCCAGCTCTGGTTCAGAGTCTGGCTCAAACATATACGGTTGAATCCCGTAGGTCGCGGCCAGGTCGGGTTCATTCACAACTTGCGCCATGATCTCTTTTTGGAATGATATGCTGAAGTTACCTGCGGTGTCAAGCCCCCTCCTTCCTGCCACCAATCAACGCGCCCCTCATTTGCATTATTAAAATGACCGTCCACGACAGCCAAAACCTCGCATCAGATCTCGCGAGACAATAATGCATTCAGAAATAAGGGTCAAACGAGCTCTGTGTTTATTTTTTTCCAATTTTTCTTTTTTAGAAGGGCATGAAATGACTATAATAGAGCGTGGGTATCAAAGTTAATACTACATTATGACTCCTTTAACTCTTTACCTGTGGTAACGGATTCTCTTGATCATTCGACTTCATTTAATGTAGCGAAAAATATTGTAATTGTTCCACCTTTTCGGGAGAAAGAGGTTGAAGCTTATTTTCAGGCATTTGAAAGAATAGCATCTGCGTTGAAGTGGCCAACAGAGGTCTGGTCATTAATGTTACAATGTAAGTTAACAGGGAAAGCGCAAGAAATTTGTGCATCTCTTCCGTTGGAGGAAAGTGTTCAATATGAGACCGTAAAAAATGCGTTTCTCCGTGCTTATGAGTTAGTACCTGAACATTACCGGCAACGTTTTCGCTCAACGAAAAAATCCGCTTCTCAGACATATGTCGAATTTGCCCGTGAGAAGGGTATACTTTTTGATCGATGGATAAAGGCGTGTAAAGTCGCGGATTATCAATCTTTGTGTGAACTTTTGCTCATTGAAGAGTTTAGAAATTGTGTTCCTGAGCGTACTGCTTTATATTTAAACGAACAAAAGGTTACTACTGTGCAGCAAGCAGCTGTTTTAGCAGACGAGTATGCACTTATTCATAAACCTGTGTTTTTAAAGCGTGCGAGTGAATCAGGTTACACTCCGCAAAGAGAGAATGAAGTTAATTCTTCTGATTTTAAAGTCAGGCCTGGTCCATCTAGCCCGAAAATGCGTAAAGAGTGTGGCTATTGTCACAAGGTTGGACACATAATTGCTGAGTGTCGAATTTTAAAACGAAAGCATGAACGTCAGGATTTTCCCGCTCAACCTCGCGGTTCAGTTTTAGTGAAAACTGTGTCTCCACAGACCATGATTTCAGAAGCTCCTGATGAGTGTTTTCAGCCTTTCGTGTTTGACGGTTATGTATCACTGACTGGTCGTGTTGAGGACCAGAAGGCTGTGAAGATCTTACGTGATACGGGAGGATCTCAGTCTTTTATACTGTCTGACACTTTGCCTTTCTGTGCAGACTCCGAATGTGATACAAGCACTATCGTGCAGGGCATAGAAATGGGTTTCATCACTGTACCTATTCATCGCGTCTGGGTGACGTCTGAATTAGTTTCTGGATGTTTTAATGTAGCGGCTCGTTCTTCCCTACCTGTGAAAGGTATTAATTTTATCATGGGAAATGATCTTGCTGGAGGGAAAGTAATGCCAGTTGTACATGTTACTAATATTCCAGTTACTGATCAACAACCAGATGTACTCGCCCAACATTTTCCGAATGTTTTTGCTTCTAGTGCAGTTACGACGCGTGCTCAGACGAAAAATCTCGTTAAGGAGAATGAAGTGAGTCTAGGTGAGTCTATTTTTGCAGAGATGTTTGAGAAAAATGCCTTGACAGAGCAGATGGATGTTAATTTGTCCCAAGAATCTGTTTGTCCCGATCCTGACGTATTTTTGCCTATTTCGTGCGATGTTCTCACTGCGGCTCAGCAAAGTGATCATACGTTAGAGAAATGTTGTTTAAGTGCTGACAGTAAAATGTCACCTTTGTACAACCATCAGTTCTATTGGAACAACACTGTGTTGATGCGTAGCTGGAATGCTCGGTTATCGAATGACGAAGATTCGGATGACTGGAACGTGGTCCATCAGATTGTGGTGCCCTTGAAGTTTCGACAGCATATTTTAAGCTTGGCACATGATCATCCTTGGTCTGGGCATCTCGGTATAAATAAAACTTACCATCGGGTGCTCCAGCATTTCTTTTGGCCTGGGTTGAAAGCTGATGTGTCTCGATATTGTAAGTCTTGTCATACCTGTCAAGTAGTAGGAAAGCCCAATCAGATCGTGCCACCTGCTCCACTTCACCCTATTCCGACTGTAGGAGAACCGTTTGAACGTGTCTTGGTAGATTGCGTCGGGCCGTTGCCGCGAACTAAATCCGGTTCTCAGTATATTTTAACGATTATGTGTGCTGTCACACGATTTCCAGAAGCAATTCCGTTACGGAATATAACTGCCAAAAGTGTCACCAAAGCTCTAATAAAGTTTTTCACCACATTCGGATTGCCGAGAACTGTTCAAACAGATCAAGGTACTAATTTTTTGTCTAAAATCTTCCGAAATGTGCTGAAAGGTTTGAGTGTGTCACATGTCACATCCAGTGCCTACCATCCTGAATCGCAGGGAGCACTGGAGAGGTGGCACCAGACATTGAAATCTAGTCTGCGAAAATATTGCCTCGAGGCAGGGAATGAGTGGGATGAGGGAGTCCCTTTGGTTTTGTTTGCATTGCGTGAAGCGCGACAAGAGTCACTTGGGTTTAGTCCGTCGGAATTGGTCTTTGGACATAACGTACGGGGTCCTTTAAAAGTACTAAAAGATGAGTTTCTCTCTATTGGTACGACTGAGAAACGTAATGTGCTTGATTTCGTTACTCGTACCCGCGAACGATTGCGAAGTGCTTGTGCAGTCGCGAAAGAAGCTCTTTCTCTTTCGCAGAAGAAAATGAAGCGTTGTTTTGACAAACGCGCGGTTGTGCGTAATTTTACGCCTGGAGAAAAAGTATTAGTGTTGCTTCCTTTGCCCAGTTCTGCTTTAGCTGCGCGATTTGCAGGTCCGTATGTGATTAAGAGCAAGCTAAGTGACACTGATTATATAATCCATACACCAGAACGACGACGGAAGACACGTTTGTGTCATGTAAATATGCTGAAAAAATATGTAGCCCGAATTGAGAAGACTGATGAGGTGAATAGTTTGTCCCAGAGTGAGGCACAGCCGGTGTTAAATGTAGAACGAGTATCTCTGCTGTCCAGTACCATGGGTGCTGAGGATGTAGATGATGGGTTGAAAATGTCTATGGAGATGTTCAGCGGTGGTCATCTAAAGAATTCAGAGATTTTAAGAGTTTTACCATCTCGTCTGTCTTACTTATCTCGCGAAGAGCGTCAGGATGTGATTGACTTAGTAGAAACTTATCCTAACTTGTTTAGTGATGTTCCGTCTGGTACCTCTGTCATCCAGCATGATATTGAGGTGGGTAATGCAGGTCCAATAAAACAGCATGCGTATCGTTGTCCAGTAGGTAAACGAGAAATCATGAAATGTGAAGTGAATTATCTGGTTCAAAATGGTTTTGCCAAAAAGAGTAATAGCCCGTGGAGTTCACCGTGCATTTTAGTCCCTAAAGCGGACGGTTCGTTCCGTTTTTGTACTGATTTCCGCAAGGTGAATTCTGTTACTGTGCCGGATGCATTTCCGTTGCCTCGAGTAGAGGATTGTATTGACAATCTTGGCACTGCTCGGTACATTACAAAATTAGATCTTTTAAAAGGCTATTGGCAGGTGCCATTAACTGAACGTGCTTCTGAGGTCTCCGCCTTTGTGACTCCCGACTCTTTCTTTCAATATACGCGTATGGCGTTCGGTCTTCGAAACGCGCCTGCTACCTTTCAAAGGTTAATGTCTGCAGTTTTAGGTGATGTTCCGAACTGTAACATTTATCTTGATGATGTCGTTATTTTTTCTTCCACGTGGACAGATCACATCTCTACTTTGCACAATGTTTTTAGCCGACTAGCCGATGCCTCGTTAACTTTAAATCTGACTAAGTGCGATTTTGCGAAAGCCTCCGTTACGTACTTGGGGAAACAGGTTGAAAACGGTCAAGTACGTCCGCTCGACGCAAAAGTGACCGCTATTCTTGCATACCCTGTGCCCACTACTAGGAGAGAGTTGCGACGATTTTTAGGCATGGCTGGCTATTACAGGTGTTTTTGTAAAAAATTCTCGACTGTCGTCGCTCCCTTGACGAAGATGTGTAGCTCTAAAATTGTTTTTAATTGGACTGATGACTGTCAAACTGCATTTTTGTGTGCAAAGTCTCTTCTTTGCAGTGCTCCGGTGTTGTCTGCTCCTGACCTGGCTCGTCCGTTTAAGCTTGAAGTAGACGCCAGCGCGACTGGAGTTGGAGCTGTCCTGCTTCAGAATGGTGGTGATGGAATATCCCATCCAGTATCTTATTTCTCAGCTAAATTTAATCGTCACCAGTTGAATTATTCAACTATTGAAAAAGAGACTCTAGCTATGTTGCTTGCTTTGCAGCACTTCGATGTGTATGTGGGATACAGCTCTACTCCCGTCATCCTCTACACGGACCATAATCCGTTGGTTTTTTTAAATAAAATGTACAATCATAACCAACGTTTGATGCGCTGGGCGCTTATAGCTCAATGTTATAATCTTGAGATCCACCACAAGAAAGGAACGGCCAACGTCGTCGCAGATGCCCTTTCTCGGGGCTAGGTAAATGTATTTATTTTATGTGTAGTCTGTCATCTTTTTTTTTGTTGTGATGTTCTTGTGTGCTTTTACTGTTCGTTTCGTCCAGAACCTGTCTAAGAAGACTGGTTCTTTCTTTAAGTGGGGGAGTGTTACGGTTCGTGTCTCGTGTTTCCCTCTACTTATGATGACGTCATGACTCTGTGCTTCTTTTGTGTGTCTGAGATTACTGATGGGTCTGCACCTGTGTATCATTATACACCTGCGCCTCGTTGGAGTCGTTGCTGATCCACTATAAGACGGACGCTGACGCGGAGTATGGCAGGAGAGAGGAGAACCAGCAAACAAGCATTTTTTTCTTGTTTCATTTCTTTTATTTACTTTATTTGGTTGATCGTCTTATTAATGTTTGTTGCCTTCATATTGTTTGAAGTTTATTAGTTATATTTATTTGTGATACGTGTTTCTTGAGTTTTTTGCGTGTTTGTAAGAAATAAATGTCAATGCAGCGCACTTGAGTTTCACGTGTCCTCCTTTATGTTGTGAAACCCTTACGTAGCCAGCTTTTTTCAAAAAGGGTTCGTAACAAGCGCTAAATCACAACGCTACATCCCAGGTGAAAAAAAAGTGTACTTGAGTGCACTAAAAAAACACTTAAATACAAGAAAGTATATTTGTAGTATATTCTTACTTTTTGTGCTAAAGAAAACTGTAAAAATTATGCACTATAAATACACTAATTAAAAGTAAATTTTTACTTAAGTAGTACTTAAGTGTAATTGCGAAAGTATATTAAATACCATTGATATTTTAAATGTATTTTTAGTGCAATTTTTTTGCATTTTAATATATTTCTAACAAGTGTACTAGAAGTGCATTGGTAATAAATATATGCTTAATTACACTTTTAAGAAATATGCTAAACACAAGCATAATTTTAATATATATTCAAACAAATGCACTATAAGTACATTGGTATTAAATATATGCTTAATTATACTTTTAAGAAATATGCTAAACACAAGCATAATTTTAATATATTTCTAGCAAATGCAATATAAGTACATTGGTAATAAATATATGCTTAATTATACTTTTAAGAAATATGCTAAACACAAGCATAATTTTAATATATTTCTAACAAATGCAATATAAGTACATTGGTAATAAATATATACTTAATTATACTTTTAAGAAATATGCTAAACACAAGCATGATTTTAATATATTTCTAACAAATGCACTATATGTACATTGGCAATAAATATATGATTAATTATACTTTTAAGAAATATGCTAAACACAAGCATAATTTTAATATATTTCTAACAAATGCACTAATAAATATATGCTTAATTATACTTTTAAGAAATATGCTAAATCATACAATTTTTGTGAAGTTTTATTGTATTTAAAGAAAACATACTTATGTTGCTCTTTGTGTAAGAACATAGCAAAATGGTTAAGCTTTTAGTATGTTTAAAGTACTTTTTAAACACTTAGGCCTACTGCAGTATATTTTAATATTTATATATTTATAATTTTAATATTTTTGGGGGAAAATTACATTTATAATGTACCAACTTATAATGTATTATAGACATTTGTCAACTATTATTAAGCATTGCAATAAGCCTACTTAAAATTAATATTGTTCACCTTTACTTGATTAAAGGCTACTTAAAGGAGAACTCCGGCGCAAAATGAACCTTTGGTCTAATTACACATTGTTACCTAGTCAACCGTTATCTGAGATTTGTTTTCATGATTATCGAATGTAAATAGTTTTATCTCTAAAAACAGTTTAGCCTATAAAGCTAGCATATTGGGCATAGATCAATGACAAATAAAAATCGCTTGTTAATACCACTAACAAGGCTCAAAATAGCCCCACACTAACACGGTAGCATAATGAGGGTCCCTACCTTCAAACCGAAGCATTGAGAACTTTGTCAGTGTCCAGACAGTTTAATAAGAAGATATTTAATACATACAGTCAACTTCGCGTATACAGGCAGGAGCCATCTTTGAAATACAGTCTCTACCAGTCAATCTACGAACGCCGATCCAAGCCTGCTGTTCGCGCTCACCTTATCACAACTTATAGCTCGTTCACATCTCACCAGCGCACTTGGATCGGCGTTCGTAGATCAACTGGTAAAGACTGTATTTCAAAGATGGCTCCTGCCTGTATACGCGAAGTTGACTGTATGTTTAAAATGTCTTCTTATTAAACTGTCTGGACACTGACAAAGTTCTCAATGCTTCGGTTTGAAGGTAGGGACCCTCATTATGCTACCGTGCTAGTGTGGGGCTATTTTGAGCCTTGTTAGTGGTATTAACAAGCGATTTTTATTTGTCATTGATCTATGCCCAATATACTAGCGTTATACTAGCTTTATAGGCTAAACTGTTTTTAGAGATAAAACTATTTACATTCGATAATCATGAAAACAAATCTCAGATAACGGTTGACTAGGTAACAATGTGTAATTAGACCAAAGGTTCATTTTGCGCCGGAGTTCTCCTTTAAAAGGCTGTTGTCCATTACGATACATTTATACTGAAATTCCCACAAGGATTTTAACATCATATTATTTGAAATGCATCATATACATTTTCCAAAGATGTTTAAATGTTTTCATAAAAGTTGTTGTACTTGTTTAAATTTGAACAATATGCATAACACCTGTGACTAGTCCTGATTGGTTCCAGAGCCGTTGAACGGCTGTGATTGGTTCTTATGATTATGACCTCATTTCACTCGAGCTTCAGTTCCTGTGCGTATGTTCCTTGAATGTGATTAGATTTAGAAGTCTACATTTAAACTGTTAAAGTATAATAGCGATCGTGTTTGTTGAGAGGACTTGGAGGAAACCACGCGATTCATATGTAGGTGATGTTTTTTTCCGATTAACTTTTTCAAACGTGAACAGTTTTGGTGAATCGTTTATCGGAGGGATATAAATATCTCGGGTTTCATTACAATATCTCAGTTTTTCTTTCGATGATTAACGGAATTATTTAGTAGCCTAATGTAGCCATCCTTTACATTACAAATCAGATATGATGACACACGGACTGTGAAAAGGGTCTCTTAGCCAATATTTGCCTTTATTACCCTTGTTAGAAAATGCAACAACGAAAGGTTTGTGTCGTGGAAAAAAACACTGTTAAGTTATATTTTGTTGTTGTTGTTTTTTTGTTTTTGTTTTCCTAAGGTTTGTTTGGGAAAGGATTGTAAAATTTAAAAAAGAAAGGAAAATCGTGTTTTGTTCATATTTAAGATACGTAGGCCTACTGTATGCTGTAGTTTAATAATTTTAGTTTAAGCTTGCCACTTGTGTTCTTTTTCCCCCGCCTATAAGGTCTGTTTGGACTTGTTCGTGAATAACGTCTCAAAAAATTAAAGTGTTTTTCAAGAAAGCGATGCTGTTTGTTTGTACATTACATAGCCTACCTGTGCTGTGTGGTATCCTTTTAAACTATGGGTGTTTACATTTACATGAATTACATTTACTTTTATCAAATATAATTTTTAGCATAAATGAGGCAGAAAATGCTACTGATAACACAGTAATAGTGTACTTGACTACTTTTTAAATAAACCATTATTTAATTGTTTTATAAAGGTACTGTTAACATAGTTAAAATATATTGGAAATAAATTATTTACTATATAAAAAATATGTGACCAATACATAAATATGATTTGTATATATTATATATTCTTATATTTTAAATCATTTATAAGTGTATTTAAAAATGCATTAAAGATAGGTTCAATTGTACTAAAAGGGATAAAAAAACAAAAAAATTAAAGCTGAAATAGTATGTTAAAAGCATATTTTAGTTAATCTTCAGTGTGTGTCAAAATAGCACAGTTGAGTACACTTAGTTGATCTTAAGTTTATCTTAAGAAGTACTAAAGTTAAGCTTTTAGTATATTAAGTACAAAATTAGTGCGCGAAAATAGAGCACTTTAAGTACATTATGGAAGTTGTTGTGGAAAATATGCAATTTGTTCATTTAATCTCAATCTGTGATTTAAGACTTTTATAAGAAGTCTGATTTAAGACTTTCATAGGCAATTCTTTTATGTTTTATGTAATGTAAAGACTTTTATATTAAGTCTCTTATGTTTTATGTAATGTAAAGACTTTTATAAGAAGTCTGATTTAAGACTTTTATAGGCAAGTCTTCTATGTTTTATGTAATGTAAAGACTTTTATAAGAAGTCTGATTTTCTTATGTTTTATGTAATGTAAAGACTTTTATATTAAGTCTCTTATGTGATTTAAGACTTTTATAGGCAAGTCTCTTATGTAGTGTGACAATGTGACGACTGTAACAAACACAGAATGATTAGTTAAAAATGTTTATTGGGTATGTAAGAAATACACAGAAACATGATTTGTTAAAAAATGTTTAATGGATTTACAAAGAATACGCAGTAGAATGAAATGTTGAAAAATGTTTATTAAGCTTGTGAAAGAACACACAGAAAACATGATGTATTGAAAATGTTTATTAAGCTTGTGAAAGAACACACAGAAAACATGATGTATTGAAAATGTTTATTGAAAGGATTGTAAAAGAACAGTGAGGCTTGTCTTGTGGAAATGTTTTATTAAAGAAACACATATAAACTGTATTAAGAAACTATAGTAAAGCATGCATGTAAAGGACAAAAAATGCAAGTATTACCTGAGTGCTGTGTTATAGACGAGAAGACAACGAGTGATGAGGAGACGAGCTCAAAGAAGAAGAATGAAGGAGTACAGAACTTTTTATAAGAAAATTGTAAACGGATTGAAGGAGTTAACCTTTGTAGAAGATCTAGGATTGGATAAATTGTGCATATGAGTTTGAATATGTAATGAGGAGGTGTGATGAGTGATATGTATTATAAAAGGAACTGTATTTCATGTAAGAGGCAGATTCTGGATGATGGGCCAGTCTCTCCATTGTTTGATGATCCAAGCCTGACACCTGCTGGTGAAACTTGTGAACTGATTTTGAAACTTTAACTTGTTACTTTGAATGGAAAAACTTTGAATAACCAATATAATAAATTTACTTATAACTATTATAAAAAAGATTGCCTGCCACAAGTCTCTGCTTTATACAAAAGAACTAAACCACGGAGGGGTCTTTCTTCTAGACTGTAAGTATAAATTTGTATGCTTATTATCTATGATAGAATTTGACCTATACTTTACCTTACCTGAGAGTATAAACAAAATAAGGTAGAAGATGTAAACGATCTATATATAGGAGATATAGAATAGATCCGGCATCAAATAACATGGCGCCCAACGTGGGGCACGATGATTATTGATTTCTGGCCAAAATCAATAACCAAGTGCTGAAGGAAAAACGCGAATTATTATGTAAATGACATAATAATAATATAAAAAGTGGATTTGTAAAAACCTAATGGAAAGGTTATACAAATAGTAGTGTTGAAATCTCAAGGAATGAGATAAGTCTAAAGAGGAGAAATCTTATAGACAGAATAATTCGCCGTAGAATTATTAAAATAACCTGGTCAGGGTTATAAGTGCATGCACGACACTACTGAAATCTCTATAAGATAAGTAGATCAGCTAGATCTGAAACATAGAGATTTAGAAGACTGCATGAACTGTCCAGCGAAGTGCACATCGCTGGATGGAGATTGTAGTAGACCCATAATAGGATATACACAGGTAATAATCCTAGAGAAATTATATGGGTAGAGGAAGCGTTACAGGCAAATAAATCGGTGAGAGAAATAGATTTTAATCTAGTTCTATTTTGGCTTCCATCCAGAAAACAATTGATCAAAGAACAATCTAACGAAATAAAAACAGCTACTGCAGGGATAGAGTGGGCTGGAAAGAGAGAAGTAGTTAGATAAGTTCGGAAAAAATACAGTGAATAAATAAAGAAATAGAGAGTACTGTAGAAAGGTCGAGAAGAGAGAAGACAGTTACAAAATAAGAAACAAAAAATAAAACACTTAAACAGAATGTCAGCAAGACAATCAGATAAAGAGCAACTCATTCATTTTGAGAGTGAAGAAGAAACTCCTTTAGAAGAGAAAGGAGCTACAAGTGCAAATATGGAGGAAATATTAGAAATCAGCGAGCTGAATAAACAAAGGATAAAAATTGGAGATATTGAAGTAATAATTAGTAATGAACTAATAAAAAATACCAGAGAAGGAATAGTGGTCCTAAATGCTGGCGAAAGCAGTGAGGAAAAACGAATAGTTAAGAGTATGTTAGACACACAGGCCCTGAAAGAAATCGAGAATGTAGAACAAAAGCTGATGCTGAAATCAGTAGGATCTGTGAGGTTAACATCTGGAACTCCTTACTGGCAGTTAATAGCTCATGCAATAATGACAGACTGTAGGAAGAAGCTATGTACTGCTAAAAAATCAGAAAAAGAGATAGAGACAATAATGTCCTCGCTGATAAACATAGCAAATGAAAATAAAATAAAAGAAATACACATGAATCTGATAGGGTCAGGACAGTTTGGACATTCTGTTACTGCTATAATAAAAGGAATAATATCAGGAATAATCAGTAATTCCGAGGGAAGATTTCAGAGAATAAATTTGCTAATGACAGATAGAGAAAGAGAAGAATTCCGACAGGAATATAAGAAAATCATGGAATTTGACCAGGAAGGGTTAGAATGTGCTAACAAAATTCCGATAAAGACAACAGAACAACAAGATGGAATAAAAACAGACTCAGAAAGTTCTGAGGACAGCCTAGATGAAGAAGTAGGAGCTGGGGAACTGAATTCCACAAGAATAAGTACAGAAAGTGAAATTAGCGAGGAAGAACCAGTACTCCGAAAAGAGACTAGGTTAAAACACAAAAAGGGTGGTAAATTACCATTGAAAAGGGTAACAAAGCAGATACAGAACGACTGGCCAGAGGAGGAATTTCGAGGATGTAAATATAGAAATCCGAGTGGAGAAAAAAGAGATAGAGAATTATTAAACAAATGGGATAAAAAAGTAATACCTGAGAGAGATCTGACTTATGGTCAAATAAAAACAGCCAGTAAGTCCCCGTCTGCTGTACAAATAGCAGAGCAAGAAGGATGGTCAAAATCAGGGAAACAAACATTATTCCAGGAAGGCTACGAGTACAACAGAAAGATATGTATAGAAATGGATAATGTAATTAAACTCTTGAAAAATAAAAACCAAAAACTCCAGAGAGAGTTGGAAACGACGAGAGGTCTGAGAGCCATTGATAATTTAAACAAAGAGCTCGAAGAGGACTGGGAGTATGAAAGTAGGGCAGAAATAAATCAAAATGAAGTGGAAAGACCGGTGACCCCCAATGAAAGAGAGGATCCTGTAAGGCAGCTGCAGTTCAGTACTCCACAGAGAAACCAGGAGCAGAATATACAAATGCAATTGTTGGAGTTAAAGCTAACTAACGCTGTAATGAAACAAGTGGGGGCTAGAAAATCAGGAGAAAATTACAATAATTATACAGATCGTATAGTTAAGTCAGCTACACAATCAGGCTTAGGTTCGGAAGCGATAACTCGATTAGTGCACACATGCACAGGCCATGCCATCTCTGCTGAGGCACTGGAGAGAGTTCGAGACCTAACTGGGGTAGAAGACAAATACTCACAATGGCGAGACATGCTGGTTAATGCCAATAGAGATCAAGTACCGCTGCTAAGTATTTGGCTATCTATTGAAGATGAAATACCGATGTCAGATAAAGTAAGACTGCTGAGAGATGTGGGACGTAAAATACCAGGCGGGTATAAGTTAGTTACGATCCTGAATACAATAACTAAAAAACAGATAGAAGAGAGACTAGCAGAGTATGATTTAAATACTCAATTTGTAAAAAGAAAGGAGCCAGAAAATAGGAAAATTCAAAAGCAACAAAAAGGAGAGGTGAGAAATCAATCGAAAGTACAAACACAAAATGTAAAAACCTACAATACCAGATTTCAAGCCAGACAAGGCGAGAGAAATAGGTTTATTGGAACAAAAGCAGGAAATCAAAATACGATGACCTGGCAAAAGAATAGTGGTGCTAAAACTACATTTAAAACTGATCAGAGGGAAACTGGAACCAGGTCCAGTTATATCTCAAGTGATAAATGGGGAAAAATGACACCAGAGCAGAGAAATCAAATCATACAAAAACGCAAGACCACTAGTTTGGATACAAAGAGATTGGGAAGAAACAAATTAGTTTCTAAGGAAGAAAGACAAACAAGTCAAGAGATGAAAGAAGGAACTGAAAGAACAGAAGAATCAGTGAAACCTAAACAATGAAGTGAACTAGGGCTGTTGAAGAAGAACATTTGTTATGAGAGAGTTTTAGAAAGAGATGAGGAATTATTCGTGAATATAAAAGGAACGGAATATATTGTTGATACAGGAGCCCAAATTTCTTCGACAACAGAGCCAATACAGTATACAGATAAAATATTAGTTCAAACATATAATGGAAATATTGAAGAGGAACGAATGGGAGAAAAACATGGAGTAAAAATGATAAGAGGAGAAGAAAATCTACTTGCAGGTAAAGATCTGAAAAAGATATTAAGATTAAAAGAAGTGGATGTAGAACAGGAATTAATTCGTATAAGACATAAAATGATTGGAAGTGATGAATCTAAAGAAGAATTAATACAAGAAATAAGGAAAACTCCATGTGGAAAATTTAAAAATCATTGTGGAAAAGTAAGTGAAGAATTTGCTCATGAAATTGTAGGTGGAATACATAAACCACAAAGACAATATCCAATTAATAAATTGGGTAAAGAGGAATTGAATCAAACAATACAGGAATTGCTAGAGCAAGGGGTTATTAAAGAAGTAGCTTCAGCAGTTACTAATAGCCCAATTCAATTAGTTCCGAAACCAGGAAATCAAGGATTTCGCCTTGTTACGAATTTTAAATCGCTTAATCGTGTGACGAAACCAGACCGCCGTTATCTAATTCATGCTAGAGACACAGTCGAGAGATTAAAGAATGACGAATTTTTAACGAAATTAGATTTAATAAATGGATTTTGGGCAATTCCAATTAAAGAAGAAAGTCAAGAGAAAACTGCATTTACAGTAAATAATAAACATTATGTTTATCAACGTCTTCCACAAGGATACATAAATGCATCAGTAGTATTTCAAAGTGTAATAATGGAAATATTAAAAGACTTACCCGTGGATATCTACATCGATGACATCTTAATAATAAGTGCAGATGAAAGAGAACATGTAAAAACTGTAAAAGAGGTATTAAAACGGATTGCTAAGTCAGGATTAAAAATAAACATAAAGAAAAGTGAAGTCATGACGGACATGGTAGAATTCCTAGGTTTCTGGGTATCAGCAGGTAATAGAGGTATTACACAAACAATGAAAGAAAGAATAACAGAAACAAAAACACCAGAGAGTGTCAAAAATGTGCAACAATTAATGGGACTATTAAATTATGTCCGAGATGTTATTCCTAAATTTAGTCACATGGCAAAACCTATATATGCGACAATAAAAGGCAATAATTTAAATTGGACTGAAGAGGCTGAAAATGCGCTCTGCGATTTAAAAGAAGCGATTTTAGGCTCAGGACAATTGGAAGGAAGAGATGACGAAAAGGACTTAGAAGTTGACCTAGATATATGTGACGTAGGATATCAATTAATCATAAGGAATGCAAAAAGCATTATACCTATACGTATAATGACTGGAAATTGGGAAAATCCAGAGAAAAAATTTCTACCTGTTGAAAAGAAATTAGTTGCAATCAGTAAGAGATATTCAGAGCTTAAAGGACTGGCAAGAGGTCAGTAAATAATTATTAACACAGATGAAAGGGTAATGGCTCATTTAAACAAGAACAAGATCAAAGATGCCAAAGCTCAAAACACACGCTGGCAAAGGTGGGAGAATATATTGTTGGATCCAAGTATAACTATTCTTAATAAAGAACGTAAAAAATGTCAAAAGATAAACTTACCATTATTTAAAGGGACGGTGATATACACAGATGGATCCAAAACTCTAGCAGATCAGGAAGCTCACTGGGCGTATATTATCAGAAGAAAGAAATGCAGTGAAATATCTGATAAAGGCTCCTGTCCAGGGACAGCGCAAAGTGCTGAAGTAATGGCAGTTCTACAGGCACTCAAGAAAATAAAAGAAATGAATGCTACTCAAATCATAATAGTAACTGACAGCAAGTACGTGGAGACAAGTCTGAATAGTAATCTTAGTGTTTGGAGACAGAATGGCTTTAACAAAAGTAATAAAAAACCTATTGAGCATGAAGGAATGTGGAAAGAGATTGACGATCTAGTGAAAGATCTAGATTTAGTCGTAATTCACCAAAAAGGACATTCAAAAGAAAAGACTGAATTATCCCAAGGGAATGAGGCTGTAGATAAATTAGCTAGACTAAGGAGGATAATCATCATCAAAGAGGAAAGTACAGAGGCCATTCAAAAATTACATGACCATCTAAAACACCCTGGCATGAACTTAATGGGAAAAATTTTTGCAGATAACAATATAAATATTCCCAATTGGAGGAAAAAGTACAGGGAAATAAAATTGAAATGCGAGAATTGCATGAAGAAAGGATATAATAGAACTATCAGATCAGATTATGGCCGAATACTTCCTGAAAGAGTTAACTTAGAATGGGATTTAGACATAGCTGGTCCATTGAATCCTAGATCGAAGCTAGGAAATAAATATATTTTAGTGGTGGTTGAAGCATTTTTAAACAAAATATGGGCCAAACCATTGAAGGACCCAAGTACGAAGAATATAATTATGGCCCTGCAAGAAATAATGTCAGCATGGAATAGACCAGAAAGAATAAGAGTAGACAATGGATCATACTTTGTCGGAGGACAATTAGAACATTGGTTGAATGAGAAACATATTGAATTAATTAAGTCAGTACGTTATCAACCTGAGAGCAATGGATTAAGTGAAAGATCAATTGGCAGCTTAAAAAGCTTCTTTAGAGCAAATTATAATAATATTGAGTGGGACAAACACATGGAAGAAGCCTTATATTTTGTAAACATGAATACAGGCGAAAGGGAAACCAAAAAGGATAAGCCACAACCTGACGATATTTGTCAGGTAGGAGACTATGTGTGGATAAAATTGAAAAATAAACATCCAAATAGACCATTTAAAGATTTAATTACAAAAAAAGATAGGGTGATAGGACTTGTGGACAAACACACAGTTCAGCTAGAGCAAAATGGAATTTGGAGCAAAAGAAACCTGATCCTGATTAAATGATCGTAAAACATGTACCCAATATTTGGATAAAGGGGTAGGCAGGTCAGGGACTTGGAGTTGTAATACACAAGGGAGCGATCGTAAATCTACAGGGCAGTGAATTTATAGATCAAAGAATTTCTGGATGGACCAAAAGTTCAATACCTGCATGTCAGCAGTTTGCAGTGGAAGATGAAAGCTAGAGTATAGTAACATACATAGCAGTAAATAAAGAGACTGTACTTGGCAGAGCCGTAGGACATTGAAAGTGTCTACGGTGGAATAGTATGTAAAGTTTAACAGTTCAAAAACAAGTCAAATACAGGTAAATGGCTGGATATCAAACAATGTAAGTATGAACCTTTTGCAAAGAAGGGGAATGTAGGTTGATAGATTCTTAAGAAGGGGAAGTTCAATAGAACTGGAGGATTAAGAATCTATTCAACTCGTGAAGTAAACTGTACAAGAATTGGAAAGATTCAAAATTTAAGGCATTCTGTTTATGGGAAAATTAATGACATTAAGGCAGCTTGTTATTTTACAGAACATGGAGTCCGAGAACCAGAGAAGGCCTGCGAGGTCAAGAAATCCCAAAATACCACGAAGGTGGAAACAGGCCTGTGTACAAAGACCCATATTTATGGGTACAATAGTAACAATTGGAGTTGTGCTATTGGTGTTATGGATTAGAGTTAAGCTAAATAATACTGAAACTGAAATGGATCAGAAAATAGATGAAAATGCTAATACTAACATAGAAGAAGTATATCCGAGTTATGAAATAGGTCATACATCCATAAAAGATGTTAAGACGAATACAAGAGGACAAGATGAAAAACAGAGTAATGCAAAAACTGAAAAAACAGTAACAGTGAATGAAAAGAAAAGTAAACGTGTAGAGGACAGATACATTGCGAGGGAATGTATGGAGGAATTTACAGAGGAAAAATATACAATGTATGAAACATTAGAAAAATTAAGTAACCCTATTCCAGAATTAAAATGGTATAGTGAAACAACAAGAGTGGCTGAAGTTGCTATAGGAAGAAATAAGTATGGAGAAAGGAAGGAGCTATTTTTCCAAACAAGCATTAAAACAAATAAATTCTGGGAGGAATGTCCTGACAGTAATATCAACGAATGTTCAAAGACCAGGTATAACTGGAAGCTGCACAATCTTTGGAGAGATAGGGTGATTGAGAAACTAATTGAGCAATTCAATGAACAAGATTGTGAGGCCTATGAGATGAATTGGATAGGCTGTGCCTGCACGGACAAATGGAAATGTGAGATAGGTTACCATAAAAATATAGCAGAAAAGAAGGAAGGCAATACTAATCATTGGTTGGTATTTGTAAATAAAAATGGAGTAAAAAGTCAAGGTATAACATTAACAACCATGAGAAAGCGATATCAGCTATGGATTGACATAATAACAGAAAATAACAAAGAAACAGATCAGATGATAATACAGTTTAGACTGTTTGATTTGTTGGAGGATCTAGAAACAAAGAAAGAGGAGAAGATATTTCCAATAAAGATAGTGGATACAAAAGATAATGAACTAATGAGTCAGGGAGTAAGTGTCCAGTACAAAAATAATAGATTAGGGAAGTATTACCCAATACCCATAGTTAGAATAAGACATAAAAAGAGATCCAGAGATCATGTGGTGGAAGATTCCCAAGGAGATAAAAGAATATCATGGGAAAGAAGATATTCCTAAACCAGTGTACAAGATATCCTGGAATTATTATCGAAAATTAGCAAAAAGAGAAGAAATGTTTGACTATAAGCGATTCTGGTCGGTGTTATGGATTGGAGGCAAGATACCGTGGTTGTACACCGGTTGGACTTGTGCGGATTCAAAAGTAGATGGAAATTTGAAGAGAAATGAAATAAATCAAGGAATATGCAGAGTAGTTTCTGAACCAATTATGACTGAGAAAACCATATATGCAGATACTATGGCAAACTTCAGTACACAAGAAAATAGTAGGTGTATGCCACCATTCCCATTCTACTTTATGTTAAAAAGCCAAGGAAAACAATAGGAAAAATTGAAGAAAAAATAAAAGATAAATGGTCATCCATGAGTGAGGAAGTACAGAGAAAGATTCTAAAGATGGCAGGAATGGGAAACAGTGCTTTCAACACAGTAAAATGGATAACTAATAATTTCAAATTAATATTGACAGTGGTAACAATCTTGTTTGTGTTAATTATTATTGAGTGCACAGGATTAGGAAGGATGTGTAGAACATGTATTATTGTAATTTGGAGATTATGCAAATATATCAAGTGCTGTGAGAGAGGTGTGGCTACTTCAGAAAACATGGAAGGGCATACCAGGAGACCATCCTCTAAACATGGAGGTGGGCCTAGAGAGAATAAAAGAAGCTATGTCTAAACAGTAAATTACTGCAAAGAGACCTGAGAGACGAAAGGATACATCATGGCTCATAGCACACACAGCTTCTACTCTGGAGAAACACAGAATTACTTGGGCAGACCTGAGGATTTTGGGAATCTGGTAGATATAAACCTATTACAATAATATATGTAGATGGAAGGAAAAATAATAATAATGAAGAATGAATATGAAATAATTGTGCAAATAAATTAATCTGTTTGTAGGAACTTACAAGGACCCCTGCTGGCCATGTGTTATCCAAATATCATAACCTCTGGATTGTAATTAGGAGATATTCATGTATGAAATGCCAGAGTTTGATCGAAGATAGGAAATCTGTACTATTACCGATGGGAAGTCTGTGTAACATCTGTTTTGAAAGAACAAACGTGGTGATTTGGTACAACGAACAAGACACAATAGAGTATTGTGTTGATGTATTCGATCTGGTGAAAGAAATGCATGTTCAAATATTGGACAGATTTAAGCATATGTTCAGGGTGCTCTACCCAGAGGCAAAAGAGAGATATAGTGATCTGTCGGCTCATAAAATGTGGAGGAAGGGAGACCAGTTGGTTGTACATGTACTAGAAGCAAAACCGATAAAGAATAATCTGAAAGTAATGAAACATGATGGGGTATTTTATGTTATAGCCCAAAAGGAAAATGGATGCGTTCCAAGTGAGAGAGAGGCAGACTCGCCAAGCCCAATGGGTACGCCCAGCCCAGTGGGTACGCCCAGCCCAGTGGGTACGCCCAGTCCAGTGGGTTTGCCCAGTCCAGTTGGTACACCAGGAGTCCAGGAGAGGGAAAGCGGCCCAGAGCAAGGTAGTGATGCCTACGAGAGCTCCGATTCCGACATTCAATCAATGTAAAAAATGTGCGAGTGATGGAAGGGGCCGCGCCTTCATATGTGAGACTCCTGATGGACAATTGGTTGCGGCTTGTATACATGAGATTACTAATGGCAATTGGATGCGCAGTGCATTTGGATGTTATTTGACTATAGTGAAACAAAGTACAAAAATCTGGCCTCCTGGAAATCCTATAAAGGGAAAGTTAATTGAGAGTAAAGTGTTGAGACCAAAAAATAAGAGACCTTGGGTAGAGGGATACATGAACATATTCCAGAAAAACGTGTATACAGAAACTGGGCAAGTATATGCTCAATTGTCTAAATATGACAAGAAAAGAGGATGTTACAGAACTTACCTGACCTTGGAGATAAAGGAATAAATTGCATGAAGGGCATGTTGTGGAAAATATGCAATTTGTTCATTTAATCTCAATCTGTGATTTAAGACTTTTATAAGAAGTCTGATTTAAGACTTTCATAGGCAATTCTTTTATGTTTTATGTAATGTAAAGACTTTTATATTAAGTCTCTTATGTTTTATGTAATGTAAAGACTTTTATAAGAAGTCTGATTTAAGACTTTTATAGGCAAGTCTTCTATGTTTTATGTAATGTAAAGACTTTTATAAGAAGTCTGATTTTCTTATGTTTTATGTAATGTAAAGACTTTTATATTAAGTCTCTTATGTGATTTAAGACTTTTATAGGCAAGTCTCTTATGTAGTGTGACAATGTGACGACTGTAACAAACACAGAATGATTAGTTAAAAATGTTTATTGGGTATGTAAGAAATACACAGAAACATGATTTGTTAAAAAATGTTTAATGAATTTACAAAGAATACGCAGTAGAATGAAATGTTGAAAAATGTTTATTAAGCTTGTGAAAGAACACACAGAAAACATGATGTATTGAAAATGTTTATTAAGCTTGTGAAAGAACACACAGAAAACATGATGTATTGAAAATGTTTATTGAAAGGATTGTAAAAGAACAGTGAGGCTTGTCTTGTGGAAATGTTTTATTAAAGAAACACATATAAACTGTATTAAGAAACTATAGTAAAGCATGCATGTAAAGGACAAAAAATGCAAGTATTACCTGAGTGCTGTGTTATAGACGAGAAGACAACGAGTGATGAGGAGACGAGCTCAAAGAAGAAGAATGAAGGAGTACAGAACTTTTTATAAGAAAATTGTAAACGGATTGAAGGAGTTAACCTTTGTAGAAGATCTAGGATTGGATAAATTGTGCATATGAGTTTGAATATGTAATGAGGAGGTGTGATGAGTGATATGTATTATAAAAGGAACTGTATTTCATGTAAGAGGCAGATTCTGGATGATGGGCCAGTCTCTCCATTGTTTGATGATCCAAGCCTGACACCTGCTGGTGAAACTTGTGAACTGATTTTGAAACTTTAACTTGTTACTTTGAATGGAAAAACTTTGAATAACCAATATAATAAATTTACTTATAACTATTATAAAAAAGATTGCCTGCCACAAGTCTCTGCTTTATACAAAAGAACTAAACCACAGAGGGGTCTTTCTTCTAGACTGTAAGTATAAATTTGTATGCTTATTATCTATGATAGAATTTGACCTATACTTTACCTTACCTGAGAGTATAAACAAAATAAGGTAGAAGATGTAAACGATCTATATATAGGAGATATAGAATAGATCCGGCATCAAATAACAAAGTGTACTAAGTGCACTTAAATAAAATGTATTTTAGTGAACTTTTTTTTCACCTGGGATAAACCGTGAGGTGAAACCTAGCATATTTGGTATCGTTGGACTCGGCAAGGATTCAGGAACCTAAGGAGATGAGTAGGTGGCGCTGCGCCGAAACGCAGTATATTGCCTCAGGTCATGCTTGTGATGACATACCAAGTTTGGTCTGAATATACAATAAAGTGTTGTGGAGATACAGCCTTATGTCTGTTTTCGCAAGCGCTACATAAAATTAGTTTGCGCAGTATTCGAGAATGGTCAAAACGAATCAACATGAATTCCAAAAATGTTTGTCGGCATGGTCTGAAGATGATCTGATTCAATTTTCATGACAGTCGGAGCAACGGCCTAGGAAGAGTTTGAAAAAGTAGGGTTTTTCAGAAAATTCAAAATGGCGGAAAAATTGTCATGACGGAAAATGGCGTCATATGGTGCAATCGAATCATCTTGAGGAAAGGAATCAAAGGAACTTTTTATTTTGTTTCTGGCCCTTACAGTTCAAAAGTTATTAGCATAAACATGAGTGCAAACTTGGACAGTTGGTTGCACTAGAGGGATTGAGACTCCAAATTTGCTATGTGGACAGATCAGACTGTCCTCTATCAGTGTGCCAAGTTTCATAAGTTTCCTGCAAGCGGGTCTATGGGCTGCCAATGGCAGGCCTTAGGGGGCTAGGGGCCCCTGGGCCTATAGTCAAAGTATAGTGAGAGGTAGGCTAATATTAAATAGTCATTATAATACAATATAATGCAGGATGTGCTCTCTCGGTTGAGAGAAGATCAAAACTCTTATAATAAAGCCGAGAGAAAACAGTATTTCCCTTTCGAAGGGAACTCAACAATACGTCATTGACGCTTTGGAGAACGCCTCAGGTGTGACAATTGTCTGAAATCAAGTATCAACTCACAGCAATTATGTTGACCGGCGACAGCCCGTGCATCATCAGCTCGAATGATGAGCACTCAACCTGGATGTATAAAAAGGCCGCCTTGAAACCGTGACAACATCCTTTTCGTCTTCAGGGACTGTTTTGTCTGTTTGAGAAAGTTATCAACGATGAAGCGTACAGAGAAGAGGAGAAATTCCTTCTGCAAGTGTGCCGACCCGTGTCTTAGATATCTGACACCGGAGGTCTCACACGATCTGTGCGTTTTCTGCCTGGGAGAATAGAGTTTTTCTATTAGAACTCTCCGCTCTCGTCTGTCCCACTTCTCGAGGGAAGTGGGCACGGCATCTGAACCCCGTGGGGCTCTCAGATGGAGCTGGCAGATCAGCTGGAGAGGGGCGTTAACCTCACGGATGATCTGCCAGCTGACGAGGGTGAGTTACAGGTCAATGTAGAGGGGGTTCTTTCTCTTTCTAAAGGGTCTGTAACTGGTTCTCTTCGGGCCGGGCTGGAGTCGGCTGCCAATGATGTCAGTCAACCATCTCAGCCCTCCTGCCCAGTGTACGCTGAGTTGGTGGACGTTATGGGGCGCACCACCAACAGATTGCAGCTGCAGTGGAGGCGCGTCTGGGAGGAACCTGCTCGTGGTATTTTGGACGATCGGTTCCTCCCTACCCGTAAGCCACCAGCCCGGACGAGCCTTCCATTCCTTCCCGATCTCCACTCTGAGGAGATTTGGCTCTCCGGGCCACCATCGCTGTTTCCATCGGTCGTGCGTGGCTCAACCAGGCTGACATCGAGGAGAAAGAAAAAACCTTTGTCCTCGATTCGCTGGTTTCGCCTTCCAAGCTTTTCGGACCTTCCGCCGAGACGGTGGTCGATGAGTTCAGGGAGGCGAGGGCGCGCTCTGCGGCGTTTAAGAGCTGCATACTGCGGAGGTCCTCGTCCCAGCCCAGGCCGGCGGGAGGGCCTGGTCTGTCGTGGTCTGAAGATCACAGACAGACCTAGAAAACCAGTGTCGCTTCCCGTGCACCTCCTCCTCCTAGCAGGGGGAGCAGGGCGCGCAGGAGGCGTAACTCCCGCAGGAGGCGGGATCTCAGGGAGGGGATCCAGAGGAAACATTCTCAGACTGAATGTTAGACATCACCTCCCTGGATCTTGTCTCCTAACCACCATCGCTCCCAGCCTCCTCCTACATCAGGCCTGGGGCGGGGCCCACGATGAGTTCAAGAATTCTCTGATGGCCCGCTTCGGCTTGGTTGATAGGAGCGCCTTCCCTTGGCTTGTGAAACAGTAGAACTCAGGTTTCTGAGTTTCTGAGTCCTGGTGTGCTTCATTCCGCACGCTGCAGGTTTCAGGACCTTGGACAAACTCATTAAACCTCCTGTCACTGCCTGTCCTAAGACCCCTGAGCAGTGCCAGGCCTTCCTACACTTCTTTGATGACAAAATTAGCCAAATCTACCAATGCTTCAACCCAAATGCAATCTCTCTCTCTTCTTCTCCTTCCTCTCTAGGCCCTCAGCTTTCCCATTTCACTGCTATAGACTCCCTCACTATCACTGACATTACAAATAAGTCTAACTCCTCATCGTGTCAGCTTGACCCTGCCCCCACCCCTCTACTTAAAGCTTGCATCACATCCTTATCTGAACCCATTGCATTGATTGTAAACACCTGCCTCAACTCTGGTGTTGTGCCTGCTGCCCTCAAGACTGCTGCAGTTACACCCATTCTCAAAAAAACGGACTGCAACCCCACATCACTATGTAACTACCGCCCTATCTCCAACCTCCCCTTCCTGGCCAAGGTTTTGGAAAGAGTGGTGGCCTCACAACTACACACCTTTCTCAATCACCATGATCTGTTTGAGCCTTTTCAATCTGGTTTCCGTTCATGTCACAGTACAGAGACTGCCCTTCTGCGCATCGTTAACGACCTTCTACTGTCTGCTGACTCTGGTTCACTTAACATTCTCATCCTCCTTAACCTTAGTGCTGCCTTCGATACCATCAACCACAATGTTCTAATCACCCGTCTGTCTGCTATTGGTGTTTCTGGTACAGCCCTAAATTGGTTCCAGTCTTGCCTCTCAAACAGAAAGCAGTTTGTGACGCTTGGTCCTCATCAGTCTTCCAAGTCCCCTGTCACCCGTGGTGTCCCCCAGGGTTCTGTACTTGGGCCCCTCCTCTTTCTCATATACATCCTCCCTATTGGCCCGATTATACGCAGCCACGGTCTTAAATTCCACTGTTATGCAGATGATATCCAACTCCATTTGACCACTCACTCTCCCTCTGATACACCACCTTGCTCCCTCACTGACTGCCTCTCTGACTTAAAATTATGGATGCAAAACAATTTTCTTAAACTCAATACAGATAAAACTGAAATTCTGCTGATTGGCCCTAAAAGCATCCTCTCTAAATCTCCCAGTCTCACTCTCAATATTGATGGTTCATCTGTCCATCCTACCCCTGTTGTCAAAAACCTTGGCATTTTGCTTGACTCCACCCTTAGCTTTGATCCTCATATCAAATCACTCACTAAGACTGCTTTCTTTCACCTCCGCAACATTGCTCGCCTCAAACCATTCCTCTCTGTTAGTGATGCACACACCTTGGTTAACTGCTTCATTATGTCCCGTCTAGACTACTGCAACTCACTTTTCCTTGGTCTCCCTGTGAAATCACTTCAAAAGTTACAATATATTCAAAACTCGGCAGCCAGGCTCCTCACCCATACCAGGCGATCAGCACACATCACCCCCATTCTCTACCAACTCCACTGGCTACCAGTTCCGTCCCGGATCAAATACAAAGTACTATTACTCACCTTCAAAGCGCTCCATAACCTTGCTCCCCCTTACATCCGCTCCTGATCCCGTAAACTCACTTCCCGCTCACTCAGATCTTCTGACCAAAATCTCTTGGCTATCCCCCGTTCCAGACTTTCCACCCTGGGTGGCAGATCCTTTAGTGGCTTGGCCCCCAAACTCTGGAACAGCCTCCCACAACCTCTTCGTGACTGTCGTTCACTTCCCCTCTTTAAAGCTCATCTCAAGACCTTTTTGTTTAATGATCATTTCTCCACACCAAACTCATAGCTTCATACAGATAACTTGTCTTTGTTGTATTGTTTTGGTTGTTGCTGTTGTGTATACTTGCCTTCACACTATGTAAAGCGACCTTGGGTTTGAGAAAGGCGCTATATAAAATAAACGTATTATTATTATTATTATTATTATGTTGAGTGAAAATGTTTTTTTTTTTGCGCAAATAAAAATTTTCTCTTCTTTTTCAGAACTTGTCTCCTGTACAGAGCCGGGGACATGTTTGATAAGCAGGTAATGTATTGTAAAGTGAGCTGAGTTCCCACATATTGTGGTCGCCAGGTTACAGGCCTTACCCGGCCTTCCTGAATGTGAGCTCCCACATACTGTGGTTATCAGGTTACAGGCCTCATCCGGCCTTCCTGGTTATGAGCTCCCACACACTGTGGTCGCCAGGTAACAGGCCTTACCGGCCTTCCTGATATGAGCTCCCACCTACTGTGGTCACCAGGTTACAGGCCTCACCGGCCTTCCTGATATGAGCTCCCACCTACTGTGGTTGCCAGGTTACAGGCCTCACCGGCCTTCCTGGTTATGAGCTCCCACACACGGTGGTCGCCAGGTTACAGGGCTCGCCAGGCCTTCCTGGTTATGAGCTCCCACATGCTGTGGTCGCCAGGTTACAGGCCCCACCGGCCTTCCTGATTTGAGCTCCCACCTACTGTGGTCGCCAGGTTACAGGCCTCACCGGCCTTCCTGACATGAGCTCCCACATACTGTGGTCGCCAGGTTACAGGTCTCACTGGTCTTCCTGAGTATGAGATCCCACACACCGTGGTCACCAGGCCTTCCTGGTTATGAGCTTCTACAGGTCAGGTTACAGGCCTCATCCGGCCTTCCTGAATGTGGGTTCCCACATACTGTGGTCACCAGGTTTCAGGCCTCTTAGGCCTTCCTGAGTGTGAGCTCCCACATGCTGTGGTCACCAGTTTACAGGCCTCACTGCCTTCCTAAGTATTAACCCTATGGGGACCAAGGGGTTTTGGGGGCCCTTGGGATGTTTTGACATGCACTGACATTTGTGCTTTTTTCAGTTATTTATAAACATGTTAATGGCAAAGGTGTAAACTCACTCTATATAGCACAAATAGGGCTACCATAATATGTGAGCAACATGTATGTACATGTTTGTATTTTTGAGAGAATATTATTCATCCATGGTTATTGAAAAACTTAAAAATAAAAGTTTCTGAAATAAGGCCACAAAACACATATTGATTATTTCTTCACAAGACTTTTGAAAATTGTATCACATAGTCTAGAATATTTGCTCCAAAACAATGTGAGAATCATCCTGACTACTCATTCAGATAAGTCAATTAAATTTTTAGAATGTGTATGACGTGTTTTGTTTGAGAAAGCTTTATGCAAGGATCTCTCATTAATATGTATGGCATTTCACACCTGAGAAAGACAAAGACCCTCCCATAATGGCCCTATTGGCCCTATCATTACGAGGAGCCTTGCACAAAGAATGAGGAGATTTAAAAAAGAATGGCTTTTAGATTGTTTGGATTTATTTACAACACAACATAATCCAAAGATACACAACAAATGACAAAAAAGCACATTAGTAAACACACCGATCTAAAGACAGAGGCTTGCACAGTCACACAGCATTGTCCCATTCCTGAAACATAGTACATACCTGTCATTTCCAAGGTGTTTGATGTTCATGTAGTCTCCTGTGAATTTTGAAGTCAGCAGGACTCATCAGTGGCATTTTGTCCCTGTAAAAAATAAAATAAACACCTGTGAACATGCTGATATCAAGAGAAACTAAATGGCTGCACGACTTTGGGCATGCATTGTATATTTTTCTGGTTAAAATTGCTTTTTAATTAATTATAGATATATATACAGGTCCTTCTCAAAAAATTAGCATATTGTGATAAAGTTCATTATTTTCCATAATGTAATGATAAAAATTAAACTTTCATATATTTTAGATTCATTGCACACCAACTGAAATATTTCAGGTCTTTTATTGTTTTAATACTGATGATTTTGGCATACAGCTCATGAAAACCCAAAATTCCTGTCTCAAAAAATTAGCATATCATGAAAACGGTCTCTAAATGAGCTATTAACCTAATTATCTGAATCAACTAATTAACTCTAAACACCTGCAAAAGATTCCTGAGGCTTTTAAAAACTCCCAGCCTGTTTCATTACTCAAAACCGCAATCATGGGTAAGACTGCCGACCTGACTGCTGTCCAGAAGGCCATCATTGACACCCTCAAGCAAGAGGGTAAGACAGAAAGAAATTTCTGAACAAATAGGCTGTTCCCAGAGTGCTGTATCAAGGCACCTCAGTGGGAAGTCTGTGGGAAGGAAAAAGTGTGGCAAAAAACGCTGCACAACGAGAAGAGGTGACCGGACCCTGAGGAAGATTGTGGAGAAGGACCGATTCCAGACCTTGGGGGACCTGCGGAAGCAGTGGACTGAGTCTGGAGTAGAAACATCCAGAGCCACCGTGCACAGGCGTGTGCAGGAAATGGGCTACAGGTGCCGCATTCCCCAGGTCAAGCCACCTTTGAACCAGAAACAGTAAAAAGAATGTGGCAGAAGCGCCTGACCTGGGCTACAGAGAAGCAGCACTGGACTGTTGCTCAGTTTTGCATGTCATTCGGAAATCAAGGTGCCAGAGTCTGGAGGAAGACTGGGGAGAAGGAAATGCCAAAATGCCTGAAGTCCAGTGTCAAGTACCCACAGTCAGTGATGGTCTGGGGTGCCATGTCAGCTGCTGGTGTTGGTGCACTGTGTTTTATCAAGGGCAGGGTCAATGCAGCTAGCTATCAGGAGATTTTGGAGCACTTCAAGCTTCCAT
This sequence comes from Rhinichthys klamathensis goyatoka, assembly GCF_029890125.1. Lineage (NCBI taxonomy): Eukaryota > Metazoa > Chordata > Actinopteri > Cypriniformes > Leuciscidae > Rhinichthys > Rhinichthys klamathensis. The sequence goes on from NW_026606781.1 coordinate 1,030,786, forward strand.
CTGCTGAAAAGCTTTATGGAGATGAAGATTTCATTTTTCAGCACAACCTGGCACCTGCTCACAGTGCCAAAACCACTGGTAAATGGTTTACTGACCATGGTATTACTGTGCTCAATTGGCCTGCCAGCTCTCCTGACCTGAACCCCATAGAGAATCTGTGGGATATTGTGAAGAGAAAGTTGAGAGACGCAAGACCCAACACTCTGGATGAGCTTAAGGCCGCTATCGAAGCATCCTGGGCCTCCATAACACCTCAGCAGTGCCACAGGCTGATTGCCTCCATGCCACGCCACATTGAAGCAGTCATTTCTGCAAAAGGATTCCCGACCAAGTATTGACTATTGAGTGCATAATTGAACATAATTATTTGAAGGTTGACTTTTTTTTTTTGTATTAAAAACACTTCTTTTATTGGTCGGATGAAATATGCAAATTTTTTGAGACAGGAATTTTGGGTTTTCATGAGCTGTATGCCAAAATCATCAGTATTAAAACAATAAAAGACCTGAAATATTTCAGAAGTTGTGCAAATAATCTAAAATATATGATAGTTTAATTTTTATCATTACATTATGGAAAATAATGACCTTTATCACAATATGCTAATTTTTTTAGAAGGACCTATATATATATATATATATATATATATACACACACACACACACACACACACATACACACTGCTTAGAATTAGAAGTGAACACACCCATGCTAAAGTTGACTAAAAAGAGGAATAAAAAAATCTTAATGCCTTAATTAAAAAAATTAGGAAAACTCCAACCTTTAGGGACATGAATAATGTCCCTGAATTCTGTGTGAATGAATAATGTATCGCAAATAATTAAATGTTCTTCTTTAAAATACAGGGTGCATACGTCTGGACACTTCTATCCCCAGAAACTCCTAACAAAAGCTGATGTCTTTATTTTGAAGCTTATTTGAAGCTTATTTGATGCTTATTTGATTTGAAAAACTTTATCCAAAACTAGTCAACGAAATTTTGTCTTTTATTTCGTCTGTAGCAGTGCGTATCTGTGCGTTTGTTCATTCATTCATACACACACACACACACACACACACACACACACACACACACACACACACACACACACACACAGAGAAACATGATTCACATTTAAACAGTATGCTATTTTTCCGTTTACAGACACTAACGTTATTCTATATCGCGATTAGAACAAAGCACAAACATAAAACACTTACACTTTTCAGCTGAATCTGTTGCTCCTCCTCGAAGTGAAAATAAACCAGCACTTCTGTGGTAAATGTCCCAGGATTATTCCTCACAGCCGCGCAAGACGAATCTTAATCAGACAAAAAAATATAGTGAGTTTACAGAGTTTACAGCATTTGCCTGGGGGCGTTTATCTATTTTGCAAATGGCCTCAACACATTATCTTATGAATAGCGCGCTCTGCGAGTGGGTGTGAACAAATTAACGATAATGAGCTGAGACAGGAGAAACTGTACTTCTCTTTAGTTTCAGACAGATTACATTGCAGGAGAATATTTGTTTTAAATGTGAATTGTTTTATTTAAAAGTAGAAATTTAAAGCGTTCTTTGGACATGTTTCATGTTTGTGTGATAAGTATTAGCGGAGTTTCCGTTCATTTTCCAGACATGTTTTAGAAAGATTTTTGCGGAGACAGAGTGAGCTGAAAGCGCACCCTGTTTATTTTATTTATTTAAAAAAGAACACAAGGTTTTGATGTTAATGTGAGTGTACACAAAAAAAGAAGACCCTCTATAGTTTATAATCATGTATTGATTTTATTTATATGACCATAAATGATGGAGTATTTTAAGTCTATGTTGCTGCTATGTGAAAAAAAAACAGCAAAACGTGCAGGCGCGTTCTTGATCCCCAGAGGGTTAAGCTCCCACATTCAGTGGTCACCAGGCATCAGACCTCCTCGGCCTTCCTGGTTATGTGTTGTCGCATGTCAGGTTGCAGGCCTCACCAGGCCTTCCTGAATGTGAACTCCCACTCACTGTGGTCGCTAGGGTGTAGTTGTGAGCTTTCACATGTCAGGTTGCAGGCCTCATCAGGCCTTCCTGAATGTGAGCTCCCACACATTATGACTTTCAGGCAGAGGCGGACAGAGTACACAGCTTCGTTACTTGAGTAAAAGTACAGATACCCCCTGCTAAATTTTACTCAAGTAAAAGTACTACAGTCAGATGTCTACTTAAGTAAAAGTACTGAAGTACTTGTTTTTAAAAAAACTTGCGTATCAAGAGTACAAGAGTAAATTTTCTAAATATTGCATTACTACTGCCACAGTGTCAGTTTGAATTTATTGAAAGGATAGCCCCTTGAGATGTAACATAAGCAATATACAACACAAACAACATAAAACAAAACAACATTACAAAACAAAACTACAAAAACAAAAAGCTCAACCTACTTTCCACACTCTTGTGGACTTCCCACACCCGCAACATAGTTTCAATACAAAATCTCAGCATCATACAGCATCAACAGAGCCACATAATAACAGCAAAATATCCTCAAATGGATATCAAGTACAGAGAGAAAACAAAATAAAATCAGAAGTCTCCATCTTAATGAGGTTGAATCCTTTATTCAACCGATTCGTTCAAAAATCCTAATTCGTTTAACCTAGCAAACGACTGTATATATGAATGGGTAGCCTAAGTGAATAACTTACTCGTCTGATTCTGTCAAAAATGCAGATATTTTGAGGAACAAAATGGTTCTGCTGTTTGTTCTGTTTTCTTTGACGGAGCAAAAACAGAATGCAGCCTATCTTCAGTCGTTTTCATCTGGAGGACCAAATGATTTTCTGGATAATTGATTTTTTGACCAATAGGTCTCAGAGAGTGCTGGTCAACAATATTTTTTTTCTGACCTCCTGTATACTTCAACTGGCTCTCCCCAGGGATGTGTCCTTTCACCTCTGCTCTTCATTTTGTAAACCGACGATTGTAGTTCTACCAGAAAGACTCGGGAGAATAAATACTGTAACAATAGATACATTTATTGATAGCCCAGCAAGCAATAAAGTTCTTTGGCGTAGGCCCCGTCCATAGCTCGCAATCCGAGGGTCCGGACTCTGCTTTTCCTGCCTGAAGACGAAGGCAGGGGCGCAGCCGACCCCCTGGGAGGTATAGGAAGGGTCAGTGGTGGACAGTAACGAAGTAAATGTAATTCGTTACTGTACTTAACCCTCTGGGGACCAGAAACGCGCCCGCGCGTTTTGCCGTTTTTTTTTCACATAGCAGAAAAATAGACTTAAAATACTCTGTTGATTTTGATCGTACATATAAGTGTTATACATCAATCGATCCTGTTAATTGTCTATTATTTTTCTGTATACTCACAATAAAAACAAAGTTTTGTGCTTTTTGTCAAATAAAGAAAAATAAACATGATGCGAGTTTTGCCTTCTCTCTGTCAGTGCAGTCCATTCTGAAACACGTCCGAAAAATTAACTCTAACTCTGCAAATACTTGTCATACAGGCACGAGAGGTTTTTCTTTATGAAGCTTGAATTCTCTTCTTTTTAATGATGTAATTTATATAAAAAACAAATATTCTCAGTTTATGTAATCTGTATGAAAAGAGAGTGCTGTCAGATTTTTTTTCCCCAGCTCATTACACTTCTACCAGAAAGACTCGGGAGAATAAATACTGTAACAATAAATACATTTATTGATAGCCCAGCAAGCAATAAAGTTCTTTGGCGTAGGCCCCGTCCATAGCTCGCAATCCGAGGGTCCGGACTCTGCATTTCCTGCCTGAAGACGAAGGCAGGGGCGCAGCCGACCCCCTGTGAGGTATAGGAAGGGACCATCCTGGTGGTGGTGGGGAGGATGGAGGGGAAGGGATCCTGGTGGTGGTGGGGAGGATGGAGGTGAATGAAAGCGTCAGCATCTGCGAACTCAAACATGTGTAAGTACTGGTCTTTTATACCGCAAGTATTAGACACGATTGGATAGATGAGAAGGTAATAAGTGACGTAGCAATTGAGTCTTCCTGGCAGAACTTAACGCTAAAGCTTCCATTTCTACCAGAAAGACTCGGGAGAATAAATACTGTAACAATAAATACATTTATTGATAGCCCAGCAAGCAATAAAGTTCTTTGGCGTAGGCCCCGTCCATAGCTCGCAATCCGAGGGTCCGGACTCTGCATTTCCTGCCTGAAGACGAAGGCAGGGGCGCAGCCGACCCCCAAAAATAGGTGGAAGATAATTCCACCAGGACGGAGCCCACCCCCAAAAAACGGTAAAGAAAAGTATACCCACCAGTCGTGTATTCTTTAGAGCCTAAAATAGAAAGAAAAGGGAGTTAATAATGGGCATGAACATGAAATGTGGAAAGCCTCGTAGCCATTAACTAATTAGTGAGAGACGACTTCATAGTGAGCCTGAAAGGTACTATGAGAAGACGTGAATAAAGCATTTATGCATTTATGTTCTGCTGCTGTATGTACATTAGCATTTATCCATGCTGACGCTTTCATCCAGAGCGACTTATGTTTTGAGACGCACTTACGTCTGATCGAAACCAGTTTCCCTGTGAATGAATTGGAGGGAAGCAAGTGTTGTGGAATAGTGACTAACTGAGATGAGGCTAACTTAGGACATGGGGACAGGTCATGGGACACAAGCTGTTATAGAACCACAGAGAAAAGGCCACCTTGGCCATACAGAACCGGCCACATGGGACGAGGCCGTAACAGACCGCACGGAGACAAGGCCTCGATGGACCACACAGAACAGAGCCACATTGGGCCAGGCCACCTTGGGCCACGCAGAGACAAGGCCGCGATGGACCACACAGAACAGAGCCACATTGGGCCAGGCCACCTTGGGCCACGCAGAGACAAGGCCGCGATGGACCACACAGAACAGAGCCACATTGGGCCAGGCCTCATTGGACCACACAGAGACGAGGCCACGATGGACCACACAGACAATGCCACATTGGGCCAGGCCTCATTGGACCACACAGAGACAAGGCCGCGATGGACCACACAGACGAAGCCACATTGGGCCGGGCCTCATTGGACCACACAGAGCAGGCCGCCTAGGGCCGTACACAGAGCAGGCCTCCTTAGACCGCAAACTGGCCACATTGGACCACACGGCCATGATAGACCACAGACACAAGGCCGCCCGGCCACATGGCCTTGCTAGACCACAGAGACAAGGCCGCAATGAGCCACAACGGCCTCTAATGCCGCACATAGAACGAGGTAGACTGGACAAGGCCGCAAGGCCACACAAAACCAGGCCGCAAGGACCACAAGACCACATGGCCATTTTTTAGCGAGGCAACAATGCCTCAAGGCCGCTTGGCCACACAGACAACGGCCGCTTGGCCACATTGAACCGCGCCACTAAAGGCCACAGACCACTGGCCATTTTTTACATACAGGACAAGGCAACTTGTGCCACAAGGCCACTATAGACCACACAGAGCAAGCCACACAGACAACGGCCACTAGGCCACATTGAACCGCGCCACTAAGGGCCACAGACCACTGGCCATTTTTTACATACAGGACAAGGCAACTTTGTGCCACAAGGCCTCTAGACCCACACAGAGACAAGGCCCGCTGGGCCACAAGGCTGCTAAAGCCATACAGAGACAGAACCACTCATCGACAAGGCCTTAGGCCACATAGAACCAATGCCATAACTGGCCACAAGACCACGGGACAAGGCCACATTAGGCTACACGGTCACAGTAGACCACACTGAACATAGAATGAGGCCGCAAGGGCCGCGATATCGTAAGCCCACACTGAGACGAGGTCACACAGGGACAACGGCCACTAGGCCACACAGAACCGAGGCCATAAAGGCCACAAGACCATGTAGGCCACACATAGGACAAGGCAACATTATGCCACAAGGCCTTGAGACCCGCACAGAGACAAGGCCCGCTGGGCCACAAGGCTGCTAATGCCACACGGATACAAGGCCAACGAGACACAGCCACTAGGCCACACAGAACCATGCCATAACTGGCCACAAGACCACGGGACAAGGCCACATTAGGCTACACGGTCACAGTAGACCACACTGAACATGTATATCATGCACTTGCATGATTTTTTTTTTTTTTTTTTTTTTTTTTTTTAAGACCATAAAGACCACATGGGACAAGACCACAACGGCTACTACTGCCACATAGAGACAAGGCCACATTAAGACAAGGCCACTAGGCCACATATAGACGATGACTCATTGACCATTTGTAATTGCAAGCAGAATTTAAGACCAATTGTGAGAATGGATTATCATGGCACCACCACCAGTAGTTGCAAAGGTTATTTACCTGAACCGTTTTAGTGAAGAGCTTGCTGAGCTTCGAGGATGATTTTGAATCAGGTCTTATATAGACTCTAATGCAGAGGAAGACCACCTTAATAGCTGAAGTAGAAATGCCATGATCAGCTGCTGTAGTGGCTGCCTCGATCCTGAAGGAATAACCAGTATACTGGGAGGGAGATAGACTGCAGCTTTTGAGGACAGAACTGATGAGTCCTGAACTAGGCCTCAGAGAGAAGTGCTCCGTTAGTTAGGATAAATGGAGGGGAACTTAAAGAAATTAATCATAGATGAGAAGGGACAGAATTTATAACTAATTAATAAATTGATAAGTGAAACAGAGCCTTGAGAGTCATTCTTAGAGTTCTTAAGAAAGAGAGTAAAGAAATTAGGTGAGAAACGCAAATAAGAAGAGACCATGGGGAAATCGGAGCATTTAGCTCCTGGAGTGAATCCCCTGGATGCATGAGCCATGCATGACGCTGTAACAGACAGCTACAATCTGAATACCAATAGAAAAGAGACCATTACGGACAGAAAGTAATAAAAGGGGGTTGGATGGATTTTGCTTTTCTAACTTACTTAGTGTGAAATGTTGCCGTATAAGCATAACCAACATCTTCAAGGTTACAACACTCAAAGTTCAAGCAATGGGAGAAATTCATTTAAAAATTGCTTTTTAAAGACTACAACAGCGGTGAGAGGAGCTAACGAAATTCCTCCTGGGTTAGTGCAGCACAACCTAAATTTACATGAATCCTGCCCACGGGACATGATTTAAAGAAAATCGAGACAGAATAAGCTAATTAGTGACTAGAGATAGCTACGATGAGCTACATAATTCATCAACGACCATCCGGAATGTTCTCTATATGTAGACACTTCTTAAGTCTCTCCATCTTGAATGATCCCGGTTGAGCAAAGAGAAAAGTTTATAATTGTTGGTGAGAGGTAATCGAAGCTGCAAAACGAGCTGTTGAAACTCCGACCCCTGTGCCGGGAGTAGCAGCCCTGCCACATCCAAAGGGATAGACAAAACGATATGCTTAATCACTTTCGAAATGACCATTCCAACATGCTATTCAAAATTATCTGTGGGCATTCCGAGGCAAACCCCACATACACACCGGAGACCCATCACATATTTTGCTGTTTTTACTTTTCTTATTTGTGTGTTCTGGTTCTGTAAAGCACTTTGGTCTGTCTAAGCGGCTGTTTAAATGTGCTATATAAATAAACGAACTTGAACACATAACCTGCGAAAAGGGCACAATTATACACATTTTTATCTTTGTGATACAATGTGATTGGCAGGCGTTTATCGGAGGTTTAGTACAGGTCTTGGCTATGCCTTAAGTAGCAGACAAAGAGAAGGTATGATAAACAAACTTGGATAATTAGTATTAAAATACTTGCGTGAATTTAAATGCCTGCGAGCAAACTATGAATGGAAGAAATATTAAATTACGATTTCGTAATTGTAGACGAGGAAGGAACAATCGGCCGTGATCAGGATGTGAAAACAGGAATCTGAAAAGAAAAGCAAAACATTACTAATTTAACAAACTCTGTTAGAAGAGGGCAGGGTGATGGATCCGGGTTGCTGAACGGCAAAAGCCGTCTGAAAGCCTGTAACAAAGAATGAAAGCACGTAGCTTATGGCTTTGCATTGGCAGGAATAAGCAATGATTAATTATGAAATTGAAGACGATTGATAGCCAAATTAACGTCTCAGGAATGGCATGATCGCCTAACAATAAGATCTGCCTTGATGACAACCATGCTTTGTAAGCACAAAGATATAATATATTTTGCGATCACGTCAAATCCCTAAGGACGCTAACGACCGTTATAGGATGATTTTGTGAAGAGTGGACGAAACGAACCTTGAGTAAGCTTAGAAGATTCATCTAGCCTTTACTGATCTAGATATCCGAATCTAAGATTGGACGTGCACCCTTTGTCTAGTGTGTTTTTTTTTTTTTTTTAAATTCTTAACCGGCTAAATCTGACTTCTTAATACGGTACTTACCTGAAGTAAGGTGACGGCGTCCTGTCAAGAAGCTACTATCATTACCTAAATGATACTTGATCTGTTGTCTTTTGAGCGTAGAATCCTTTTCTCAGATGTGCAGCATATGCCTGACATGGCTCCCAAGTTGTTCTTTGCAGAAATAGCCCCATTCATCGCTGGCCACAACAACAGTTGAGACTCTTGAATAGAAAGATACATGAACATGTAAATCATACAGTTGAGCAAAGACAATGCCACTCGAGGCTCCTTCACTGATTGGTTCTGTTTGATTGGTTGACTTGATAAAACTAATATGACTGTTAGTTCTACTGAGTTAACAGTTTTTGCTAAGGATATGTGGCCTTTGACAGGAGCATCCTTAGTCTTCATTTTTCTGTACATTAATGTGGAAATACCCATTACATAAAATATTTCTATCACACATATCAGTGGATTAAGTAGTCACCAGGAAAGGTTGAATATTACAGCAATTGAACACATTTCCAATATTGTAGATCTAATTTCATTAAGGGACTTATAATATGATTTTAAAGTAGCCTAAATGTTAAAAATTGTTGTTTGTGAAATTACAACACTTATGTAAATATGTAATTAACTGCCATTGTAGAGATATCCACTACAGAATGCATAACAGCCAATGAACAACTTGCTCTCTTTAGCTCAGGTTTATTTATTTATTTTTAAACCAGTTACTCAGTTGTTAGTGGGTATTTGCAAACTGCCCGCGAGAGCGTGGTCTCGACAACGCTGATATTATTAGATCACTGTACTGTGGAATATCGGTGACGCGAAACTTGTTTACACTTGCTATGAACATTTCCCCTTTAAGGCGAGCTATCCGGCCCCATCAGTCGTAATACAGATCAGTAGTAATTATGAACACGTACGCCACGTCACCGTGGACTCCAATTTGAATTCTGCCGCTGGTGTAGGAAGCAACGGAGAAATACTTACCTGGATGAAGTTTAATCATGATAGAGGGGACATATTAACAGTGGCTGGTGGAAGCGCCTACCAAACTTGAAAAACCGACTTGAAAGCCTTGGAAGTGGAGCTTGAACTTGAACCAGCGAGAGAAGATCGCCTCTCGTGATTTGCAGAGTTGTTGATTCATGTCGGTGGATCGGTGATCTGCGGGATAATGCACCCGTGCAGACAGCGAGGTTCTTTTGCTGGACAAGTTGTTGAGGATGACATAGTTCTCTTCCTGCCGGATTATCCTGGCTGAGCTGACGCTGTTGAGGCTTTTGATGACGTGAAATGAAAACTGGTTACCCAGGGTGTTTTAGGCCTAGAGAGCAGAACTTCTCATGAGAGACCTTGGCTGATCAAAAACTCTCCGAAGACCACTGTGCATACGGGGAGATGCGGCACTAAACCATACTAAACGCGGGAACCTCGAAGTGTAGCAGGAGACACGGCGGGACATATCCATCGTCTGAACTCAATAATAGTAAAACAATATGCGTGTCCTGAAACATGTTGGCTGGCGACTGAACGAGAGCATGAATGAAGGCGACTGAACGAGAGCATGAATGAAAGCGTCAGCATCTGCGAACTCAAACATGTGTAAGTACTGGTCTTTTATACCGCAAGTATTAGACACGATTGGATAGATGAGAAGGTAATAAGTGACGTAGCAATTGAGTCTTCCTGGCAGAACTTAACGCTAAAGCTTCCATTTCATTACGCGTTAATCTGACACGCCCACGGAGGACGCGCGCTATTCAAACGCAAATGTCGAGGCAAGCCATGACAATGCCCACATCAGCCGTTCCACCGCGGCGGTAAAATGTGGGGTGTATTTGCTGCCTTTTACCGCCAAGAGGCGCTACAATCATAGACTCTGAAAAGTGTTTGTTTATTCTCTCTAATGCGTAATCTGCTGCCGCACCGCACTGATTCAGAGCGTTTGAAAGCTGGTAGCAGATGAATTCAACAAGTGAAACGTAGTTAAAATAATTCATAATCACAATACTGAAATTAGGCTACTGAAATGAAATTGAATAAATAATGAAAAAGTAAAACATTGCAATAAAAACAGTCACAGAAGTATAGACGATAGCTCAGTGGTTAACGCAACAACACGAGCTTCGAGGAGCTTCAATCGACTCGGATCGAATCTCAATGTAGCATACATGTTGTTAACCGATGTTGCCCTACAGCGTTTATGTTTAACCTTCTTGATGCTTAAATAGCTAACTGTTTATAACTGTTTACTTATTTAAAGTCAAGAGTTTTGTTTAATTATTATTACAACATAAATTTGCTACATTCCTGGAACCGCAGCCGCTGCACAAAGGACAAAAACTGATGAAGGAAGATTGTCAGCCGATTGCATCAGAAAATGAAAATGAAGAAGCACGTCTTTAGTCTGCTAAATTATTGTGTAATGTAAAAGAACACTAAAATTACTTAAGTTTGAAACCAAGTTCGAACATTTCAAGGTTTAAATAAAGTGTCGGGACAGTTTTTTTTATTTAAAACAGGGTTGCATCGGGTTTAGAGTTTATTTCTTTTGCGATGCAAAATAAGAAACACTAGGCTAATCTTATTCTTGCGACATTTTAAATTTGTATTGCCAAAGAAATGACAGCTATATTAAACAATTAAAACAGTAGGCCTACAAAACGAAAATTGTCCAAAGCAACATAATTAAATTAAAACATGCGTTTTTCTTTGCCTCTCTCGCGCTGAATCTCTTTTTAACAAGTTTATTTAGTCTCCCTCGCTCTCCATATGAAAGAGGAACATTAACACCTATGCCTATTGTCCTGCGCGCTCGATACAGCACTGAACTGTCCCTCCAACCCCCCACCGGCTATTGGAGTCTGAGGCTGATTTAACACAAAGAGAAGTCACAATTCACACTTAAATCGCTATTCTAGACAGTGTTGATAATGAAGGAATTAAATGATTTAAGTTACATGTAGCCTAGTGATATTTCTGTCATAAAAGCTTATTACTAAATATTTAATTATTTCAGTAATTGATGAAATAAAACTGGTTTGGGCCAGCTTTTTCCAAGCAAAACTAAATATAATCTGAAAAAACGCATGTTAATTTGTTTTCATGAACAAAATGTTCAACTCAATATTAAAGTCTACAGGGATCTTTGGATCCTTTCAACCAGGCATGCAATTTGTGAATTAAGTTTTTTTATTTTTATTTTTTATTCAAATAAATATCGAACCACGGTGCTTCGTGGTAATGCTGCTAAATTAAATAACATGTATTGAATAATTATGAACTTAAATGAAACAATATCGCAACATTTCGACAAATGCATTATTTGATCTGTTTTTACATTTTAATTCAGGGCGATTTAGCCTGCTACATTTAATTAGAGCGAGATT